>NW_021605583.1:4277404-4312619 GCF_004785775.1 Grammomys surdaster | reverse complement strand
CCTGCCTCTGCCTCCCAAGTGCTGGGATTAAAGGCGTGCGCCACCACTGCCCGGCCTGCCATTATTTTTTAATGAGAAGTAATTATTAAAAAACCAAAAATAGCTAATTTAACTTTTTGCAGATAGCATTAATGACTGGAGTAATAGTAGACAGCTGGGTTCTGAATCTGTCTATTGTGAGGTGTTTAGTTGAAATGCAGGAGGAGAACCCCGTCTGCCACGTCACCAGCAGAAAAGGAAGGTGTGGCACACAGAAAAGCTGTATCTGTCAAGGCTGTTGTGTGGGTCTGAAGTCATGGAAAGAACTTTTGATACTTTTGGATTAAAATTTATAATCTTGCCGGGCAGTGATGGCACACACCTCTAATCCCAGCACTTGGGAGGCAGAGGCAGGCGGATTTCTGAGTTCGAGGCCAGCCTGGTCTACAGAGTGAGTTCCAGGACAGCCAGGGCTATACAGAGAAACCCTGTCTCGAAAAACCAAAAAAAAAAAAAAAACCAAAATCTTTGTGGCTTTTTTTTCTTTGAGACAGGGTCTCTCTGCATAGCCCTGGCTGTCCTGGAACTCTCTATATAGACAGGCTGGCCTTGGACTCAGATCTACCTACCAAGTTCTGGGATTAAAAGCATGTGCCACCACGGCTGCATGATTCATGGTCTTTTTTTCCCTCTTTATTTTGTATGTATGGGTGTTTTGCCTACATATAAATATTGTGCAGGAAGTAGTCTTGGCAGGCAGAAGGGGTTGTCAGATCCCTTGAGACTGGAATTAGAGTTGGGTGCTAGGAATTGAACCCAGGTCCTCTGGAAGCTCCTGAGCCATCGTCTTTCCAGTCATGGTCTTCATTATACTTCACGTCTTTTACCAGTGCGTACTGTGAATCATATATTGGTCATTTGTAACATGTAGGTTTGCTGAGTTGTAAACACCTTCCAAATGCTGATGTTTTTATTATATATACACCATCAGAAAATCACTTTAGTATATTGAGAAAGTTCTCTGAAATACATGTTGAGTATTTTCACATTCTTTTAACTCTAGTGACTGATGCCCTTAATATACATTGAACAATTACTTGGGATGATGGTGCTATAATTTATAAAAATCTGTTAGGCTAAGGTGGCTTGAGAATTTACAGAATGGTCCTGATATTTTTTTTTGGAAGATAATTTTGTGATTATATTTATGTACAGAAAACTTAGTGTACATTTTTTAACCCAGTTTAGTGGCGAGTTCTTTAGCCTTTGCCTTTTCCAGCTTGGCAATTCAAGCACAGACTTAGGACCCAGGACGTTGCCTCCCCAGTGGTGACAGACCTCATCACATCTGTCATTATAATTGGTCCTAATGGCTTCCGTCAGCTTAGCCAGAGCACCTTGTCTTCCGAGTTAACCTGTGTGAAGGCAACAGTGGTGCATGTCTTCCTGTGGACCAGGCGCCCAGCCTGGCCTTTCCCTTGGTGATGCAGTAGGGCACCCCCATCTCTCGACACAGGGCAGGCAGGAAAACCACCAGCTCAATGGGATCTACATCATGGGCAATCACCACCAGCTGAGCCTTCTTATTCTCCACCAAGGTGGTGATTGTATTGACTCCTGCTCGGAGGACAGGTGGTCTCTTAGTTGGGACATCTCCTTTGCCAGCAGCTTTCTTCTCAGCACGGGCCAGTAGCCTTTGCTTCTTCTCTTGCTTTGTCTCTGGCCTGTACTTGTGGGCAAGCTTACGCAGCTGAGTAGCTGTTTGCCTGTCTAGGGCCTGGGTGAACTGGTTAATGGCAGGAGGTACTTTGAGCCGCTTATAGAGGATGGCTCTTTGCTGCTGCAGCCTGATGTAGTGGGGCCATTTGATGAAGCGTGTTAGATCTCTTTTGGGCTGAATGTCCTGCCCAATGCCGAAGTTCTTGGGCCTTTTCTTGAACAAAGGATTGACCACCTTTTGGCTTCCTGTTTCTTGACAATGGCAGGGGCTGGGGCCACCTTCTTCCCCTTGGCCTTCTTTCCTTTGGGCATCTTGCTCGGCTGCAGGAGAGAGCTGGTCCTGATATCTTAGTTGTTTTCTGTCAGTTGCTATTATGTTTCAGCTGCTTTGAGTCCAGAATTCCCATTTGATGGCTTGCATGTCTCCACTGAGATTTCCCATCTGCTCACCCATTTAGAGACTATTTTCTCTTTTTGGAAAATATTTATAAATGGTGTTTTGAAGTTTTGTCTGCTAGTTGCAACATTCTCTTCACCATAGAATTGCTTTCTGTTGACAACCTGTCCCCTGACTCCCTTCTCTTTTTGAGACAGGGTCTCACTTTGTAGGCCAGTCTGGTTTAGAGCTGGCTTGTAGCCCAAACTGATCTTGAACTCAGACCCTCCTGCCATAGCCTTTTGACCGTTGAAATTATATGTGGGTGACACACACCGTAACTGGTTAACTTTTTTTGAGTACATGTTATCTTCCTGTTGGTTTATTTGTGAGATCTTTTATCTGTGAGTGATCCATGGTGGACATTTGGATCCTGTTCCATTTTCTGTTGATTCTTGTCTGGAGTTTTACTCCACACTGAATCTCTGTCTCCCTTGCAGTGGGCAGCAGCTAACCTCTTGACTCAAGTCTTTCCTCTGGCTGCTTCACTCTGACAGGGCTGGTAGTGGTCTTCTGCCCATGCATAGTGAGTCACCAAAGCTTGGTGTAACCTTTGCTGTAGATAACCAGGCTTTATCCCCTTTGCAGTGTCTCTCTCCCAGGGCTTCTTAATTGTAGCCGCTCTTCCCACTACCACTAA
Organism: Grammomys surdaster; assembly: GCF_004785775.1. Taxonomy (NCBI): domain Eukaryota; kingdom Metazoa; phylum Chordata; class Mammalia; order Rodentia; family Muridae; genus Grammomys; species Grammomys surdaster. Next base: position 4,309,845 of record NW_021605583.1, on the reverse strand, counting down.
CATCTCAAGCCAGTCAGCCCGTGGTTCTGCCTGTGGCCTACTAGAGCTATGTGGACTGAGAGCTGACCCTCTGCTAACCCACTCCTATTGAACTTTTTTTCCTGCTTTAGCGCTCATCCATGCCTTAAACCACTACTTATTTTGTCCAGGTTTTATAATTGCTATTTGTGTGTCAGAATCCACTTCCCACTTATGCCAGCCTAAGGCATTATCTTCTGTCCCTCAAGCTGCTTCTGGAATCTGGCTCCAGTTCTTCCTGAGGTCAAGAGCCTCAGAGGGACTGCAGTTGTAGGCTGTCTGGCTACTGTGCTTGTGGGTCACCCTGCAGAATCTTTGGCAGGAGGGTTTTCCTGAACTCACTTGCTCCATAGCCCATGGTGGATCGTGTTCCAGTGGTGCCTGTACCAGAAGTGCCTCCTGCCACCAGAGTGCCTCCTGCCCTGTTTGTGTTGTTGTCTTTATTTGGAGCCCCAAATGTACACGTTTCTCTTGTGTGTGTGTGTGTGTGTTTTGACTCAAAGGAAAATAAATACTACAATGAATAATGAAAAAGGGGTGGCAATTCAGAGAGAGAGAGGGTGGGATGGGTTTGAAGTTTGTGGTCTGCTCACTGTGTACTTGAACCTCCTCCAGAACTGGTTCCATGATGACCTGTTCCTGTTATTTGTCCTGTCGTGGCCCCTGTGAGCACCCTTTCTCTGTTCCCCTTCAGTGGTCTTCAGTTCTCTTTCTGGAACCCTCCCTGCTCTCCTGCTCCTCCTGGTTGCCTCTTTCCAAGTCAGGCCTTCAGCCACTGTGTGTGGTTCCAGTGTGTAGTCGGTCCTCTGGCCCTGTGCACCTGAGGGGCCTCAAGTGCTGTTCACACATGCAGAGCATACCGCCTGTGAGGTGACATCTTCACTTATCTGCTGTATCAGATCACTGACCCTGAGGCACACCGTTGGCTGTGACTACTGAGTTCCCCAGTCCTACTGCTCTTTCCTCTCGATGGCCCCTGTTGCCGTCCCGACCTGGCATCACTGCCTGGTCATTGCCTTCATCTCTTGTGCAGGCCTCTGTGCTAGTAACTTTCTTAGTGCACATCTCTTCTTTTTTTTTGTTTTGTTTTTGTTTTTGTTTGTTTTTGAGACAGGGTTTCTCTGTGTAGCCCTGGCTGTCCTGAAACTCAGTCTGTAGACCAGGCTGGCCTCGAACTCAGAAATCTGCCTGCGTCCACTACTGCCCGGCAGTGCACGTCTCTAGAGATGTCTCTGAAATGCAGTTTTAAGTCAGTCTTTCTTGGATGGAATCTGTATTTGTTTGTTTTTACGATGTCCTAAACTCACTGGGATTTGGCCTCACCCTGTCTTTCCAATGCTGACTCATGGCCACACCCTTTGTCACAGGGTAGTCTCTGGCCACGGCAGTGAAAACTCCACCCGTTACCCCTCACAGAGAGCAGGCCTCTTGTTTCTGTGCCTGTGCGTCTGTTGCTTTCAGGCATAGCTCCGGGCCTCTCCCACAAAGGCCCTTCCTTGCTCAGTCCTTCCGATCCTTTTACGTCCGATATTCCCACAAGCTCATTCTGGGTTTTTGACATCTCACACATTTCTAACAGTTTTCCCTTTTGTTTTATTTTTTTTATTTAACTTTTAACTTTTTTGTTTGTTTTTATGGGTATTTTAGCTTTGTGTCTGCACATCACCCTCAGGGCAGAAGCAGCTTTGGATTTCCTGGGACTAGAGTTACTGATGAGAATGAGCTGACATATGGGTTCTCCAGAGGACCCCCGTGTTCTCGACGGCTGAGCCATCTCTTCAGTCTGAATTTAGTGTGTGTGCGTGTGTGTGTTTGTGCACGTTCGTGAGCGCGCATGTGTGTCTCTGTGTGTGTACCTGTGTGTGTGTGTGTGTGCACCTGTGTGTCAGTGTCTGTGATCCAGAAGAGGGTTTGGGTCCCTTGGAGCTGGATGGTTGTGGGCCTATCCAGTAGTGCTGGGGATTCGAATTTTGGTTTTGTAAGAGCAGCAAATGCTTTTAACACCTGAGCCATTTTTTCAGCGCTGGCCTTTGATTTTTAGTTATCATTTAAATGTGTGTGTCGCTTGTCTGAGTTTGTCAGGACAGGTGCTGTGTCGTTCATTTTCCTGTCTGTAGCACCTAATGTCCAGTGAGAACTCGGTACACTTGTAACCAGTGGTTAGACTGTGGTGCCTGTTGAGATTAGCCATGAGTGAGTTGTGCTTTGGTTTGGTACCTTGTATTGAGCTCATAGCCTGGTAGGGGCTCTGCCTCTGCCACTGAGTGATAGCCCCAGGGTCATCTTACTATTTATTTTGAGGCAGGGCTTCATGAAATTGTCCAGGCTAACCATGAACTAACTCTGTAGCCCTTGCAGGCCTTGGATTTATGATCCTCCTTCCCCAGGCTTTGGAGTACCTGGGACTTAAGGCCGAGCTGTGTTGAGTCTTTGTAGAGAATAGTGAAAGTTTGAAAGAATTGTCTAATAAGTCTGAACCGGGACTGAAAAGAGGGTTAATTTGTGTGTTTTGTTGCTTTGGTTTTTTAACATATGGTTTAAATATTTTCCCATGAATAGCTTTCCTTTCTTTTTGTTTGTTTGTTTGAAGCAGGGTTTTTCTGCGTAGCTCTGGCAGTTCTGGAACTCTCTGTAGTCCAGGCTAGCCTCAAACTCAGATCTGCCTGTCTCTGCCTCCTGAGTTCTGGAATCAAAGGCGTGTGCCACCACTGCCTGGCTCCTTTCCACTTTTCAAATAAGCGCTGAGAGTTTTGGCTGACAGAACTTTTCTTTTGATTGCAGATCCAATGGCTTTGAACAGAAGCGCTTTGCCAGGCTGGCCAGCAAGAAAGCTGTGGAGGAGCTTGCCTACAAGTGGAGCGTTGAGGACATGTGACCTCCCTGAGGATGTGTGACCTCCCTGAGGATGTGTGACCTCCCTGAGGACATGTGACCTCCCTGAGGATGTGTGACATCCCTGAGGATGTGTGACCTCCCTGAGGCTGTGATGCTGTGGTGCTCAAAGTACCACCACACATCCAGCTCTAATGGAGTCCTGCTAAGAGACACAGACCAGCAAGTTGCTGTCAGTCTGACCTCTGGACTAGGCACCTAATCTTGGCTGTGCCCTTGCTGTCTGTGGCTGGCTTTGGCAGGACAGGGTGACTTCTTTGTCCCAGGTTGTTCTTGGCCAGTGCTTTTCTTTTTCTTAAAAATAAACACATATTTATTTTTTCGTAATCATTTCCTAACTGGGTATTCTGCTTGGGAAAGAATTCCAGCTAATATCAAACTTTTGGGGGTCTTGGGAGTAATGAGTGATTGGAGTTTTCATTAATTTAACTGTGGGTAAAGCATTCTTCTGTGAAAATCAGAATTTGGTGTTAGACCACGTTCAGGACTATTGGACCTTGTGTGTGGGAACATGTTAGTTACATGTCACATGTTAGTGGGAAAGGCGGCTGCTGAGGCTCAGAGAACTAGATTACATGGAGTGGGCTCCCTCTCTCACACCAAGTCAGCAGTCCTGAAGCGATGAAGGCCCCAGGGGAACGGTACACTGAAGCTGCAGTGTGGCACAGAGGGGGCCCTGGGTTTCTGACCCTACACAAGTAGTAATGAAACGGGAAGGGAGCACATGACGGTTGTACCTCACACAGCAAACCACAGACCGATTGCTCTGGCTGCTGCATAATGCAGGGCTCTCTGTGCAGCAGAGCAGGTCATGTCAGAGGTAAGGATGACTATAGACACCGAGAAGACACTGGCAGTGTATAACAGAGGGATTGCGGACATGAAGGAGTGACTTCGTGACCAAACTCTACAAATCAGAAAGGAAAAGACAACCGTGAAAATAGAGAAATGGAGAAAATCCAACCTAGACAGTTAGTAAGCACATTGTCCCACTCCCAGTTAACTGAATGCAAATAAAAACATTTTCTATTCCACAGCTATTAGTGTGGCAAAGCCAGGTCTCATGGAGGAGGTAAACTCCGTTTCCACTGGCGTCTATTGAGGGATGCAGATGAACAGGACATCTGGGAAGGAAGACTGGGAAGCAGTACTGTGTGGTCGTTGAGAAGGGGGCACTGGCGTGTGCTGCTAGAAACTGACCGTCAGCCCAGTCATTTGCTAACGTGACCTGTGAGCTGTGTAACTTCTCTGAGCCTTAGCTGCTTCTGTGAACTAGAAGAGTGCCCACCTCATGCTTACTGTGAGTTTAAAACTGCCTGGCATATAGTGACTCTCCTTAGCTGTTAGTATCATTGTCTTCATTAGCATCAAGTGTGGTAGGCAGCTTCCAGTGGCTCTCTGGGTCTCTGTTCTCTGGCACTCAAGCCCTTGGGTAGTCCCCTGCCGGAGTGAATAGGGCTTGAGGCATGACTAATATATGTCAGAACCATGTGATTTCTGAATGATCATGAAAGACAGAGATACACTCTACCCTTTCTTGGATGGCTTGTGTGAAGAAAGATTTCCCCATTGAACACTCCAGCCCTCCAGGGCATCATGTGGAGAAGACTGGGGCTTTCCCCAGGGCAGAAGCCAGTTAGGTGCCTACAGCTCTCATCTGTAACTTGACCCAAGCCTCCGGGAGTAGAGCCACTAGCTTAGGCTCAGTGACTCATAAAAGCTATGATAATAGATGTTTTATATTTTCTTAAAAACAGAACAACAAATCCGTAACTTTATTGAATTAAATTAGTTTATGGTCCTTTCATGTAGAATCAGTGGGTTTTGATACATTATGGGGAGGTGCAGCTGTGAGCATATGAATTTGAAATATTGTGGATACCGGAAACTTGTGTCCATTCTTGGTCATTTCCCTCACTGTCTCTGCCCTGGGCAAGCCCTGGCTCACTTTCTCCCAAGAAAGATTTGGTTCCTTGAGACTGGTGTAGCTTGAGTGTGAGTACACGTGTCATCCAATCTGTGGCCTTCTGTGCCTGCCTCCTTTCGTGTCACATGTATCCAAGCTCAATCCGTTCCTTTCCTTTTTGACTGAACAGTTCCGTGTGTGTTCATTACACACATTTTATTCATGATTTGGTGGACACAAATGTTTCCACTCTTGATTGTTATGAATACTGCTGCTGTGAATAATTGGTATACAAGGTTTGGGGTGGATGCTTTTATTTTCTCTAATGGTGTGTGTGTGTGTGTGTGTGTGTCTGTATACAGACTTGGGAGTGGGGTCATCGAGTCATATGGAACTCTGTTTTGACTTGTTGAGTAAGCACCAGGTCTCTTCCCAAGAGTCTATGAGAGTTTGGGCTTCCCTGCAACCTTGTCTGTACTAGGTGTTTTTACTACAGCTATCCTGGTGGATGGAAGGTGATACTAATTTCCATAATGGGTGATGATGTTGACCATCTTTATATATCTTCATGGTTATTAAGGGACTTTGCTCATTTTTCATGTATCTGTAAGGTTATGAGCCACCATATGGTTGCTTAGAATTGAACTCAGGACCTCTGGAAGAGCAATCAGTGCTCTTAACTGCTGAGCCATTCTCTCTAGCCCACAGGTACTACTTCTGCTAAGGAAGTTGGTAAAGCTATGAATTCCTATGGTGGAATTTTCTCTTTTAAAGTCAGGGCCAGTGAAATGGCCCGAGAGCCTGAGTTTGTCCTCTGAGACCCACGTGGTAGAAGGAGCCATCACACAAAAACATGTGTGCATGCTCACAAACACAACAGTAAAGGTAATTTTAGAAAGAATAATAAAGACAGAAGCCAGGCCATGGTGACATGTTTGTAATTCCAGAATTTAGGAGACAGAGGCAGGAAGATGGGGGGGGGGGTTCAAGGCCAATTTAGGCTCAAAAAAACAAGTCAGTGCTCTATCTCCAGGGAATAAATGAGGGCCCCTCCCCACCCTGGCCCCCATGGGAAGTTAGCACAGGCTTCTCACAATGGCTATGTTGTCCTTGGACTTCTGTTACTTCTGTAAGAAGATTATACCTATAAATCCCCACAGCCAGCAGCCTGGTACAGTGTTATTTAGGAGGGTCAAGGAGGAGGAAGAGAAGGAAGAGGAAGAGGAGGAGGAAGAAAGAAAAAGAAAATGATTATGTATATAATCAATATTTATGAGATGAAAATATTCTACAAGTTAGACTGGCCACTGGGGCCAGAGCTTCTGGTTTGTTCTCTACACCACTCTGGCTCATTTTGTCCTCTGAGAAGCCGAGGGGCTAGAGACGTAGCTCCGTTGCTAGAGTACCCTGTGTCCAATCCCCAGCACCATATAAACCAGATGTGGCTATACGCTCATCACTTGGGAGGTATAGGCAGGAGGCTCAGAAGTTCAAGGTTTTCTTGGACTTGGAGGTCAGCCTAGTGCTACGTGAAACCCTGTCTTTCAAAAAACAAAAGCCAAAAAACAGCCAAAACAGAGTATTAATGGAAAGTCTAATGGTAAATCTAGTTATTTAGTTCATACAAATTACTAGTGCTCCATATCTCAGTTTTCTGAGGTCCTTTAGTTTCTTAAGATATTAAGCTTAAAGCCAGGCAGTGGTGGTGCACGCCTTTAATCCCAGCACTTGGGAGGCAGAGGCAGGCAGATTTCTGAGTTTGAGGCTAGCCTGGTCTACAGAGTGAGTTCCAGGACAGCCAGGGCTATACAGAGAAACCCTGTCTCAAAAAACCAAAAAGAAAAAAAAAAGATGTTAAGCTTAGAAGAAAGAACACATTATGCTGTCTCTACAAATATCTTTAAGTGTAAAATTACCCTCCCCCTGCCCAAAAAAAGACCTTTAGGACCAGGAAGATGGTTCCGTGAAAAAGGGACTCGATGCCAAGTCAGATGACCAGAGTTCGATTCCCCCAGTTCCCCCAGGGAAAGAACTCCTGCAAGTTGTCCTCGGATGGACCTCCAACATGGCATGTACCCTACCTGCCCACACGCAACAAGGAAATAGAGGTATAATTTCAAAAATAGTTTTAAGAGGTGTTAAAATTCCTCCAAGGGACTCCAGGAGGGATCTTCAGGCCACCAGTCCAGCCACTTTTCTTGGACACAGGTGGAGGTGAGCACATTCAACTCCTAGTCTGTTGACACAGGCTTTCTGTACAGGGTTTTCTCAAGGTACAGAGTTCACGTTATAACTGCAGTTTTAAGAGCCTCACAGTTTCTCAGAGGTTATGTTTTCAAGCAGAGACTGAAGTGTAGGAAGAGAATAAAGATTCTATTCTGGGTGGGCTCTGCGCCTGTTGACCTTGATTAAGATGTATACTGTTTCTCTGCCTTAGGAGAATGCCAGAGACCACAGTCGGCCTTGCTTGCAGCTGGCTGACATTCCCTAGGCTGGTCACTAGAGGGCAGTATGACATGCTTTTTCTCAATTGAGACTAGCAGTGCCATGGTCTGCATAAACTTCAAAATCTTGGGTTTTAATCCCAGTACTTGCAAGGCAGAAGCAGGTGGATCTCTGTGAGTTTGAGGCCCGTCTAGTTTACATAGTGAGTTGCAGGAAAGCTGGGGCTGTGTATAGAGACCGTGTCTTAATGAAAATTAAAGGGGTGCCGGGGTTTGCACAGTTCCAAGGGTAAGGGGGCTAAATTCACTTCCTGTACCTTGACTTCACAACCACACCTAAAATCATAGTTTCAAGATAGTCACCTAGTAATTAGATTTTGATCAGAATCTTTCTTGGGTTTGGGGGACCTTTCTGTCTGTACCTAGAAGACATTTAAAAATTTTTCATTGTTATCCTATGATTGTGTTTGTGTGTGTGTGTGTGTGTGTGTGAATGCAGGTATGGCATGCCATGCATATATTTGGAGATTAGAGGACAATTTTGGGAGTCAGGTCTTTCCTTCCACCATGGATTACAGGGCTTAAACTCAGATCACCAGGCTTGTGTAGCCAAGTGCTTCCCCCCCCCAAGGCCCCTCCCCCCCACTGTTTTCTCCTTTTAATAAAATTAATACCCCTTTGTCCTCTACTTCATCTTGTACCTTCTCCTCTACGCTCAGGTTTCGGCTTAATTTTTTTTAATTTAATTTTGTTTTGTTTGAGACAGTTTTACTGTGTGGATTCCCAGGCTGGCCTCAGAATCACAGTAATCCTCCTGCCTCAGCCTCCCAAACACTGGAATTATAAGTGGGTACCACTACCACACCGATTTAAGCAATGAACCACCGAGCTGTACGTGCTAAAAGGGTTACGGTGTGTGGAGTTTTACATCTCGGTTTAAAAAGAGAAACAGCACAGGAGCAGCCTCTCAAGTGGCTCAAACAGAGTGTAACCCATGGGTAGGGCTGGCAAAGCCTGGGTGCTTTGCCACTGCCTCACTGATTACAAACATTACTGACCTCTCTTCTCAGGTCTTCTGGAACACAACTGTCCTTCTGGGACAATGGAACAGCATTCCTCCCCATAGAAACAACTCAGTCTTGTTCTGCTAGCATCCCAAGACATTGCACAAGTGGCAGCAGCTGTTCTGAAAGCTGAGTCTAGGATGAGGTAGTTATTTTAAAGACCTTGTGCTTCTTTGCTTGCCTCCCCCCCCCAACCCCCTCTCCAGGGTTTCATGTAGCCCAGGCTTTTTTCAAACTCCCTAAGCAGTACAGGGAATCCTCCTGCCTCCGCCTCCGCCTCCCAAGTGCTATAAGTACAGTTGTGTTCCGTCATGCCTGGGATTTCTGTCTGTGTGACAGAGTCTCACACTACAGCCCATGCTGGCCTAGAACTTACAGCAGGTCTGCCTCAGCGGAGCGGAGTGCTGGGATTGCAGGCTTCTGTTGTGATTTCCCAGAATTTATTCAGGCAGTCCTTTCGTCCAGATGTTCTTTTGGGGAGGCCAAATTCTGGAGCTGACCTGGGAAAGCAGGCAGAGATTAGAGGTCCAAGATGGAGCTGCGTCGCTAAGGTACTGTGTCTGGGGATGACTGGGTCTCACCCTCGTACCTGGTTGATTTTTCTTATTCATTTGAGAATGTGTTTGTTTCAGGTTTGATGCAGCTGTTTTGGGGCTCACAAACTTCACTCTTTCAGAAAACAGGGGCATGTATGTGACCTTCGCATTGACCTGATCCTCAAATGGCACCTGTGAACCCAGGGACAGAATCAGCTGATTAAGGACTAACTCCCCTCCTCTGCATCACAGTCTGAGCCCATTTGTTAGGTAAGGAACCTCAAGGACTTTATTCTGCCCCAGGTAAAAATGGGAGCTCTAGGGCTGGACAGATGCTCAGTGGTTAAGAACAGTTAACCACTGAGGACATGAGCTTGGGTCCCAACACCCACACTGAAGAGCTTACAAACCATCCAACTCCAGCTCCTGGGATCAGACATCTCTGGCCTCTGAGGTCACCTGCATTCAAATGTACATATTCCTACACAGGCACATAGACACACACACACACACACACACACACACACACACACACGTGTATAATAATAATAATAAAAGATTTAAAATGGGCTTTCTAGTGTTTAGTAAGCAGGGTTAGGAAATAGTCTTGTTCAAAATTGAGATATTAGCTGCTGGCAAGTGAGGTATTAGCTCAGTTGGTAAAGCCACCTCTACCTGGTAACGGTCTAGAGAGATGGTTCAGTGGTTAAGAGCACTGGCTGCCAGCTCACAAATGTCACTGCAGTTCCAGGTGATTTGAGGCCTCTTCTCCACAGGCTCCAGTACATAGTACACAGACACACATGCAGGCAAAACACCCATGCATATAAAATAAAATAATAATACAAAAAAATACTTATTTTTTTTTAAAGATTAACTTGAACTGCTTTGCAGTTCCTACCAGGAGCTTTTCATGGCTTCCAAAGCGCCCTTGGGGCTGGGCTCTCCAGTCTTGGAAGAATTGCTTGCTGGTCAGTTCGGATTGTAATCTGCCTTGGATGATCCCAGCTGTGTTGGGGGGACACCTGCTCTTCACTTTTTTTTCCAGGAACTTGAGAGGTGGCAGACAGGACATCTGAGAAAGAGTGACAGCTTTTAACTGCACTTGTCAGCTGGGCAGCATGGAGTGGTTGTGGACCAGAGAAAGCCAGAAATGTATTTCCGAGTTTCCCAGGGTAATCAAAATGGTGGCAGGCCCCATTGTTCTCTTTCCCCTGAAGGAGGAATTAGGACCCTACCCCTCCCAGACAGGGTATCTCTGTGTAGCTCTGGCTGTCCTGGTATTCGCTCTGTAGACCAGGCTGGTGTCAAACTCACAGAGATCTGCCTGCCAAATTCTAGGATTAAAGAGGTGTACTGTCACCACCTGGCTTAAAAAAAAAAAACAAACAAACAACCATAAAAAAACCCAAAACAAAAAACAAAACAAGCAAACAAAAAACCCCAATAACATCTTGTAGCTTAAGCAAGCCAATTTGTAGCCAAGAGTGACTTTGAATTTCTGACCCTCCTGCTTCCACCGTCCAAGTGCTGAGACACGCACCACCATGCCCAGTTTTTATAGTACTGAGAATCGAACCTAGGGCTTCAGGATTGCTAAGTAAACACTCTGCCAATGGAACCCCAGCCCTGGTTACCTCGTGACAGGGAAGCTTGAGCACTTTACCCTGGCCATTGTGGCTTCATTCAACTTGGCAGTTCTCTTTGTCCCCACAAAGGCTATCCCATGCTTTTTCTGGCCCATCTCCTGATGCGAATGGGTCGTGGACCAAACAGGTACCATTTCCCTCTCCCTCGACGCTTGCTGGGTGGATTGGCTGCATGGGGAACAAAAGATTCTATTGGTGATGGTCTCTCTCTCCCCCTGAGCCAACCCAGGCGACCTAAACAGAAGGGCCCGTGACATGGACTTGACTCCTTGCCTTCTGTTTGTGGGTCTGCCTAAATGAAACAATATGTTTTTAGGTACTTTCAAGTGAAAATTTCTTTCTTGCTTCTCTAGAAAGAAAAAAATTCAGTTTATTTTATGTTTCTTTTTTTCTTTTTTCTCAGTTATCATGCTGTGACTTAGCGGAGAGGTCATCTGCTGCTGTGGGATAGGGCCACAGGGAGAGTACTACCTCCCCCCACCTCCAGCAGGTAGTGAGAGAGAGGCTGCAGCTTGAGGCTGGGGGAAGTTGGGGAAAAGGGAGCTTGGAAGTTTGTTTGGAAGTTTGTAGTGTCTTTTGTCATTAGGCTCTTGACTAGGTCACTTTAAGACAGACATCATTTCTTCCATCTACTGCTGTGGGACATTTGCAAGGCACATGGTAGTGTCTCTGGGTTCAAGTTGGGCTTCCTAACTGAATAGGGATGAGGTAAAGGACCGTCTGGGGCCATAGAGGGCCATAGCAGGTCAAAGATATTCTGTTCTCCTGTGAGACAGGTAAGCCTGGGCTTTCCCAGCTTGCATGGGGGCGGGGGGCTTATGTCTTCCAAGAATGCACAGGGGACAGGGCTGACCTTGAATTTAGGATCCTACTCCCCCCTACCAGTTTGTCTTTGCTCAAATCTCAGGTGATGTCAGAGGTCAGGTTAAAGCTGAACTAGAGGGAAGTCTAAGATTTCTGCTCTACTACTTAATAGTTGTCAACAGTTGTTTCTCTGAGATGACAGAATGTCAGATAGCACCTGTGCCTTGGGAAATAGGCCCCTCCTTTCCCTACTTCCGCCCACATGGCCCTGCATCCCGGGCAAGGGTTTGGTCTCAGCTCCGCCTACTCACAGGACTCCCTGACTGCTCTTGTCTAGACCAGGGAAGAGGGCTTGACTCCACACTAGGGCTTGAGTGTCCTGGTCCTGGCTGTCATACTCCGAGTGCCTCGGCTGTCTTCTTGGTGTTGTTGTTCTGCCCTGGGTGTGACCTGGAAGTATTGTGTATGTAGCTGAGGATGGACTTGAACTTCTGATCTTCCTTCTTCTACTTTTCAAGCGTTGGGATTACAGGTGTGCATCACCATGCCTGCTTTATGCAATGCCGGGTCAGGCATGGCCCTGGTGGGGACAGAATGGCATGGTTCCTGCCCCTGGGACATGGCCAGTGGGCATGGGCCTCCATGATTGTTGATGGCTGCCGCAGGCATAAGGCTTATTTGTATAATAATGTACATATTTTACCTTCCTCCAGCCAGGACTGTCTTCCCTGTTAACATTAATGACTCCATGATAATCAGAGACAGCACGAGTCCAAAGGTGTGGCTAGTGTTAGCAAAATGGGAAACACTGGGACCTTCTGGACAGCCCTTAAGGCTGGGGTCAAAAATATAGAAGTTCTCAAAAATTAAAGATGCAATATAAATTATATGAGGGGCTTCATGAATCTAAAGAAACAGAAGCAGCTGCACTGTGAGCCAAACTTGTCAGAAAAAAAAAGATACTAAGGAGGGAAAGAGATTTAGAGAGTGGTGGTTACAGGAGATTCCACCCAGTAAAGTTTTTGTTTGTGCTTATACGGGCTGACAGATTCCTGAGTTTAAGGTCAGCCTGGGACAGAGCTAATTTAGGTCTAAGTGTTGAAGAAAAGGTAATTTCAGGATGAGGTCCCACCTAGTTCATGCTAGTCACTAATTGGTCCAACCCAACTAGTTCATGCTAGTCTGTACTTAACAGAGGCAGGCAGATCTCGGAATTCTTTTGCAAAGTTAAAAGAAAATGTGTGCTTGCTGTCTCCTAAGAAATAAGAGGCTGGGGTTACGAGATGCTGGTTCACAGGAGAGTCCAAAGGGAACCTGGTGTGAGTGACTGGATTGGTACGTACAATAAAAGGCTGGGCTTACTATCTGCAGGAGAGGAGCCATCGAGAGAGTGTTTTAGAATAGCAAGAGAGAGCTGCTTGGAGAACTGTCTGTAGCAGCAGAGGGAGAGAGAGAGACAGAGAGAGAGAGACAGAGACAGAGAGAGACAGAGAGAGACAGAGACACAGAGACACACACACAGAGAGAGAGAGAGAGATACTGTATGGAGATCTCCAGAGAAAGCAGGCTAGAGAGAAAGCAGGCTGGAAGGCTGTCTTGAGCAGAGAGCATGGGCCATTAGCTTCAACCTACAACTTGACTTCGGGTCATTTTTGCCACTCCCAGACACCCCTTCCCTCAGAAGCCCTTCCCAAACCAAGGCTGGTCTTTGGCAATGCAATAATGGGGCTCAAATCCAGGACTTAACATATGATAGACAATCAATCTGTCCACTAAGCTACATCCAAGCCTCAGTCAGCCCCTTCATTTTAAAAGCCTGGGCTGTGGGGCTGCCATCAGACCCAGTCAAGACACGAAGGAGGGAAGGCAAAGGAGGAACGGTAGACAGTCTGGCAGAGTGATCCTGGCTAACCTTGAGCCAGGCAATGCCTGAAGGAGTACTGAAGGGGAAGAACCAAGCGTTTGCTCTGTGCTGTGCTCTACTGGGTTGCTGTCCCCACCACTGGGATCTGACTGGGACAGAGTCCTACATAAACAAGGGGTCTGGGAACAAGGGCTCAGACTTCCCTTTATGCTCCATGCCATCTTCCACCCCACCCCCACCTGTAAGTCCTACCTGAATGGGAGCGCTTGTCCTCAGGACTTGTCACGTTCTCCGTCCACCCAGGTTTGAACCACTCTCTCTGGGGTTTGCTGAGTGGGGTCCATCCAGGCCTGTGGCCCTGGCTGTGTACACTGGAACTCTTGCTCCGTAATGGGGTCCCCTCGGGGAGCTGCAGCCGGTATTTCACGTCTGTTGGCGCTATTTCCTCCTCTTCCAGGTCCTCGTGGACAGCCCCGGGCTGCTGCTGCTTCTGCTGGGAGGTTTATTCGGTCAGAGGGGTCATTACTGGGTTAAGTAGGGGAAGTGAGAGTAGGGGTGTGTGTGTGTGTGTGTGTGTGTGTGTGTGTGTGTGTCTGTGTGTGTGTGTGTGTGTGTGGTGGGGAGGGAAGTCTCCTAAACACTTGCTGATGTCCCCTAGAAAGTTACTTGTCTGAGCTACAATGTCTTTACTTGCAAAATCAGTAGAATGTGTTCCTTTCAGGGTTCCCGAGGAGATCGGAACTAAGGGTTTAGCATCATGATTGGCATGAGTAAGGGCTTAATAGTCTCTTCAAATGTTTATGATCTTGCTGGACACTGCTGCATTGGTGGCACAGGTTGAGGCTTGATTGGAATCCTTAACTTTACCTGACCATTGGAGGCACTGTCCTCAAGCCCCATGGGGACAGCCAGGGACTCTCGCTGGATTGAATTGGATAAAGAGTCATCAAGCAGGTAGGATCTTCTGTCTTCAGGAGGGAGAATCTCTAGAGTAGAGAAAAGAACGGAGGACCATCTCAGCCTTCCTACCTATGGGCAGCTTTTTGCTGTCCACCACCCTCCAAGGGAAGAGGAAGAGAGAGAGAGAGAGAGAGGGAGGAAGGGAGGGAGGGAGAGAGGAAGGAAGGGACAATTGTCCAGATGGGTCCGGTTTTAATTTATTTGAGACTAGATCAGTCTTGAGAACTAGAGTGGAAGGGTTGGGGTGGAATGGAGCTGACTGTCTGCATTTAGGGCCACATGACAAAGGCAATCTTCCTTCCTTCCTTCCTTCCTTCCTTCCTTCCTTCCTTCCTTCTGCCTTTTTTTCTTTTGAGAGAGCCTTATGTAACTAAGGTTAGCCAAGAATTCCCCTCGTAGCCAGAGACAGCCTTGAGTGTCTGATCTTCCTGCCTCTACCTCCCAAGTGATGGGATTACAGGCCTGGTTTGTCTAGCAAATGTAACCCAGCACCTCATGCATGCTGGGAAATTGCTCTAAAAACTGAGTTACATCCCAAGTGCAAAACCAGGCAGACATTCCAGGATTGGTCTGGTTCTTTCTTTTGATCTTGAATGTTGTGACTGTTGAGAATGGGTGGCTTACGGTAGAGATGACTGACACTCGGCTCCTGGAGAGTCAAGCAAGACAACCTTTCAGTGACGCTGGAGTAGGCACGGTGTTGTCCATGTCTCCTAAGGGGTAGAGAAAGGAGAACATCAGGGTTTTGTTCCTTGCTGTCATCAAAGTTACAGATGTACAACCCAGGACATTGATGAGGCCACTGTAGCTCCACAGGGACAGGAAGGAAGGATGGGTCTGTGAGCTGATTTTTTTGTGGTCAGATATCAGACCCAAGTGGAAGGCCAAGTGTTTGAGGCTCAAGAGAGACTGGTAAAGAATGGACAGACAGCCTTTAGCTGTTAAAGAAAGGGGCATTTTTGATTGGTGTATGTCAAGTAGAGTGGGCAGATGGGATGAGAGTGAGAGAATCCTCAGATAGAACAACCTTAGGCTGTTAGGTGCCAGCGTGTGGGCAACTGCGGCTGTAGTGGGGACCTAGTCATGCGAGGCCTGTGGGAATAGGACAAATCCTGTGTCCTCTGCCAGCATTAGAGGGGGAAAGGAATTTTGGGGGCAGAGAAGGGTTGAAGAGGTGGCAGGCATATCAGGTTGGGAGATGGCCAACTCTGACAGCCACCCACAGTCACAGAGCATAGATAGAAGGCTGAGGAGAAGGCTGGGACCTACTGTATCTGCTCACTTTGGCCTCTGTTCTCCAGCTCTTGAGTGCTACACAGACATCAGCTCTGAGGTTAGTGTCTTAGGCTACCATGGAACATCTCTATATGTTAAGACCACTGTACTGGCTTCAGGGGAGGACCAGGAGACAGCTGTGTCCCCAACAATAGCCTGTTATGACCAGCATCTAGGGGAACGGGTGACTGCGGAAATAATTGCCGAGCCTTAACCCTGCTACTTGTCTTAGGTCTGTGATTTTCCACTGCACATGCGTGTGACTGACTATACAGTGAGGCATAGCTCACTATACATATGTACAGAACCATAGGCGTGTGTGTGTGAGTGTGTGTGTGTGTGAGTGTGTGTGTGCTCAGTGAAGTATGCATGCATGTGTGTGTGTATGGGACTGTCCTGTGTTTGTGTGTGTGTTTGTCTGTCTATCTGGGAGGGTGTACAGCATAGCCAAGCTCTGACCTCCTTAAATGTCTTTCCTGCCCTTACTTCCAGTCCTCCCAGCCCTGCACACCCACCAGGTTTCTTGAGTCAAATTGTTGAGCTGCATCCTGCCGGTTGCGTTGGTTTGCCGGTACCTGGCTGCTTTTCAGAACCTGCAATCACAAAACAGGACCCTGAGTCTAGAAGGTGACTTGCTCTTCATTCAGCCTTCGTTGTCCTTCACTAGCTCAAAGTGTCCCACCCTGGTGCGTGGACTCACAGTGTCGATTACACTACTCCTAGATCCAGAGTAGGAGAGGGGCTACAGCCATGAGTCCCCACACCAGTTCCAGAGCTGTAGCTGTTAAGTGCTACTCCCCCACATTTGGACACTTCCCACTCTGTCACCCGTCTTGGGACAAATATATATTCCATTCTGGAGCAACACTAGCCATTTTCAATGGTCTTTCCCCGTGGCGTCACCATTTGTCTGAATTATCCATCCCAAAGCTTATAAAGACAGACTAACTCTTTTTTTTAGTAGAATTTTCTAGCTGCGCTAACGCTTTTGTGAGCCACGATGTCAGTAAGCTCAGGGCGCCGTGGTCAGAGTATGATCTGGGTAGCCTCCCACAGTGTCAGAGTTTAATCAGTACTTATTAAAATTTAAATGTTATCATTATTGTACATGTGCGTATGATGTGGTACATGCATGCCACAGCCTATGTGTGGAGGCGGGGGTGGGGGACAGCTTTGTTGAGTTGGTTTTTTCCTTCTACCATTATGTGGGCTCCTGGGATCAAACTCTGATAGTCAGCCCTTTAAAGCAAATGCTATATCTGCTGGGGTATATTTGCTACCCCTAAGTTCATTAATGCTTTTAAAGCAAACTTTTATGGCGTGTGTGTGTGTGTGTGTGTGTGTGTGTGTGTGTGAAAGTATAGGAGAAAACAGCTTATGGGAGTCAGCTCTATACTTCTGCCATGTGGGTCCCAGGCATGGAACTCAGACTGTCAGGCCTGGGCACAGGTGTCTTTCTTTCTGTGGCTTTGAACTTGCTATGTAGCCAAGAACAATCTTGAACCCCTGACCCTCTTGCCTCCACCGTGAATGTGCCAAGATTATAGGCAAAAGCCATCATGCCTGGCCAGCACTTAGCTTGAGTCACAGTTTGGAGCTTGCTTGTGAAAGTGTGGCAAAGTCGTCATTCAAGCAGCCACCTGGGTCACTAGATGATGTCCAGTTTGTCACAGCTACAGAGGGGTCTTGTCATCCAGTTCTACTTTAGAAATTTGCAATGTTCCCAGGATCTGCTTCCTGATTGAGTCTTTGCTGAGCTTCAAGGGACAACATTGAACATTTATCCTGTTTGGGGTTTGTGGGGCCCTTGGGTTCATAACCAGCTGGGTGGGAACTGGGGAACTGTGGGTGGGAAGAGGCCAGGGCACACACAGATCTTTGCTCTCCAGCTCCTTAGAAGAGATCTCATTAGCTAGGCTAACTGATGGTCCCATGTGCTGGGTCACATAACTGCCACATTAGCACATGGAACTGTCCAATCAGATATGTATGAAGTAGCTTTGCCAGGCCCAGAGGCAGGGAGTCTGTGGCTTTTTGTGAGAACTGGGAGGGAGAAGCAGGAGTGCTGACACCAGAGAGAATGCCATGGTTAGGAATCACCTACTGGAAGCAAGTTCTGGAAAAAGCCCTTATGTAAGGCCTAGCATTCTCAGCCTTTTCTGGAGAAACTTCACAGCCTGTGGGACTTCTCTACCTCCTCTTGTCACTCCCTGGACCACACACACCCTGAATGAGCGTTGCTTCCATGTCTCTACTTTCCCCCAATCCTCCTGCTCTTATCCTGTGGTGCCCTGCTCAATGTCACTTCCTTCCTGGGCATTCTCCCCGTCTCTTGCTGACATAGTGACATCAGGGGCTTACTCTCACGATGAGTTATATTCCCAACTCTGGTAGAGGGCTCTGTCGTACAGCGAACTTCATGTTTTCCTTCGCCTGTGGACTTAAGAGTTTATTAAAGCTAGAGGCCACAATCTCCAGTAACCAGAACAAAGCCTGGCCTATACAAGACATTTAATATTTGTTGAATTCAACCGGAGGCTAGCGTAAGGTAAGAACTGGGCAAGCAAGAATGAGCTTGCAACCTGGGTGTGGTAGCCTATGCTTATGATCTCTGCAACTTGTGAGGCTGAGTCAGGAGGATTATTGGGAGTTTGAGGCCAGCTGGGGCTAACATAGTGAATTTGAGGCCAACCTTTAGTACAAAGCAAAATTAACCAACTAACCAACCAACTAACCAACCAACTAACCAACCAACTAACCAAGTGTGAATTTGAAGACTTAGTGACTAGTTCTTAAATGAAGTGTAGACGTGGCCTGAACATCTTTGAAGGCATCAGAATCTTCCTGGGATTTGGAGATCTTTATTATTCCTTTTCTGAAAAATCCCCTTCTGCCTAGGGAACATAAGACTCCAAAATTTCTCTATCCACATATCTAGGGAGTCTTGGACAGATAGTGAACTAGGTGGTCTGGGACTGGGGCCCTGGGACAGCATCCCAAGCTTGTGACAGTAATATGCTTGTGTCAGCAGGGTGTGCCTTCTTGGACTTCTCCTAGTCTGGCCACTGCTTTGCTTGGAGGGGACTCAGAAGGAGGAAACGCTGGAGACCTGTCAGTAGCAGCTCAGGTTCTCTCTGCCTGACAGAGCTCTATGAAATAGCGGCTATGGCTGCTGTTCCCAGATCCTCAAATTCTGCAGATCCTGATGTTAAGTGGATATTGCCCATCACCGTGCATATCTCTGAATGACAGAACATGGCGACGTTCCCCCCAGATCATACCAGTCTCTTCACCTCTGTACTCAAGAATCCCTCACCCAATGGGTGAGGGAAAAGGGGTTCCCTTAGAGCTTGGCATCACTCAGGCACTGGTAAAGAACAGAGGGCTCCAGGTATCCAACTCCCTTGGAGCTAATAAGCCTGGCCTCTTCCACTTTTCCTCTCCTGGGGATGGTAGGTACAGGGCTTATGAAGTGTATTCTTTAGTGATTTTTGTAGTTTAGCCTGAGGACTCATCTGTGGGGAAATGGACCAAGAAAACACACACACACACACACACACACACACACACACACAGAGCGAGCGAGCGAGCGCGAGAGAGAAACAGAGAGAGAGAGAGAGAGAGAGAGAGAGAGAAACAGAGAGAGAGAGAGAGAGAGAGAGAGAGAGAGAGAGAGAGAGAGAGACTGCAGGACATCAGAAGTCTTTCCTGGCTCAGGCAGGTCCCTTCCACAGGCTGATGCAGACTGCTCTATGTTGCCATCTGCTGGACACATGCATCAATAGCGTGTCACGCCCTTGGCACTCCTCACCCTCTGGATCTGTCTCATCCGTTCTACCTTCTTTAGACTCTCCTGCCAAGGTCCTCCCTCCTACTCAACACACACCTGCTTTCCATCTTCTCCACTGTGGGACTGTCAAAAAGCCTTAGTCCTAGCCCAGGAAAGAGGACTCTAAATTATTCACTCCCGTGGTCTGAGGAGAGAGATGCTTTGCCTCTGGGGTCAGAGATCTTAACGTGCTACCTATTTCTCTTTATACTCTTGAAAGCTTTCTGGGATCTGGACCTTGTATGTGACTGAAGGCTACTGAAATCCATGTGTGAACTGTGGTACTTCTGAGAACGAGTTCTCAGCATTAATAGTGATGCTGAGACACCAGGAGTCAATGGGACCATCTCAAACAACTGAGATGCAGGGCTTCACCCCCCACCCACCCCCGGCACAGTGTGGAAGGCAGAGGTTGCCAGCAGAGGCTGCTGTAGCACTAGCCATGGGCCTTACTACTTCTTAAAGCTCCTTCCTCATTCCAGGGTGTAAGGATACAGAAACAGGGCTGTACTGGTTAGAGTTGATTATATACAAATCTGGGTTTTCCTTAGTGCTGATTCCCAAGTGATGCTCTGGCTTCCCTTAGTCTGTCTGGGGCTAAGAGGCTGAGTGCTTTCTCTGGCTTGGCCTGGGGACACAGTTCATACATAGTTCCAGGCCTGGCTTCTCACCGCTTCCCTGTCCATTCCCTGTCGGGCTGTGCCTTTCCTAAATCCTGATGGTTCTTATTGCTTATTGCTATCCCTTTGGGCAGACACTAGGTGTGTGGGCTCCTAGATCGACCAGGTCTGAGGCCAGTGCCTTCCTTGTGTATCACCAGGAATTAGTAGGAGGGCAAATGCGTTCAGGGATGTCCTGAGCCAAAGCAGATCCCAAGAAGGCTGCCCCCTCTGCCTGACCTGGCCCACTGTGGATGGGGTTTGAGAGTCACTTGGAGGAGAAGGGTGTTGGCAAACTCTTCCTACCTAGCCCTCCTTCTGGCGAGATCCCTTTTCTTCTTTCCCTCCTGAGGGGTGACTTTCCCGATTTCGGTCCCCATGTGCAGAGTTGAAAGCCCTTGTGTGGTGTGGGGAAGAGCCTGGTGGCTGTTGTGTTGGAGAGTGGTTTCCAGCCCCTTGGCTGTGATGTGTGGTCTGACTTCATAATGTTTGCCCAGAGCTCATCTCTGGGAGCCATTGTCCATCCTAACTCACCTGTCTGGACAAACGGGTGTTGGGTTTTGCAGAGCTTGTGTGTATCATAGTCAAAAGAAAGGTGTTCTAAACAGGCTGACAGGAGAGCTGCTCTGCCCAAGCAGAGAATTCTGGAGCAGCAATGGGTATCCTGGGTAGCCTAGGGATCACCATGGCAACAAGAAAGACAATCCAAAGGGAGGCAATGATAGAACAGGCCCTCCTCCAGGCTGAGGCTGCATTCCTGGCGTGATTAGAAGAAGGGTCTAGGGTTAGAAAGTGAGTTGTAGCTGCTTCTAACTTAGGGGACACGTGGCCCCTCTGCTGTCCCTTGTCAGCAGAAATCCCTTACTCCCTGTTCCTCACCCATGAGGCACCCAACTTGGGCAGAGGACCTGTTGGTGTGTGGAGAAGCAGGGAGAAGAACCGGAGTCAGCCCCAGAGAATTGTCTTGAACGTTGAAAGAGATGCAATGAATGGCGTTTTAGGCTGCGGGACTCAGAGCCATCAAAGTTAACCTAGCCTAACCGGGGATCAATGGCTGCCCTAGGATGTCCCCGCTAGTGTTCCCTTACAAAAAGCAGCCTATATGGGAGAAGAAAATAAACGAGAAGCACTTTTCTTGCTCTCTGGTACCGCTGAGCCTGCGACCCTCCTCTCTCCCTGGCTGCCCCTACCCACTCCTCACTCATTACCTCTGCTCAATTAGCCACGGCTGGGTTAACCCCTTCCGCCTCGGCTTTGAGTAAGGGTGATCGCTTGTTGCCTTCTCCACAGGCCCCGGTCTCAGCACGGGTCTCAGGAGCACAGAATGGGCCAAGTCCAGCGCCTGCCAGCCTCCTCCGTACCCTCCCTCTGGCTGCCAAATCTGACTTTGATTAGCGTGTGGCGGGGAAGAAAGCAGGAAAATAGAATATTAAAATCTTAATTCAATTTAAAACACTGTCATTCACAGGCATGCCAAACAGTGAGATGACTAATTATTATGCAAATGAGGGAGATAGAAAAGTGATTAATAATTGCACAAATTAAAAATTATTGTAAACATCCTGTGACGAGCGATAAGTCCGATGGAGAGGCAAGGGCGGTGGGCCGGGGAGGCCATGGAGGAGCCAGCTCCTGCATCCGGTTTTCCTCATTAGGGGGATTTAATTAGCACCCAATGATGGGCCTTGTGCTGCCAGGGTTGGGGAGTATGTGGCCAGCACCCCAGCTGTCTGTTGGCTCTCATTTCCTCTCTAGTTCCTCCTCACTACCCTGGGGTCTTCACTAAAGTCGGCTGAGCAGGAAGAGGAAGAAAAGTTGGCCACCATGAAGGGCAGACACTGTGTAAGCAAGCCTGCTGCTTTCCTCAAGCCTTAACCACCTACACCTATCGTTCTACCTGCTCTGGGTTGGGAGAGAAAAGAGGCTCTTTGACATGATGGTGGAGATATCCTGGTCCAGCTAGCAAGTAGTTCTAGTGAAGGGACAGAGGGCGTCACAGTGTGTGTGTGTGTGTGTGTTTACACCTGTGTACACACATGCCTGTGTGTCAGGCTGGGGGACGATCTTGGGTGTCACCTCAGAGAACTTGTCCACCTCCTTCGAGACAGCATCTGTCATTGGCCTGGAACTCACCAATTAAACTAGACAGACTGGCCAGCCAGCCCCAAGCTCCCTCCTTTCTCTGTCTCTTACACTGGCTTAGGGACAAGTGTCATACTCTAGTGGTTTTTACTGGATTCCGGGGATTGACCTCAGGTCCTTGTGCTTATAAATCAAATTCTTTACAGACAGAGCCACTGCTTCAGTCCAGCTGACGTATTTGTATTAAAATTTTTCCTTACCAGCCATAGCTTCCTCCTACCGGGGCCTGGATCCCTGGTTTCTGGCAGATGGGGCTGGGGCTGGGTGAATGGTTGCTATCTTTGCTGTCCTCTATAAATCCTGGGCCTTAGGGGAATGGCTCTTGGTGTCCAAAGAGGCCACAGGAAAAGTTATGGAGTCCAAGGCTAGACCTGGAGGGAGCAGTGAGGGGGTGGGGTGTAAGCTGTTTAATCGCAGCTGCTGGCCTGTTTTCCTTCTCTAGAGCATAGGACTGGCTATGGCTTACTCCTGCCCCCTGCTGGCTAGACTCGTCTTGGGGTCTCAGTCCATCCTTGTCTTCTGCCTAGTGTCTTCCTGGGGTCTTCTGAGACAACCAAGGGTGTTGAGATGTGGTATAAGTCTCTGTGTGACCTTGGCTGAGTTGCCTCACCTCTCTGGGTCTGTTTGTTTTTTACAAGAGTTGGGCTGGGGATAGCCCTAGTGCTTTGCCTAGCCTGTGTAAGGCAAGAGTTTGAACAGAAGTACCACAGGTAAACAAATAAGATGGGGAAGCGTCTACAATTCCACGGGACTTTCCCACTCGTCTTTCCTCATTTTTATCCATCGATTTGCTAGGAAGACCTTGTTTGTCTCTATGGAGTGCTAGAGGTGCAGTTGGTACATGGTGTCCAGGACCTTGAGAGTACCAGGAAAGAGATGAAGGAGCTAAGACCCTGGGGTGAGAGAATAAACAAAGTTCAGAGATGGTTAGGGGCTGGGGGAAGGCTACACTGGGGAGGGGTGGAGGGGCCGATGTTTTATTCTGGGAGATTTTGGTCCTATATTGAGGACCTGGGCAGAAAAGAAAGGACTTAATGTTGGGGGAAGACATGACTAGAATTGGCATAGAAAGGTCACATCAACCTCATTGTCAAGACAGATAAAGTTGGAGGTGGGGTCCCCACTGGTCCCCACCCGGAGGCTGTCATAGCTATCTGCAAGCAAGACATGAGCTATGACCACAGAAGAAGAGATGGTAGGAAAGAAGGCAGGATCTCAGAGATGTGTATGTGAGGGTGTAAGGTGACACTGGACTTCCACTCAGCATGTGGCATTCTGGGGGAAAGGACAGGTAACCAACCACCTTGTGACATCTGGTCTCTTCCCCTCAGGTGACACACCTACTCCAACAAGGCCACACTGCCACACCTCCAAATAGTGCCACTCTCTGGGCCAAGCATATTCAAACCATGACACTGAGAATGGGTCTTCTCTGGCCATCCCAGGAAAACTGGAGAACAATGGCCAGAAGCATTGGAGGAAGGCTCTATGGCGCAATGGTTCTGGCAGAGCTGTGTCTGTAGTGTACCTGGCTCAAGCTGGAGGGGAGAACACAAGCCAGGGTCATCAGGGAAGAGGAAACCTCAATGGAGAAAATGCCTCCACCAGATTGCCTGTATGCAAGGCTGTGTGTGGGGGGGAATGGAGTTGGGGGGGGGAATGGAGTGGGGGGACATTTTCTTGATTAGTGACGGACGTGATGTGAGGGGACCCAGCACCACTCCTTGTCAGGTGGTCTTGGGGTGTACAAGAAAGCAAACAGAGCAGGCCTTGGGAGCAAGCCAGTAAGAGTGGTCTTCCATGGCCTCTGCTGCAGTTTCTGCCTCCACGGGCCTGCTGTGAGCTCCTGCCCTCCCTCATGTCCCTGAATGATGGACAGACTGTGAAATAAAGCTCAAGCCCAAACCCCCTTTTCCCCCAAATTGGTTTTTGTCAGCGTTTATCACAGCAACAGGAAAGCAAACTAGGATGGAATTGGGGTTGGGAGACAGAGGTTCCCAGAAGGCTTAGCAAGGAGCCGCCCATTCCTCTGCTTTCCCCTCTCAGTTTTATAGAAAAACAGTAGTTGTTGAGGGAGGGGCATGGGAGTTGGAGATTCCGCTGTCCTGGTTTGGTTTTGGTTTTCCTACAGTGTCCTTACAGTGCTTAGAGACCATTCTGGAAATTCTCAGAGCTTCTGTTCTCAGAGCTGTAGAGAAGACCGACCCTTTAGGGGAAGCCACAGCTCAGAGAGATGCTCCAGGGTCAGTCTCCTTCTGCTCTCTGAGGTGCCCACCTCCCTTCCCACACCAAAGTGTGGGTGAGGCCTGAGCAGAGGGGACTTGTGTGACAATCGTAGGCTCATCGTAGGCTCATCATTCTTGGTAAGAAGTCGTCCAGGAAAATCCATTCTAACATAGGACGAAAGCTGCCCCGGGCAACCTCTCCTAGCAACAAGCATGGTCCCTAGCAGCGGTGGTGGGCAGCACCTCTAGCTTCAGACTTCGGCTTGAACAGTGCTAGATCCTATTCTCTGAACCAAGACAAACAGCAAAGCTCTGTCTCCTAATGAAACTGTTGGATGTTAATTAATTATGCAGCTGTCTCATTTGCATGTACAGCCTGTAGCTTCCCAGCTTCCCTCCCCCTTCTTCTGCCAGGAGCTGTGTTTGCACCTTGGGAAAAACAGATACTCGGTACCATAGGTATGTACCAATTGTACTCATTGGCAGCTCGCTCTCTCCTCCGTTTGGCCCCATCAGGAGGAGGCTGATTTGAAAGGGAGCCGATGAAGTCACAAGGTGAAGCACACATGGCAAGCCCTTGACCCAACCCAAGAAGCTAAGGCCCTTGAGTTTTATCTTATTCTATTCCTTGACTGACCAATTAATTGTTAAATTAAAGACAGGAGTTAACTGTGGGCTTCAGTGGTTTCTCCTATATAGTGGGAAGAACCTTAGTACTTCAGAGGACTGTCTTGTCTGTCTTTCTGTCTCCCATGTTGGGAACACAGAAGCTATAAAGGGGGTTGGGTTGAATGACTGGCTGAATCAAAAGTACTCTTTGGGACCCTTTATGATGTTAACAGGATTCCATGGGAGGTCTCTTTTCTTAGTTCCCCATTTCTGCCTGCTAGGGCTGCAGGCCCACTGACCTCTCTCACTGGTAACAGCTTGAAAACATCTATTGTATGTGGTGTCCAGAGGTCATCGTGGAGACCTGCAAAGCCCTTGATGGCCCCAGGTTCAGACTTTGTATACGACGAGACAGGCTGGAAAGAGGACTGTTATCATGCCAAGCCCTGGGGAAAGAAACCCAAAGTCTGTGGTGCTCAGGTGACGTCTGTGGTAAAGGTCATGTGATCCTGCAGGGGTGAAAGGTGGTGTGGGGGCTCAGAGAAGCTAGTTGTAAGCTTTTTTTTGTGGGGGAAGGCAAGAATATCTCTAGCAATGGGCTGTTTTCTATCGAATGTACACAAGTTCCTGAAACCCCCAAACTGTGTTGAAGGCCCCCTTAGGGCTTTTGGACTAGAGATAAAAGGATTCTGTCCTGGTCTGGGCCAAGAAATCTAGAAGCTTTAGAAAGACCAAAGGGAAAGAAAGGATTCCAGGCATAGGGGGAGCCAAAGATGCTTGCCCAGATCCGTGAGATCTTGGTTGAGAAGAGGTGATGTTGCTGGAAACTGCTGCTTAAGGAAGGGAAGTCAGTAGAAGGCAAAGGGACCTCAACTTGGAGTGAGGCTATCATAGTTCAGGGACAGGGGCAGGAGTATGGGGGGCACGCTGGGGCCTTAGGAAGTGGGACAGGTGAGAGATAAAGCAGGGATGTCACAATGAGGTCTTTGTCACATGGGACCATGCAGGGACAGGGCTGGGGCCTACGGTGAAGCCAAGGCTGGGGTGGGGGTATCCCCTGCAGGTTCATACAAGGCAGTGAAATACATGAAGAGATAAGATGAAAACCTGGTTCGGATTGTCTTTGTCAACCTGGATCAGACTTCAGGGAGTCTAATAACAGTCTGATACATTGGGGATACTCCCAATGTATTTAAACACAATATAATTTGGAAAAAGGTTTTCCTGGTGTAATATAGTCTCCATTGCACAAGGAAGCATACTTACATTGAAACTCAGCTCAGGGTACGTATAATTTCTCCCAAGAAGATGGATTCTAGAGATAGGCTACCTGTGCTAGCTTGAGGGCCTAAGGGTCTAGCCTGGTCTCAGTCATACAGATAGCACAGAGGTCATTTAGGTTATTAGCCACCTCTGGGTCTGGTGTAGGAACTTGCTATGGCTGGTCCAACAGATACCACAGACCACCAGGCTGTCAGTCATTTCCAGGTCTCAGTTTTGTAGATGGAAGAACAAATGGATTTTTCATCTTTCCTATTGGAAGGAAAATCCTGCTTAACATTCCTGGTTTCTCTGGAGAGCTGTCATCTCAAGGACCTTAATGCTGTGCTTCCCGATGTGAGGCCTCGGGTTCCAGAGAGGAGGGAGGAACACGGGGAGTCTGGGGCTTCCCTTACCACCTGAGCCTTGAGAGATGGGTGTCATAACAGCCACCCTGAGATTGAAGAGGTGGGGGATGGCTTCTGGGAATGTAGGGAACAGAAGGGTGGTGTGAGACTGAGACTTGCTTCTGCTCTCTCTCTCTCTCTCTCTCTCTCTCCCTCCCTCCCTCCCTCCCTCCCTCCTCTCTCTCTGCAGGGTTCTCTGTGTAGCCCTAGTTGTTTTGGAACTCACTTGATAGACCAGGCTGACCTTGAACTCAGAGACCCACCTGCCTCTGCTTCCCAAGTGCATCATTACAAAAAATGTGAACCACCACCGCCCGATTTTCTTTTCTCTTATTTCTTCTCTCTTTCCCTCCCTCCTTCCCTTTCTCCTTCCCTTTTCCCTTTACATTTTAAACTTTTACTTGAGACACTCTCTGGCACCTAGGTTGACCTCAAACCTACATTAATCTTCCTGCCTCAGCCACCCAAGGATCTGGAGTACAGGCGTCAGTCATCATTCCTGGCTTACCTCAGTTTCTTGTTCTGTGAAATGGGATAAGCCACCACCTGTCCCTTCACCTGTCTGTTGGCCTATATTCATCTATATTTCCACCCACCCTGTCTATTGGTTGAATGTTACCTCTATGCCCTGGGTGACCTGCGGAGCATACACGACAGTGCCTTCCTTAGTGTCAGAGCTGGCCAAGGAAGAGTCCTTGAATGATGGTTGTGATGGGGTGTTGAGGGCTAAACTCATGGCACCCCATGTGACAGGCAAAAGCTCCGTCTAGCCGGAAATTTCTGTTATCCCAGATGTTCAGCTAGGTGGGAGCTAAAGAGGTCTCCAGTTTGTTGAATTTATAACTCAATATTGAGCGCAACACCTCTGCCCCGCCCCTATTGTCTACCTCAGCCTGCTCCCGCCCTCTGCCTCCTGCCTGCAGCACAGCTGCTGCCTTCTCTGCAGGAGGGAAAGGAAGCTTCAGAGCCTGGGTCTGGTGGAGGGGTGGGGTCGGGGGTAGCTGAGTTGATTGCCGCTAATTAGAACCTTAGCCCAGCTGAGGAGGCATGGAGGAGGGGAGCATTATGTGGGTATGTGGGTGCTCTTGCTAAGGATGTCTTAGGCCCAAGGTGCTCCCTCTGCTGTGCCACCTTCTGCTGTGCCCAGATAACATCAGAGTAGAGGTGGCGCTGTGGCAGAAGAGGAAGAGGCAGATGGCTTGGATGGGAAGGCCTGCCAGCTGTTGTATTTTCTAAGATCCAGGGAGGCTGCTTCCTATCCTCAGTGTTCTCATCTTCAGGCTTCTGTTTGGGTCACTCCATGCAGGAGACCCCTGCCCTGCCCACCCTCATCCCACATGTCATCGGTCTTCTCAGACTTGGGTGGCCATCTCCTCCGCCAGTCTGCCCATGCTTGTCTGGAAGTAGCCCTGTTCCTAAATGCTCATAGCGCTGTCAGGCAACCTCTAGGTCCAGGCTCCCTCTTGCCTGGCATGTGCCCAAATGATCTTCATGTTTGTCTTAGGACAAATGACTAATTCTTTTTTGTATCACACCTGCTGGTCTCTCAGGCATCCTTAGGGAGCTCCCCAGCTAAGTCCTCTTTGTATATACTGCATCTTAAATAGACTGCCTGAGACTTCTGGGTGCTCGGTATTTACTAAAACACATAGGGATATATGTCTTTGGGACTTTGAAAGAACATGGAGGTACAGTCCCATTCCACAGATGAAGAAACGGAGGCTTTGGCAGGCCAATGCTTTTCTCAAAACTAGACAGATGGGTTGGAGTGATAGCTCAGCGGTTGAGTCCTCGTTGTTTTCTAGAGGACCCAAATTTTATTTCTAGATCCCAGGTCTAGCTTACATGTCTAGCACCCACATCTGGCAGCCACATTGTGTGGCTCACAACTACTGTAATTCCAGGGGGCTCTGGCGCCCTCTTCTGGCTCCAGTGGGTACCTGCATGCATGTCTGCATACACATAACACATATACACATACGCATACACACACACACACACACACATATAAACAAGACTTCAAACTCAGGTCTCCCTCACTCAAATCTCTTATTCTACCAGATGAAGAAGTTATTTGGAGGATTTTTTTGTGGTCATCATAGTCAAGGAACTAAATAATAGCGAGTGATAGAAACAACTCAGCTGGGTGATGATGGCACACACCTTTAATCCCAGCACTCAGGAGGCAATGGCAGGTAGATCTCTGTGAGTTCAAAGCCAGCCTGGTCTACAGAGTAAGTTTCAGGACAGCCAGGGCTATAGAGAGAAAGGCTGTCTCAAAAAGCAAAAACAAAACAAACAAACAACAAAAAAGGGAGGACTTAAGTGCAGTCTAGTTGTTGTTTCTTAACTCTTTTTGTCTGCTGTGTACCACTGTGTCGAACCAGGGGCATACTTGCTCTCTACATGTTGGAACAGGAAAAGGGGCTGGAGAGGCAGTTTGACAAGTAAAGACACTTCCATGCAGTCCTGACAACATGAGTTTGATCCAGGATTCCACAAGGGGACAGAAGAACTCCTGGCTTTCTTTTTCTTTTTTCTTTTTCCATCCCAGTCAGAGGACCCAGCAATGTCTCCAACTTTGCATGAAGGATCCCATCTTTTTTGTACATAAAAAGACATTGAGTACACACACACACACACACACACACACACCCAGGAAGACAATTTTGGGATTGAGAATATCATCAAAAAAAAATAGAGTGTATTTATCGTTATGAAACTAAATCACCAGGGTTATGGAGATGGCTCAGTAGGTGAAGGTCCTTGCTGCCAAACATGATGGTTCTTGCCTCCAAAGCCTGACAACTTTAGTTCTGCCCCTCATGGTGGAAGGAGAGAACTGACTCTTATAAGTTGTCCTCTGATCTTGATGCCTGTGCTGTGGTACACACACACAAATAATAACATGTAACTTTTTTTTTTTTTTTTTTTTGGTTTTTCGAGACAGGGTTTCTCTGAGTAGCCCTGGCTGTCCTGGAACTCACTCTGTAGACCAGGCTAGCCTCGAACTCTCGAACTCAGAAATCCGCCTGCCTCTGCCTCCCAAGTGCTGGGATTAAAGGCGTGCGCCACCACCGCCCGGCAACATGTAACTTTTAAGAAATTATTATGAAAAAACCCAAACTCTTAACTCTCCAGTCTTTTCACTGGTGGAAACTCGTCTCAGGGCTTGTGTCTGACTGCAGCCTTCTGCTTGGGAGCCATAGACTCGCCCAAGCGTTTCTAGCAGACTGGATGGAAGGGGAAGGACTCAAGGACAAATTATGGCGTTCTGGCTCTAGTGGCAAACCTGGCTTTAATGTTTTGTTCTATGAGGTTGTCTCATCCAAGTGACTGCTGTATAGGACTCACTTGAGAAAGATCTAAGGTTCCCCCAGGCCCAACACCTTCTGGAAAGTGTTTAGCTCTTTCTCTTCTCAGTCCGCCCAGAAGAGCCAGGGTGCTTGGGCTAGCGCCCCCTGGAGCCTGGGAGTGTAGGTTCATGAGCAGAGAGTCGGCAGCAGGTTCCCAGGCTTGGCCTGGTGTGAGCCACGGGGGCCTTATCTTGCCATTAATGGTTTTCTAAATTGGTGGCAGTGGAGCAAAAAACCCAATTTGTGCCTGGAGCACGCATGATTACTATTGTAATAACCTCAGCTAATAAGAATATGATGTGGGGCTAGGCTGCGAGAGAAAACACATTTCTCATTAGCTCTTGATTAATTACTCTACATAATTCTTAGTTGTGGTGGCCAAGGGGGTGGGTGTCGCCATCTCTTAGCCTCCCTTTAACCCCAGCATCTAGGGGGTGTGGTTGCTGGTAGCCAACAGGAGGGGCATTTCCTACTCCTCTCCACTCTTTCTCTTCTCTGTCTTCTCTCATTGCTCCCCCACCCCCGCCCCAGCTCTCTTTCTCTTTCCCACCCTCTTTTTTTTTTTTTTTGAGGTCTCCTGTGTCTCGAGCTGGCTTCGAACTCACTATACATGTGGCCAAAGATGCTCTTGAACTCCTGATCCTCCTCCCTCCTCTTTAAGTGCTGGGATCGCATGTGTGTATGTATCACTGTGACTGGTTTTACTTGGGGCTCGCCATCTGCACTCTAGCCTCCCCTCAGCCTTTCCTTTATCCTCACCGGAGTCTGAGTGGGCACTGGGGAGAAGGGCCATTTGCGTGTTCCCTCTGCCAAAAGGGCCCTGCGGGAGCAAGCAGGAACTGTCTCCGGGGGCTCCTGGCGCCATCCTTACGTGGTCACCCCGCTGTTCCACTACGGCCCTTCCCTGCCACTTCTGACATTTCACGGGCCATTGTTTGAGGCCTAATTGCCTGCCAGTACGATCCGCTCGCACCTCCCTCCAGCCATCTGGTCCGTGGCTCCTGCTGTTCGCCGCGACAGCTAGGCCGAGAACAAACAGCGAGCCCCGCGCGCTGCTGCAGTTCTTTGTGCGCGCGCGCCAAACTGCCGTAGTGTATTTTCTCCTCTGGGGACATCGGGCCTGTTACTAAGATGGGTCCGGTGGACCGAGGGACACACAGAGTCAGCATAGCGACGAGGCTGGAACGGGTGGGTAAACCCAAGGCCCTGAAGATGGGCGCCTGAGGATGCAGGAAAACCGGGAAGACCAGCACTCTGCCTGGTCACCTCCCTGTCCTTCTCCACTCGGTCCCCGCAGCCCTCTCCGCTCTCATCCTCTGACTCCTTCCACGGCCTCCTACCACCTCCGGGCAAGAGGAACTCTCGCTAGAGAGTCATGTAAAAATAGATGTATTTCTGGATACGCAGCGAGCCTGAAAAACGGCTGAGCCAGAGTCTGCTCCGCTGACAGAAGATCTATGTACCGAATTCCTCTTCAAAATCTATTTCTCCGGAGATTTATTTTTGCAGGGCTCTAGCGAGCCAGGGGAAGTTCACAGCACCAGGGCACTGCGCGGCCGTTACTTCCCGCCTGCGCCGGGGACCTCCTTCCTGGTGACTGTTTCCCAGCGTGAGCCGTGATCGAATTAGGAGACTGTTGATAGGCCCGGGCAGGAGCTGAAAAGTCAGGGCTGAAATGCAAGAGAGATTTGAATGGCAAAAAGGTCATTCTCTCGCAATACCCTGGCGGGGTCGGAAGCCTGTGAGACACAGCACGACACCCATCCCTGCGGCTGGGAAAATAAGTGATGGCTATATTTATGTCTCCATCTAAATGCATGGATCAAAGCAGACACTTTAATCTATTCAACAACAGCCGGAGGATTAAAAAGTTGCAGGCAAATCACACTCTTAAATTGGTAATATATTTTTGCTTGTCACTTCACAAATCATTTTACAGAGTGACTCCAGGCCTGATGGGAGATCTGAGGACTTGAACTTAGCTCGTGAATCTGGAGAAACTCAGCCCTCTCCCAGGTGTGGCAAGAATCGCCTCGTTTGCTCTAGTTTCCTGGGTTCCAGCTGCAGTGAATTCACGTGGGTCATCGGGCTCAGGGTCACCCTGACAAATCTCTCTCTTTTTAAACACTTATTTTCTTTTTAATTAATGTGTACTGTGTATTGGTGTGGGTTCGCAATATGCATGCAGTTGCCCAAGGAGACCAGAAGAGGGCATCCGATCCCTTGAGGATGGAGTTCAGGGCATTTTTCGAGCTGCCCCACGTGGCTGTGGGGAATTGAACTCATGTCCTCGGGAAGAGCAGCAACCACTGAACAACTAATCAGTCTTTCTGTCCTTAGACAAATGCGTCTCAGTTCACCCCCATTATGACATAGAAGCTGGGAGACACCACTGTTGTCCTCAGTTTTACCTGTTAGGAGACAGACAGGTGGCTTGCCCAGGCCTCAGAGTGTGGGAGTGGGTGCAAGGCCAGATGCTTGGAATCTAAGAACAGTGGCGCTGGTTCCTGCCCTTCTGTTGGAGCAGCTGGGGGGGGGAGGG
>NW_021605583.1:4264053-4277304 GCF_004785775.1 Grammomys surdaster | reverse complement strand
GAGAGAGAGAGAGAGAGAGAGAGAGAGAGAGCACATACATCCTTCTCTCTCCTTGGGAGCCCAGGCAGGGTAGCAAAGATGGGCAAAGTCCCTTTAGTCCCTTTGTCACAGGTCCTTTGCTCCTCAGCTTTCTCTGTCAAATGGGACTACTGAGTAGCCACCTCCTGGGGTGAGCGATGAGATGGAGAGAGAGCTACTTAGCACACTCCTTGACACATGCTAAGAACTCAAATTTGCACTGAACTCTGAAAGATGGAGGGAGAGGAACTCTCAGCAGGTCTTCAGGAGGGTGCGGGGAGGAGCCTAACTGCTCTGTAAGAAAGGAAGTTGCCTCCTTAAGCAGATTGGGTTGTGAAAAGAGCTGACCTATTCATTTCTCCCGTGCTCTGCCGCTGGATCAGGTACTTGTGGCTGCTACAAAAATACTGAACAGAAGGAACTTAGGAAAGGAAGGGTGTAAAGTTTTGGCTCAGGGTGCTTGGGGTGGCAGTTCATCATGGCAGGAAAGCCATAGCAGCAGACGCAGAAGCCAATGGTCACGTTGTATTTCCAGTTAAGAAGTAGAAAGAGATAAAAGTTTGTGCTGACCCATGTTCTCTCTCATTTTTATTCAATCCCAGAACGAAGACCATGGAAGGACCCCAGCCCATGGTAGGATCCCAGTCCATGGTAGGACCCCAGCCCATGGAAGGACCCCAGCCCATGGAAGGACCCCAGCCCATGGTAGGACCTCAGCCCATGGAAGGACCCCAGCCCACAGAACAAACAGTGTTACCCACACTTAGG
This sequence comes from Grammomys surdaster, assembly GCF_004785775.1. Classification (NCBI taxonomy): domain Eukaryota; kingdom Metazoa; phylum Chordata; class Mammalia; order Rodentia; family Muridae; genus Grammomys; species Grammomys surdaster. Next base: position 4,276,518 of record NW_021605583.1, on the reverse strand, counting down.
CTGGGTCTTCCAACTCCCTTTACCTAATGTAGATAATCCCTCACTGATGTGACCAGAGATTTGTTTCCATGGTGACTCTAGATTAGCCACCACAGTCTCTGAGGACAAGGTGCCTGCCCTTAGGAAGTGTCCCTTCCTATGCCTCTAAGATGGCCACCAGATAACTGTGAACTTAATTATAATGTCGTCCCTCACTAAATGACGTACTCTAGTGTCCTGATAGTTGACAAGTGCTATGATGACAATTAGAACCATCAAAGGAGCCAGAAGAGGTGGCCCCAGGATTCCTGGGGAGCCTCTATCCACTCCCAGAGAGCATGCACAAGTCCATCCATTACCAGCCTGGTGCTCACCCTTCTTTCTTGTACCCTGTAGCTATGACTTCTAGAACCCAGCATCTAGAGAGGTTGGTTTTTAGAGCATATTATCTGCTTCTCCTGCTCTTGGCCAAGAGTTAGTTAGTCCCCTTAGATCTCATGCTTGGTCTCGTAGTTGGTTCTGAGAGGTGAACAGGACCCAGTTGGAAACTGGTGACATTTGACTTGCTTCAGGTAGTTCCGATAGGGACAACTGGATCTTTGCATTTCTTGGTTTATATATAGACATGTTTATTAGTGTGTAGGTTGTGTTTGCAGTATATGCACACACACACGTGTATGTGTGCTCACACACAGGTGCATACACAGGTCAAAGGCGGGTGTCGAATATCTTCTATCACTCTGCCTTATTCCTTTGAGGCAGGGTTTCTCCTTCAACCCAGAGCTTGTATTTTTCAGTTAGTCCGGCAGTCAGCAAGCCCCAATGATTCTCCTGTGTCTGCCTCACGACCCTCACAGTTTGGGATGATAGGCACACAGGAGAGCAAGCCTGGCTTGTTATGGGTGAGTGATGAGATATAAATTACGGTCCTCATGTTTGTGTAGCAAGTGCTCTTAGCTGCTGAACCTTCTCCAGCTTTCAATTGGATCTGTAAGGAGGCAGATAGGTTTCAGGTAATGAGAGACAAAAGGCACAAGAAACTCACCTGATCATGTTTAGAGTTGTTTCATGGTTCCTTCTAAGCAGGAGAATCTACAGTTCCAAGAGTGATAGAGTCAACTCATCATTCCCTCAGAGAGTGTGTGTGTGTGTGTGTGTGTGTGTGTGTGTGTGTGTGTGAGAGAGAGAGAGAGAGAGAGAGAGAGAGGAGGCAGGTATCAGCATTGGATGTCATTGTGTGTGTGTGTTTTCAGATTTATTTATTTGTATGTGTGTGTACCTGTATAAGTTTATGTGCACCATGTGTGTGCAGGTGCTCAAGGGAGTCAGAAAACGGCATAGGGTCCCCTGGAATTGGAGTTACAGGTGTTGTTAGCCACCTGGTATGGGTGCTCGAACTGAACCCTGATTTTCTACAAGAACCATAAGCATTCTAGCTATTGAGTGGCCTCTCCAGCCCCACCACCTTGCGGTTTGAGATCTTCCTGACCTGGGCCTCACCAGTTAGGCTATGATGGCTGGCTAGTGAGCGAACCTCAGGGGTCCACTTCGTTCTGCCCTTCCTAGTGCTGGCATTAGAAATGTGTCACCAAGTCCTAGGTGACTTCTGGGAGTCAGACTTGTTCTGTTTCTCACAAAGCAAGGCTTTTATCTCTCTAGCTTTGTTTGCTTGCTTCTTTACATAGGTCTATTTACATAGCCCTGGCTGTGTCCAGGAACTAATGTAGACCAGGCTGGCCTAGAACTCGTAAGTTCTCCCTGCCTCTGCCTTCTAAGTGCACCACCATGCTGGGACAGCTTCTGGTTTATTTCATTTTCTTTCTTTCTTTCTTTCTTTCTTTCTTTCTTTCTTTCTTTCTTTCTTTCTTTCTCTCTTTCTTTCCTCCTAAGTAAAAGTTTCAATGAATACCCTAGGTTGACCTTGAACTCACAGCAATCTTCCCAACTCGGTCTGAGTGTGGGGATTATAGATCATGTCTGCCGGAGGACAACTTGGAATAGTTGGTTCTCTCCTTCCACCATTGAGTTTGGGGAATCCAACGGAGGTCTTCTGGTTCAGGAAGCACCTTTACCCACTGAGTCATCATGTCAGGCCTCTTTTAACATTTTTTAAAAAATGGGATCTCTGTCTATCACCATTGAATCCTGGTTTAGGCTTGACTCTGATCTCCACTAACCTTGAATTATTTGGAAGGCACAAATTATGTGTGTGTGTGTGTGTGTGTGTACTCGAGTGTGCACAGATATGGCAAACACTCCCCTGTCCTCAAGGAACACTTTGCCAGAGTAGTCCTTGGAACTCTCGCAGCTCCAGATAATGTAGCAGTGGATTTGAACAGACTTGGGTTTCTGTCTGGTGTATCCTTCTGCAAACCACCTAAGTTCTCTGAGCCTCAGTTTCTCCACAAGAAAAGCAGGGGGGCCAACTCTCTTACCTGTTCACAGTTTAGAGGGCTGGTGAGGAGCTGAAGCTGGAGGCCTGCATTGAGCGAGGGCGCACTACACTTGGAAGGGAAAGGGTTCCTTGTCCCCCCCCCCCCAATCCCGAGGCTGTGGTCTGAGGCTCTGGTGCTGGAGTTCTGGACTGGCTACACGCTGGCGCAGGGTAGCTGTGCGTTTGGTCTAGGCAAGCATCGGGAAGTGGGCCGATGCTGGGAGGTTGCACCATCTGCCCTCTCCAAAGTGGAGCGCAGGTGTTGGGTCGGGGCGCAGGTAATTGCTGACGGCTGAGCCAGCTCTCCTCGCATCTGGTCCCGGAGCGAGGTGAGTCCTGGTCGCAGGAGGGATGACCAGCATGGCTCCAGCCTGGCCGAGTCTGGCATCTTGCTGCAGCCCCCGCAGCCGCTAAGCCATGTAGGTCAGGGCATTATCGGATTCGCTTTACCAGCGTGGAAATCGAGAACAGGAGAGGTTAACTCTCCGGCCGAGGTCCGGGAACCAGTCAATACCAGGCCTGAACTAGCCCTCTGGGTCACTCGACTCTTAATTCCATTTTCCTCGCGTGACCCCGTGGCACCACGCAGTTCAGGAAACATTTATGTAGAGCTTTGGTGGGTCAGGCCCTGAGCTGGATGTAGGGGTGTCACGGGTTCTCTGGTTCTGTTCATGCTTGGACAAAGTCTACTGCCCCTGTGAACACATGAGGTGAACACATGGGTGACGCCGCTTCGATGTCTACTATCTGGCCACCTGAGATATTTTCATTGTCTTATTTCCTTTCTCTCCTTAATTAATTGATTGATTGTTTTTGAGATAGGGTATAATGTAGCCCAGGCTGGCCTTAAACTCACTTTGTATGTAAAGAAGTTGCTTGAACTTCTGATCCTCCTGCCTCCACAGCTGGGAGTTGGAACCCTGCCCCTCCATGCCAAATTTTGGAGGTACTTGGGGATGAAAGTCAGGGCTTAGACTCTCTACCGAAAGAGCTATACTACCAGCCCAACGGCACAGTTATTACCTATTTCCACAGCTGGTGGTTTCCTAGCAACAAAATTTTTGGCCTGTGGCAGGAGACCTGAGTCTGGGAGATCTCAGTTCACTGTTGCTCTTAACCTGCCCTCTCTCTCCAGGAGCCTAGCTACACAGGCACACACCCTCTGCTCTGCACCGGCTCCTGGGACATCAGTGGCTCTTTCCAGTTCTGTCTGACTGACACTGACTCAGGCTTTCAGGCGTCCTTCCTGAAGCCTCCTTTCTCTCTTTCCTGGGCTGTCATCTTTCCAAGTTCCAAAGCTACTCTCCAAACCCTCTCCCTGGATCGTGGCTCTTCAGGCCTGTGCCTTCTAAGCTCTGCGCTGTCTCCTCCTCCTGCATCCTACTCAGGGACACAAATGGAGTATATGTGAAACCATGCTGTCAAGCACCCCACAATGCTTTTTACTGATAAGACCAAAAAGTAGCTACTAAATTATAACCAGTGGGATAGACGGTCTATCTCAACAACTCTGAAAATTAAATATATATATTTCATTTATTTATTTATTTATTTATTTATTTATTTATTTATTTATTTAATGATTTATTTATTTTATGTACCTGAGTACACTGTAGCTGTCTTCAGACACACCAGAAGAGGGCATCAGACCCCATTGCAGATGGTTGTAAGCCACCATGTGGTTGCTGGGAATTGAACTCAGGACCTCCGGAAGAGCAGTCAGTTCTCTTAACCACTGAGCCATCTCTCCAGCCCATCTTTTATTTTTTTTGAGGTTATAATTACCTCATTTCCTTCTTCCCCTTCTTCTCTCCATCCCACCTCATGTGCCTCTCCTCGATCTCTTTCAAAAATTTCGTGGCCTCTTTTTTCATCTTTGTTATCTAATTGTGTGTGTGTGTGTTCCAAAATATATAAATGTAACCCGTCCAGCCCGTATAATGTCATTTGAATGGATGTTTACAGGGCTGACCATTTGGCATTGGGTAACCAATTGGTGTGCGCTTCCCTGGGGAAGACTTTCTCCTGTTCTTGTCATCCCTTAGCTGCCTGTAGTTCTTAGCTGCAAAGGGTTGAGGCTTCATGGGCTCCTTTAGTCCACATTAGCAAGCATTCTTGTTCAGCTTATGTTTAGGCTGTCGTGTTGGAGAGCCATCATGGTGCAGCTTCTGACATTTCAAGGAGACCCAATCTCACTGCAGACTCCCTGAGCTTACGATCTTCCTGCCCTCTTTTCTTGCAGTGACCCCTGAGCCTTAGGTGCAGGAGTTTTCTTAGAGATGGATCTGTTTTGACTGGGCTCCACAACCCTGCATTTTGATTGGTTGTGGTTTTCTGGGACATCCTTGAGAATTCTAAGTCCTAGATTACTTTCAACACCAGTGTGAGAATCCACAAGCAGCACAGCCAACACTTTGCCTGGCAATCATGACTCTTAACTAACGTTGCCGCGAGGACAGACAGGCCCGTGCGTGTCCTACGTTCTCTTTCAGTGTGCCATTGATTCACAAGCTACAGTTGGGACAAGACTGAGATGGTACCAGCCGTCCTTGCATTTCCAGAGAGTCTTACTCAAATGAACAAAATGTCCCTCCATGAGGCTTCTGTGACCTTGGGCTCTCAATGGCTTCTGTGGACAGAAGCTGTGTCTGTCAGGTATTACAACTGGCTCAGGAGATGACCTGTGGCCTAGGACATTGCTCTATGCTCTGGGCATTGCCCTGCTTTTGGGGGTGCAAAGCAGTGGGTCCCACCTTGCATTGTTGCACATGTCTATGGGAGTGTGGGGCGTTTTAAGGAGCTCTGTGGCTCTGTTGAGACTCTCAGCAGGCTTTTATTAGTAGTATTATTTTTAGATAGACCAGGTTGGCCTTGAACTCCCAGCGATCCACCTGTCCCTGATTCCTCAGTGCCAGGATCAAAGGCATGCGCCACCACACCCTGCTTCAGCACACTGCTTATTTTTAACACTTAACTACAGTAGCATGTTGAGATTTCTGTCCTTTTAGCATTTCTGGAGGAAACGCAGACACAAACACTAACAAAGAGGATGAAGGGCCTGCCTCCATAAGGGACAGGGCTCCTGAAGCAGAAGGAGGGTGTGTGTGCCCATGTGTCATCCGTTGGATTCTGTCATTCAGCTGTAGCACATGGGAACACCGATCTTGTTTCTGAGTTGGTCCAGAGAGCATCAGCTCATGGGCTTCGTGTGTGTCATCACGTGGAGGTTGTGTTCTGAATCTGGGTATCTGAGAGTGTCCTCCTGAAGGCCTAGGTGACACCGAAGCTGCTTGCTCTTGGTAAAACGGGTTTCTGTGTACCAGGATAAAGTGAACTTCCTGGGCGTGTCACCTGTGTCAATAGATGTGTGGGTCTTGAGTGCGCGCCTGGATCTTTCGGTCTGTGCTTCTTTTCATGGGGGTGTGAGTGAACACTTATGCAGGAGGCTGGCTGTATTTGTGTGGGTGGAGGTGGGTCTGAGTACAAGTCTGTTATGCTTTAGGTGTGAGTGTGTCTTCACAGTGGTGTGTAGATGTGTTTTGCTGGGTGTGTGTCTGTCCAGGTGGGTGGGTGAAGGAGGGTGGCAGGTGAGTGGCTGAGCTGTTGTAGACAGGCCCCTGAAGATTTTTGCAGGCCCAGATTCAGAGGCTCCTTTTTGGCTCCGATGCTGCTGGTCCCTAGCCGTTCTGCCTTGCTGGTCCTCAGAGAGATCAACACCCTTCAAACCAGCTGCCTTGTTGGCTGCGGCTCACTTGGTCCGCCTCCTGATGCCTGCAGTTGTCATGGAAACCAAAGTAGGTCTGCTTCTGTCTGCCACTGGGTCCCTGGGCTAGGGCAGCTATGGGCCAAAGCCACTTTGGTAAGGGCTGGCCAGGGAGAAGGGGGGAGACGTCTGTAAGGTCCTCTGAGCCTGTTTTCTCTTGAACTCTCCTGGGGCCTTTTTTCTGCCTCCAAATACAAGGTCAGATCACCTGCTGTCATACAACTGGAATCAAAACAACCCTGTCAGAAGAGGGTCTGAACAAGTTGACTTTTCGAACACATACAAAATTTTTTCCTGGAAAAAGAAAAAGACATATGCTAATTCCACATTACTGTGGGTGTCATTTGTACGCTATTAACTCTGTGCCTAAAATAAAGTGGCTTTCAGGAGAGAGCCCGTGCTCTCTGATGGGAGGACTCGACCTGCTTTTGTGGTTGGCTTTTCTAGTCAGCAGCTGCTCTGGGTTCACAGCACAGGGAAGGCGAGCAGGATTGGTAAGCGTGGAAGAGACCATAGATTTTGTGTAGTTCTGGAAACGGAGTTGCAAACACATAGCTAGTCAAACAAGCAAGGACAATAAATACATTGTTAGGGAGACCCTGAAAAATGACACCAACATGAAATAGAGCAAGACAGCGCTTAACATAGAGGGGATGGTGGTTAACTTGGGGTGGGAGTAGGCCTCGGGGGCGGGGCTTAGGCAGGTAATTGGCTGGTGTTCTTTTCAACCTGCACCTATATTTGTACATTCTTCTGGGTGTGTGGTACATACCGTGATTAATAAAAGTACTGAGTTGGGCGTGGTGGTACACCCCTATAATCGGTGTGCTTGAGAGGTGGTGGTACACCCCTATAATCGGTGTGCTTGAGAGGTGGAGACAGGAAGACAGTTTAAAGTCACCCTCAGCTACCTAGTGTTTTTAGACTCATCTGAACTATCTGAGATCTTGCCTCAAAGAAGAAAACAAAGATACAAAGAAAGAAACAAGCAAACAAAATGACACAAGGAAGTCCTTGGTTCCAGAAAGGTTTATTGTCATGGCGGATGGTGGATGGATCTAGGTGTACCCCCCCCTAAAACTCAGGGCAGTCCCAAGTTATATAGGGAGGGAGAAAGAGGGAAGATCTGGGGAGGATTGGGGAGGATCTGGGGAGGCATGCTTAATTTGTTCCGCCCTCTGGCCTTCATTAGTATGTAAATCCCTAGGCCCTGAGGCCTCTAGTCACACCCTCTATCCCTGCACTTTGGGAGGGGCTGTCTGGCCTTCATTAGTATATAAATCCCTAGGGCCTGAGGCCTATAGTCTGGCTATGTGACTGAACTATGTAATTCTATGAAGACTGGACTGCTTTTCAGGACCCTGGGTTCTTGGGGTGTGCCGAACTCCTGCTGGTTCTCACGCAGAGTCTCGGGGTTCTAGGCAACTGCTCAGCCAAGAACCAAAATACCCTTTCGGAGTCCCACATCTTCTGTCCTCCACAACGTGATCCTCTTGTTCCTGTCAGGCCCACCCTCCATAAGTATCTGTTCAATTTCCCTTTCCTAAGGAGAGCTATCGGTTCCCTCAGGCTCTTTTATTCTATGCCTTGTACTTTGATTATCACTGTCTCAGCTGCACATATCCATATATGGGAGAATACCATATTTGTCTTTCTGGGCCTGGGATATCTCACTCAGGATGATTTTATTCTAGTTCCATCCATTTACCTGTGGATTTCATGACTTAGTTATTTTAATGGCTGAGTAATATTCCATTGTGCAAATACTCCACATTGTTTTAAATCTATTCATAAGTTGAGGGACGTCTAGGTGGTTTCCAGTTTCTGGCTATTAGGAATAGAGCAGTAATGAACAAGCTGAGCAAGTATCTCTACCTAGGATAAGGGAGGCATCCTTTGGGTGTGTGCCCAAGAGTGGTAGAGCCGGGTCTTGAGGTAGATTGATTCCCACCTCTTTGAAGAACCACTACACTGTTTTCCACAGTGGCGTACAAGGTTGCACTCCTACGAGCAATGGACGAGTGTTCCCCTTATCCCCACCTCTTGCCTGCATGAGCTGTCATTTGTTTTACTGACCTTAGCCATTCTGATGGGTGTAAAATGAAATCTTACAGTAGTTTTGATTTGGATTTCCCTGATGTTCCCTAATGAACATTTTTTAAAAAGTGCTTCTCAGCCATTTGAGTTTCCTCTTGAGAATTCTGTTTAAACCTGTACCCACTTTTAATTGGGTTATTTGCTCGCTCTTTCTTTCTTCCTTCCTTCCTTCCTTTCTTTCTTTCTTTCTTTCTTTCTTTCTTTCTTTCTTTCTTTCTTTCTTTCTTTCTTTCTCCCTTCCTTCCTTCCTTCCTTCCTTCCTTCCTTCCTTCCTTCCTTCCTTCCTTTCATTTTTGGTTTTTTGAGACAGGGTTTCTCTGTGTAGCCCTGGCTGTCCTGGAACTCACTCTGTAGACCAGGCTGGCCTCGAACTCAGAAATCTTCCTGCCTCTGCCTCCCAAGTGCTGGGATTAAAGGCGTGCGTCACTACTGCTCGGCCTGATTATTTGCTTTCTTGATGTATAGTTTTTGAGTTCTTTATATATCTTGGATACTAAGCCCTTATTGGATGTATCATTGATAACAACCTTCCCCCATTCTGTAGGGTGCTGCTTTGTCTTGTTGACAGTGTCCTTTGCCTTACCGAAGCTTTGCAGTTTCCTGAGGTCCCGTCCATTGGTTGTCCCTGCTAGTGCCTGTGCTAATGGTGTCCTGTCCAGAAAGTTGTCTCCAATGAGTTCAAGGCTATTCCCACTTTCTCTTTTATCAGGTTCAGTTATCTGGTTTTGTTGAGGTCTTTGATCCATTTGGAGTTAATTTTTGTGCAGGGTGATAAGTATGGATCTATTTGGATTCTTCTGTATGAAGCAGCCACAATTCGTTGAAGACACTGTTTTCCCTTCTTCCCCCAACCCCTGCCACAATGTGTAGTTCTGGCTTCTTTATAAAAAATAAATTGAATGTCCATAAGTATGTAGATTTATATCTGGGGTTTCAATTATATTCCATTGATTAATGTGTTTGTTTTTGTGCCAATACCATGCTGTTTTTATTACTATAGCTCTATAATACGATTTGAGGTCAAGGGTGGTGATATCCCTGGCAATTCTTTTATTTTTCAGGATTGTTTTAGGTATCTTTAGTCTTTTTTGTGTTTCCATATTGTCTTAGTTAGGATTTCCATTGCTGTGAAGAGACACCATGACCAAGGTAACTATTTTTTAAAAAAAGTTTATTTATTTATTTATTTATTTATTTATTTATATGAGTACACTGTAGCTGTCTTCAGACACACCAGAAGAGGGCATCGGATCCCATTACAGATGGTTGTGAGCCACCATGTGGCTGCTGAGAATTGAACTCAGGACCTCTGGAAGAGTAGCCAGTGCTCTTAATCTCTGAGCCATCTCTCCAGTCCCTGCAAGGAAACTTTTTTTTTTAATCTTTCTCTTTCTTTCTTCCTTCCTTCCTTCCTTCCTTCCTTCCTTCCTTCCTTCCTTCCTTCCTTCCTTCCTTTAAATCAAATCGTAATTTTTACTTATTCACACAGGGGTTATAAACACAAAAGGCAGGACGTGGGGAAGGGGATGACAATGGAGTGTGGGTGTTCAGGGGGAGTACAGATATCTTTCAGAACATGGTATCAGCTGGATGAAGGTTCAGGGGACAGGCTATGACTCTGCCTATGATTCACTTGTCCTTATCTAAGTTGGTATTATCTGCCAAGGCTACCTATTTACAAGGTCTATGACTACTCAGGCTGGTAAATTTCCACAAAAGCTGCCTGTTTACAATAGCTTATAGCCATCTGTTTCAATGTTTTTCCACAGAGACCCAAGACTTGGTGTTAGTATACATGTATGACAGGCCTATTGCTGATTTTAGGCCTATGGCTGATTTTAGGCCTTCAGTGTATATGCAGGGCTGCCTCTGACATCTCCTCCCTTCTCTAAGTATAGACGGGCTGTGGCGATTCTAGTCTTGCGAAGGCGGGGATAGAGGCCTGACCTCCAGTAATTGAAGGGGACCTTGTAATGGCTCTGGTCCCCCTGTTGTTGTCCAGTGAGGCATGAGGGCCATACCAATCCCGATGTCTTTTTCCTGGAGAGGGGATACTTTTGACATCAACCCCTATGCAGTCAGGCTTGTCCCTCAGGGAACCCAGAGAGATATTTTTAACTATTATTTATAGTCCCTTGCAGTGCTTAGCCTCGCAGCCTAAGCAAGAATTCAGATCGCCAGTCAGAGGGGGTTCTGGGTGGCCCCTCTCTGCCTAGTCTAGGGGTGGAAGTCCCCTCTTTTAGGTTGGGTGGAGATGGGTTTTAGGAACACCCTGGATAGAGCAACAACCTCATCTTGAGTCTCGTGGTGCAAGGAAACTCTTATAAAGGAAAGCATTTAATTGGGGCTGGCTTACAGGCTCAGAGGATCAGTCCGTTATCATCATGGCAGGAAGCATGGTAGCATAGAGACAGACATGGTGGTGGAGGAGCAGAAAGAGTTCTAGGTCTTGACTGGAAGGCAGCCGACTTTTTGAGAGGAAGCTAGAAGGAGGCTCTCCTTCCACACTGGGCAGAACTTGAGCATAAAAAAAGCCCAACCTGATGATGCACTTTCTCCAACAAGGCCACACCTCTTCCCAGAATGCCACACCTTCTAATTGTACCACTTCGCCTGGGACAAGCATATTCAAACCACACACATATGAAGCTGAAAATTGTCCTTTCAAGTTCTCTGAGGAACCGTGTTGGAATTTTGATGGGGATTGCATTGAACCTGTAGCTTGTATTTGGTAGGATAGCCGGTGTTAACTATATTAATCCTACTGATCCAAGAATTTAGGGGATATTTCTATCTTCTGATATTTTTAATTTCTTTCTTCAGTGTCTTAAAATGTTTATCATACAAGTCTTTCACTTGCTGGGTTAGTGTTAACCCAAGATATTGTATTATTTGAATACAGAGACCTCAAAGCCCAACCCGATAATGCACTTTCTCCAACAAGGCCACACCTCTTCCCAGAACGCCACACCTTCTAATTGAAAGATTTTGTTTCTCTGATTTATTTCTCAGAAGTATACTATTGACTTATTTTTTTTTTGTTGTTGTTAATATTGTATCCAGCTTCTCTGCTGAAAGTGTTTATCAGCTGTAGGAGGTTGGCTTCCGGTGTAATTTTTAGGGTTACTTATATATACTATCATATCATTTGCAAATAAAGGTACTTTGACTTCTTCCTTTTTAGGTTGTATCCCCTTGATCTCCTTCCGTTGTCTTATTGATCTTGCTAGAACTTCAAGTAGTGTATTGAATAGGTATGGAGAGAGTGGACAGCTTTGTCTTGTTCCTGATTTTAGTGGAATTGCTTTGAGTTTCTCTCAATTTAAGTGGATGCTGGCTGTAGGCTTGCTGTAAACTGACTTTATTATGTTGATGTATGTCCCTTGTATCCCTAATCTCTCTTGGACTTTTATCATGAAAAGGTGTTGAATTTTTTAAAGGCCTTTTCTGTGTCTAATGAGATGACCGCATATGTGTGTGTGTGTGTGTGTATGTGTGTGTGTGTGTATGTGTGTGTGTGTGTATGTGTGTGTATGTGTGTGTGTATGTGTGTATGTGTGTGTGTGTATGTGTGTATGTGTGTGTGTGTACGTGTGTGTGTGTGTGTATGTGTGTGTTTTCTTTCAGTCTGTTTATATGGCAGATTATATTTATTGATTTACATACACCAGGCCATCCATGGGATGAAGACTACTTGATAATGGTGGATGATGTTTTTGCTGTGCTCTTGGATTTAGTTTGTAAGTATTTTATTGAGAAAATTTACATCTACGTTCTTAAAGGAAATTACTCTGTAATTCTCTTTCTTTGTTGGGTCTTTATGTAGTTTGAATATAAGGGTATCTGTAGCCTAGTAAAATGAATTGGGCAGTATTTATTCTGTTTCTATTTTGTGGAATAATTTGAGGAATATTTGTCATTAACTCTTTTTTGAAAGTCTGGTAGAGCCGGTAGAGCACTCAGAAGGCAGAGGCAGGCAGATCTCTGTGTTCAGGGCCAGCCTGGTCTCAGAGTGAGTTCCAGGACAGTCTACATGGGGAAACATGTCATGAACCAAACCAAACCAAACCAAACCAAACCAAACCAAACCAAACCCAAACCCAAACCCAAACCCAAACCCAAACCCAAACCCAAACCCAAACCCAAACCCAAACCCAAACCCAAACCCAAACCCAAACCCAAACCCAAACCC
>NW_021605583.1:4252044-4263953 GCF_004785775.1 Grammomys surdaster | reverse complement strand
ACCCAAACCCAAACACCCAAACCCAAACACCCAAACCCAAACACCCAAACCCAAACACCCAAACCCAAACACCCAAACCCAAACAAACACCCAAAACCAAAACCAAAACCAAAACCAAAACCAAACCAAAACCAAAAAAACCAAAACCAAAAAAACCAAAACCAAAAAAACCAAAACCAAAACCAAAACCAAAACCAACTAACCAACCAACCAACCAAGACAAAAAAGAAAGTCTGGTAAAATTCCTCACTAAATTCACCTGGTCCTGGGCTTTCTTTTGCTTGAGAAACTTTTAATTACTGCTTCTAGTTCACTAGGGAGTTATAGGTCTGTCTAAAGTGCTTATCTGATCTTGATTTAACCTTGGCAACTGATAGGCATTGAGAAAGTTATCCATTTCTTTCAGATTTTCGAGTTTAGTAGAGTAAAGGTTTTTAAAGTGTGTCCCTATGATTCCCTGGATCCCCAGTGTCTGCTGTCATGTTCCCCCACTTCAATTATAATTTTATTAATTAATTTGGATCTTCTCTCTTTGCCTTTTAGTTAATTTGAATAACAGTTTGTCAATTTTATTGATTTTTGCAAAGAACCAACTCTTCATTTCATTGATCTTTTGTATTTTTTTTTTTTTTGGTTTCTATTTTATTGAATTCATCCCTGAGCTGATTATTTCCTGCTGTCTACTCCTTTTGGATGTGACTTCTTTTTGTTCTAGAGTTTTCAAAAGTGCCATTAAATTTCTAGTATGAGATCTTTCCATTTTTTTTTTAAGATAGACACTTAGTACTATGAACTTGCCTCTTAGAACTGTCTTCATTGTGTCCCGTTAGTTTGGGTTGGCTGTATATTCATGTTTATTCAATTCTAGAAAGTCTTTTCTTTCTTAATTTTTGTTTTGACCCATTTTTCATTTTGTAGTGGGTTGTTAAACTTCTAGAAGTTTGTAAGCTTTCTGTTGTTGATACCCAGCTTTAATCCATGATGATCAGAGAGGATGCAGGGGTTATTTCAATTTTCTTGTATCTGTTGAGACTTGCTTTGTGTCCAAGTATGTGATCAAATTTGGAGAATGTTCCAAGAGTTGCTAAGTGGAAAGTATGTTCTTGTAAATATCTGTTAAGTTCATTTGGTTTATAATGTCAGCTCCAGTATTTCTCTGTTTAGTTTTTATCTGGATCACCTGCCTATTGGTGATTGTTGAGAACTGAAGTCTCCCACTAGCAGTGTGTGAATTAAGTTTGGTAGCGTTTCTTTTATGAACTTGGGTGCTCTTGTGTTTGGTGAATAGATGTGAAGAATTATAATGTCCTCTTGGTGGATTTTTTTTTTTTTTTGATGAGCTGTAGTGTCCTATCTCTTCTGATTAGTTTTAGTTTTAAGGCTGCACCAGCCTGCTTCTTCTTCTTCTTTTCTTGGTTTTTCGAGACAGGGTTTCTCTGTGTAGCCCTGGCTGTCCTGGAACTCACTCTGTAGACCAGGCTGGCCTCAAACTCAGAAATCTGCCTGCCTCTGCCTCCCAAGTGCTGGGATTAAAGGCGTGCACCACCACCGCCCGGCCCACCAGCCTGCTTCTTAGGTCCGTATCTTTTCCTATCCTTTTACTTTTCCTATCCTTGATTTTAAGGTGTGTTTCCTGGATGCAATAGAAGGATGGATCCGGTTTTCAGATCCATTCCATCAGTCTGTGTCTTTTTATCGGGAAGTTGAGACCACTGATGTTGAGAGTTATCATTGAACAGTGCTTGTTGTTTCCTGTTATTCTGTTGTGGGGTGTATTTGTGTGTGTGTTCACTCATGCACTTGTGAGCCATCGAGTGTGCGTGCGTGCATGCATGCATGTATGCTTGTCACCTCTTTCGATTTGCTGGTCTGGGTTTATTTATTCTTTGTGTTTTTTTGGGTGTAGTTAACCTCTTTAGGTTGAAGGTTTTCTTCTAGTGCCCTTTGTAGGGCTGGATTTGTAGATAGCTATTGCTTAAATTTGGGTTTATCATGGAGTGTCTTATTTTCTCCATCTATTGTGAAAGTTTTGCTGGGTATCGTAGTCTGGTCTGGCATCTGTGGTCTCAGAGTCTGTGATGCATCTGGGTTTTAGAGTCTCTGCTGAGAAGTCCGGTGTTCTAACAGGTCTGCATTTATGTTTCTTTGTCTTTTCCTCTTGTAGCCTTTAATATTCTTTCTTTGTTCTGTACCTTTAGTGTTTTGATTATTATGTGCTGAGGGGAATTTTTTTTCTGGTCCAGTTTATTTGGTGTTTTGTATGCTTCTTCCTAGGCATCTCTTTCTTTAGTTAGGGAATTTTTTTCTATGATTTTGTTGAAAATATTTTCTGTGATTTTGACCTGGGCTTTTTCTTCTTTTTCTATCATTCTTAGACTTGGTCTTTTCATAGTGTCCCAGATTTCCTGGATGTTTTGTGCCAGTATTTTTTTTTTTTTTTTTTTTTTTTTAGATTTAACAGTTTCTTTGACTGGGGTATTAATTTCTTCTGAGATTCTGTCTTCCATCTCTTGTATTCTGTTGGTGAAGCTTTGAGGCACCTGTTCAAATTTCTAAATTTTCAATTTCAGCTTTCCCTTAGTTTGGTTTTCTTATTAATTCCATTGCCACTTTCAGGTCTTGAACTGTTTTGCTAACTTCTTTCCACTGTTCATGTTTTTTTTTTTTTTGGTAAGGATTTATTAATTTCTTCAAGAGATTTATTCACTGCCTTTTAAAGGACATCTATCATATTCATAAAGGCCATTTTAAGGTCTTTGTCAAGGTTCAGGGCCTGCTGTGGTAAGGTTTCTGGGTTCCAGTGGAGATGTGTCCTAACTATTGTTGATTGTGTTTTTACACTGGAATCTAAGTATCTGGATTTATGAAGATCATTAGTCATATCTGGTCTTGTCTTCACTGGGTGGGTATTTTGTTCCTTGATTTTGGTTGTCCTCTCTCATTCTTAGGAGGGTTTGGTGGCTGTGTGCTACTTGGTAGGCAATTGACCTGGGGTTTTGCTAGGTGTGGCCACTGGGGCTTGCATGTAGAATGTGCCTCTAGGTGTTAGGAGCTGACACTTAGGAATGGGGCTAGGCTGGGGGTGAGAGCTGAGGGGGTCAACAGGAGGAAGGATAGCAGGGTGTTTTACTAAGATCTGCTCAGTTCCCTGGGGATAGGGGAGAGAGTTTGGAGAGGCCACTTTAGCTAGTCTGCTACAGAGCTGGAGATGAGACTGGGGTCTTGGGTTTGGAGGAGAGGAGGGAGGGTGAAGATCTGAAGCTCAGGTACCTGCTTAGCTGGCCTATTTGTTGCTCTGGCAGGTTTGGCTGTTGGCTTCCCAGGGAATGGCTGCTGGTGTTGGGGGTTGACATAATGGGATGAGTGGCAGGGGGAACTTTGGAGGGGAAGATCTGTGTGATTCACCGGGATTGGGGGTGGAGAGGCAAGGGGAGGCTGCAGTAGGTGGTCTGCTACAGAGCTGGGGGTGACACTGAGGATCATATTTGGAGAAGAGTGGGAGGTGAAGATCTACAGTTAGCCTACCTGCTTTCCTGGTCAATGCCCAAGCAAGAACCTCTCTCCAAGAAGACATATGACTCAGGATGGCGAGGGAGGAGGGAGCAGGAAGGCTCCAGGCTGTCACTGCCAATTCCCTGTTCTGGAAGTAGGTGACATCTTGGCTTTCAGGGATTCAATGCTTAAGACCTTGGTTTTGACTGTCTAGGATGCCCAACTTCTGGACTGGGAGGCCACGGAGAAAGCGCACCTTTGAATGAACATACTTGTGGTTTGAATATGCTTGGCTGATGGAATGTGGCACTATTAGGAGGTGTGGCCTTGTTGGAGTGGGTGTGGCCTTGTTGGAGGAAGCGGGTCACTGTGGGGGTGGGCTTTGAAGTCCTATGTTCGAGCTCCTCCTAGTGTGGAAGAGAGACAGAGTCTCCTTCTGGCTGCCTTTGGATCAAGATGCAGAACCCTCAGTTCCTTTTCCAGCCCCATGTCTACCAGGATGCTGTCACACTTCCTGCCATGATAATGGACTGAACCTCTGAACCTGTAAGCCAGCCCCAGTTAAATGTTGTCTCTTATAAGAGTTGCCTTGGTCATGGTGTCTGTTCACAGCAATAACATCCTAACTAAGATAACGCTGTTACCCTCAGCTGTAGCTCTCACAGATCTAGCAAATGAGACCTGAACTAGCCAGCTTGGGGTCTATTTGGAAGAAATATTTTCTCGAGGCTTGGTTGGTGCCAATACAGCCCTGGCAGGGGTCCCTGGATGCTGATACAATGTCACTTGTCATCAGAGCTGACCTCACCGTGGTCTGTATCCATACCAACCTCATCTCTCATGATAGTAGAGAAAGGAGCCCTTGACTTTGGACCTGTGCTGTTTAGTTTTTGTCAACTCAACATTCACGTGGGAAGAGGAACCTCATTGGAGGAATTGTTTTCTTTTAGAATGGCCTGTGGGTACGTGGGGAGGGGCTTTTAAAATTGCTGATTGATGTAGGAAGGCCCAGTGTGCTATGGACAGTGCCATCTCTAGGCAGCAAGGCCTGGGCTGTGTAAGAAAAGTAGCTGAGCATGCTAGAAAAGAGACACCATCAATCAGGGCTCCTCCATGGGCTCTGCTTCAGTTCCTGCCTCCATGTTCCTGCCTTGGTTTCTCCTGATGAAGGATTGTAAGCTATAATAAAACCTTTACTTCCCCTTGTTGCTTAGGGTCAATGTTTTGTCTCAGCAACAGAGAGCAAATTTGAACAGGACCCAAAAGCTGTGAACACAGTCATCCCTTAGGAGGTGTGGGATAAGTGTCAAGTGGTCTCTGGAAGGTCTGGTAGCCTTCTCTCTAAAGCAGCGGTTCTCAACCTGTGGGTCATGACCTTTTGGGGGGCAGTCAAGTGACCCTTTCACAGGGGTCACATATCAGATATCCCGAATGTCAGGTTTTTACATTATAATTCATAACAGTAGCAAATTTGTAGTTACAAAATAGCAATGAAAATCATTTTATGGTTGGGGGTCACCACAACATGAGGGACTGTATACAAGAGTCACAGTATTAGGGAAGTTGTAAAGTATGCGTGTGGGATGGTGGAGCCAGAGCCACTCAGGACCTCTAGGTTGATCTCTTGTTCCTTCCATGTGGAACGACTTGCTCATCTCTGACCTGCTCTCGCTGGGCACTATTGTTAGAAACTATTCTTCTCTGCTTGGTGGGATGGCGTTTCTTATTGCTGAAGTGTATTAAGTGTTTTTGGTTTTGCAGGAGTGTAGCATTCGGGTTCCCGAAAATCTCTCTGGGAGACTCCTGAGCTATCACTCATCTGAGAGACTCCTATGTATGAGGGAAGTCTGCATTTAGTTATTCTGAGAGTGCAGGACCTATGGGCAGGCCAACTCTGTTAGCAAGCTGGGAACTGATGGCTGCCTGAGATGGGCCAAGGGAATCAAACACCAATGCATAGAATCAAGGAAGAGATAGAAGGGCCCAGGCAGGACCATGGACCCATGTAAGTAAGCTATGATGACTCCTAGGGATAGATTTGATGCCTACCATCTATACATCATTGAATATATAATACATATTTGCCTTTGGGACAAATTAATAATGGCACTGATAGTTTTGAATAAGGCAATTTGTGAAGACCCCAGGAGGCACCTATGGGCTTTAAAGTTCACTGTCACTTTTAGTGGTAGGGAGGTTGGGTTTGGGAAACAGAGTCTAGATACTTGTATACCATGGAGACTGAATGACGACATCATTCAGGTGGTGGGCTGACAGGTGACAGGTGTCTGCCGTGGTAGCAAGTCCTCATGTGGTAAAACCAGATGGCGGGAAGGCAAAATGTAGAGTTGAGAGGGTAGAAGGAGTTTTGGATCAGCAGAGGTTTCACAGGGAAGCTTGTGTGTAAGGCGTGCGCAGTTGGGGTAGCAGGAAGTCTGAGGTGTCTGTGATGTGTGCAAGTGTGAGAGAAGAGCTTTGGTGTGCCACACTCGCACCAGACAGGACATCCTTTCATCACAAAGATCTGAGTGCCGGGCACTGTTCTAGCCACCAAAGGTAAAGCAGGGGCAAAAAGTCAAAAGCCCTGTCCCCAAGGACATCACTCCAGGGGAATCTAGTGTGTGCTATTTATGTCCTCCAACAATCATTTCTGGCACACTTGCATGATCTTGTAAGCTGTTTGCTTTTTATTATTTTTATTTTTGAAAAGATTTATTTATTTTTTTATTTATATGAGTACACACTGCAGCTGTCTTCAGACACTCAGTAGAAGAGTGCATTGAATCACATTATTGATAGTTCTGAGCCACCATGTGGTTGCTGGGAATTGAACTCAGGACCTCTGGCAGAGCAGTCAGTGCTCTTAACCACTGAGCCATCTCTCCAGCCCTGCTTTTTACTTTTATTTTTTAAATTAAAAAAAAAATCTACCTTCAGGATTTTCTAACCTCACTTGGACAGACTAATGAGAAAAGGGAAAAAAAATACATCCATGCTGACATTAGGAAAAGACAGGAAGAATGGGGTTGTTAAGCATCATGGGGCCAAGGTAGTGATATCATCAGGGCGCCCCCCATGATGACTGGGTTGGAGATCCTGGAAAGATGTGGACACTCAGCTCTGGGATTCAGTACTCCCTAGGCTCAGTACTCCCTAGCGTCTCTGTCTCTCCTTGGCAGCTCCTGTTGTCTGAGAGCTCGTGTGTCTCATGGACACTGTGGCTGTGGCATGGCTAATATGAGTCCCCGTCCCCAACCCCTAGTTCTGGACTGCCATCAACCTTCTCCACAGCCTGTAGCTCTAGTTCTAAGGCTCCTCCCTTCTTTGCCAGGAAAGGAACAATAACTTTAGGGCCAAAAGGAACGCTGCACAGCCTTTCTTCACAACCAGTAGAATTGTCAGTGGTGATGAATAGCCAGGGTGGTGTACTGGTAAATTCTTGCTCTTGTCTGCGAGAAAGCTTTCTGTCCTGGGTGGTTTGGGTAATCCAGCTGTGGCGTGCCCATCAGACAGAGTCAGTGACCTACAGCAGGGGCCCTGGGCAGAGGTTCTGGGGCATGCTGGCTTCATGTCCAACTGGAAGGGGGTAAAACAGTGGACACTCTCTTCTGTTTCCTTACACTTGGACTTTGCTGGCTTGTCTCCTTTCAGGACCATCTTCTCCCATGCCCCGCCCACCTCTAGAGCATTGAGTTTGGAAGAACATAGGCTGCGGAGACAGGCAGCCCTAACGTAGCTCTCAGCTCCGGTATTTCCCAGTGGATGAATATGAATGGGTTGTTCTGCACTATCAACCACCCAGCCTTGGTCCCTTCCAGGGTGACGTGGGTATGACTTCCAGCACCTGGCAAGGGACTCTGCCAATTTCAGCAGCTTGCTTTTTTCCCTCCTGGTAAACATCAGGATATACATACTATTTTATAATTTGGGGACAAGGTCTCATGTAGCCTAGGCCGACCTTGAGTTCACTACATAGCTGAGTGTGACCTTAAACTTCTGATCTTTCTGAACCTTCGAAGTGCTGGGACTATAGGTGTGTGCCGTCACACCTGCGTATGGGGGGGTCTGGGGTTGAAAGTGGGGCTTTGTGTATGCTAGGTTAGCTCTCTGCCCCAACTCTACGGTCCTTATTTTAAATGTTGGCACTAACAGATTGTTTTCTTTTCGGAGACTCTGAGCACTCTAACGTCTTCTATCCTCCTCCCCATCCCTGTGTTCTTCAAAGGGCCTTGGGCACAGCTCCCTGATAGGCCAGCACTTGGCAGAAAAGTGAGTCTGATGTCTGTTGGTTGGTTGGTGCGTGGGTGGGTGCCTCTGTTTGGGGAGATGAGGGTGAGTCCTGATCTTCAGCAGTGGCCTTCTGGAGTCTCTAGGGTGGGGATAGGGAGAGGTTTGAAGCCACTTCCTCAACTCAATCCCCACCTCGTCTGTGTCTGGGGGCTCTCATCCCCTTCTCCCTGACCTTGTATCTCCTTGGCTCAGCCTGTCCTGCTAACAAGCTGAGCTAGCCGCCTGGCGCCTGCCTCTCCAATGTGCTGACTCAGTCCCATGCCTCCTGCTTCCTCTGCCCTTGTTTGAAAACGCCAAGTTAATTGCTTCCAGCTCCAGGCTGCCCTAGTGGGGCACAGCCCTCCTTTCCTCTCCCTTTCTTCACACCCTGAAGGGAGGCAGGCAAGCACCCTTCAGCCCCAGACCTGCCATCAGTGCATGCTGGTTAGAATAGGCTTCCAATCATCACTGGGAAAGAGGGGCGTGTGGAGGGGGGCAGACTGGTACCCTCGGGCCAGACTTCCATGTTTCCCGGTCCTTGAGATACAGGAGTCACCAGCTTCCGCAAGGGTGAGGAGATGCATCCTGAGAGCACTTGCCAATGGTCTCTCAGATCTATAGATCCAGGGCTGAGAGAGGATGCGTGTGGTGAGGGAGACCTGAGGCCTCAAAGAGAAAGAAAGGAAGGTGGGGGAGGAAAGCTGGAAGAAGAAAAATGGCAACAAGGAAGAAAAGAAGGAAGAGAGGAGACAAAGAGGGAGGGGAAGAGGGAGGCAGGAGGGAAAGAAAGAAGGAAGAGAAGGAAAGAAAAGAATGAAACAAGAGAGGGAGGAAGGGGAGGGGGAGGGGAGGAAAGCCAATAGACTTTCTTACAGAGTAATGCTCACACAATTCCCACAGGATGGGCTTACAGATGTGCTACGGGGTGAGAGTCAAAATATTTAACAACAGAATGGTATTAGCTCTGACTAATGGGACTGAGGAAGAAACAAGAGCTGGGAAGGGTCCTAGAGGCCTTCTGAACTGTGTCAGGCATTAACCCTTCAGTTGCTGGGCCTCAGGGAGGCAGGGCAGGGTCTCCATGTACCACAAGCCCTACAACGGTGGTCTTTCATCCCTGCTTTCTAGTACGAACATGGTGCCAAGGTTGGGCCTGGTGTCTGATAGGGTCTTTACCCTGTGTTGAAGGAATGGTGACTGTCATTCTGGAACATCAGAGTAACTGGGAAGAAACAGACTAGATGATCAAGTGCATGGAGGCTGGGGGCTGGGCAGGGCAAGCAGAGGGTCAAAACTCCAGAGGCAGTTCCCTTTGAGGTGCTGGGTGTTGGCGTTCCCGTCTGGAGAGTGGGCCCTGGCTCTGAGTGCTCAAGGACAGGTAAATCCCTGGGAGATGAGTGTGTGGGGTGCTGTAATGATATGTATCAGTTCGGTTATTTTTATTACTGTGACAAAAAACGAGGAAGGCAGAGACTGGGTTGGGGGAGCTGTCTATCAGGAATCACTAAGGAACAGACAGAGGAGAGCCCCGCCCACCATGGGGCGGCAGCAGGCTTCCAGGTGGGTAGGTGGATTTTCCTTTGTTTTTAAGCTTAGGTCTCTTTTCTTTTCTTTTTCTCTTCTTACTTTTCTTTTTTCTTTCACCTTAGCATTCTTGGAATGTACTCCTGTCACACTGTCTTTCATAGAACAGGGGGCAGGCCCAAGGCAGTAGGAGGAGACAGAGATCGGCCAATTCCCTTTCAGGAGTGTGTGTGTGTGTGTGTGTGTGTGGGGGGTGTCACTCTACCTGCTCAACTTCCAGGTCCCCAAATCGGGAGCTTCACACGGACTGCCGTCAGGTGAACCCCAGGACAGTCAGTTTCAGGGCTTGCCAGGCAGAGCTCTGGTGAGTTTCCAGTGGCCCATGCAGGCCACAGGGGTTCCCATCCTTCTACTGGGGCACTAGCCGTCATGTTTTTTCTCCCTCCTGGCTTTCCTCCCTGGGTCTCCAGCCAGCCCGCCGGCTTGATGAATTAGCCCCATAGATATTCCGTCGGGAAAGCAAACACATATCATATATATCTTTGACAAGTTATTATTCTCCCTTATCAGGATTCGGGTGGATCTGTGCCCGCCATTACTCAAGCTGCACACTTGCTCTGTTCGGGCCCAGGCTCCAGCCACATGAAGAAGTAGTGTCCAGCCGGCCCAGCCCAGCAGGCCCTGCCCTGACTGCAGGCTGTGCTGTGTGGGTACGCATGAGCTTTGGAGTGTGGGATATCGGCCATTGTGATAGTCCAATGGCTAACAAATCCTTTCCCTGTGGAGGCTAGGTGTGGCCAAAATCCACCAACCGGAGGTGTTCCAACCTTCGATCCTTTCATCTGAGATGCCTGCTGGAGTTGTGTCCCAAGGAATGAGGTCTGATTTGAGACTCACTCTTGTCTACTTTGTGGGGCTGGATGGGACCATGATTATCTGCTACATGGGCCATTTAGGGATCTGCTGGCAGGGAGAGGTCACCCTGCTACCTGCCACCAGTGCCTGAGTTTCTCAGAGACAAAGGGGCTCCTGGAGGCAAGCCCTTAGCCCCGTGGTAGGCAAGGCTCGCTGGCCAGCGAGGGCTAATGAATGAGATGTAAGGGGGTATTAGTGCTCTCAGCCTGGCCGCTGGGCTGTGATTTGTCATCTCTCACCCCGCACATTCCCATTTCCCCAGAGACAGGCTCCACATTAACAAGTCCTCTACTTAGGAATATAAATGGGGCGTCAGCAACTGCTCCTGACAGCCTGCAGGCTGCTAATGCACTCCGGCCTTGGGGGTGGGGGGAGGGCCACACTGGCTCAGCTAGCTTCTGAAATCAGAATGGTGGAGGGGAGACCCGGCTGCCTTCACTGGAGGGGAGCTGCCCATGACTCCACACTGCCCCGACTCTCAGACCTCATGGAACTGTGAGGAGTCACCCCCCCATTTCCAGGCTTGCATGCTATCTGCCATCTCAGGACACAAGACAGATCTTGTCTCCTGACGGCCCCGCAGGGTTTATGTGCTGTTTGGTGTCTGTCGGCAGGTGGCTTCCTCCAGATCTGACAGTCCATGGAAGTACCTTGTCCTGTTCTGGGACTGACAGCGGGCTTCTTAGGTCCAAAGGAGAAGTTAAGGAGGAGAGGAGGTCTTAATGAGGGTAGAAGCAACCCCATCCCTGTTTACAGAGTTTTATGTAGCACAGGCTAGCCTCCAACTCACTATGTAGCTGAAGATAATGTTGAACTTCTGATCTTCCTGCCTCTATTTCCCTAGTGCTAGGTTTATAGGCATGTAGTACTGTGCCTGGTTTTATCTGATGCTGGGAATCAGTCAGGACTTTGACCATGATATGTAATCACTACCACCTGAGCTATGCATCCATGAGACCTGATTCTGACACTCTGTCAGCTGGTCGGGTGTGGGTTGGCCTCTGGGCACAGTGTCCAGTCTCAGCTCCAGCACTGGACAGAGCCTCGGGTTCTCCGGTCTGGTGCCTCTACGTTAGGTATGCTTGTAGAAGGTAGCCATCCACGGAGACAAAGGTGTTGTCTGTAATTATCATGATAGCCACTAGAGGGCAGCCCAGGCTTAGGTTTCTTTCTTTTAGGGGACCAGATGACCCAGGGAGGGATGAGAAGAGATAAGGGATAATAATATCTATACTGGTGTCCAGGCTGAGGTCCTTTGCTCTGGGAATATTTCTGGTTCCTCTATTCTTGTAGTCTATTACTGCCAAAATCCTTCAATTGCAAGTAAGGGAAGAAAGAGCTCAAAAAAGTTTAAACCTATGGTGGAGTGGGAGGGTAAGCATTTTGTTTGATTATTTAGTATGTATAACATTTATTTATTTTACTGCCATTTAAAAAACCAGCGAGAATTTCAAAGGTTAAAAGGCTTTGTAGAGTGGCCAACCAATGACTGGTCTAATTTGAGGTCCAGACAAAGTGAGGGAGCCCGTGCCTGACACTGCCTGGATGACCAGGAACCAGAGGCTGGGTACTTCATAGACCTAGGATAGAAAAAAAAATCAATAAAATTAGTCCTAATGATATACTTATATTCTTGTAGCTGTCAATCTCAGTCATCACCAGAGAGGCTTTCACCTGCAGCTGATGGGAACAGATGCAGAGATACAGTC
>NW_021605583.1:4198291-4247044 GCF_004785775.1 Grammomys surdaster | reverse complement strand
CTTGCGTCCTCCCGCTCACTCTCCCCCACTCTCACTCTCCCCCCCCCCCTCCCTCCCCCTCTCCCT
Source organism: Grammomys surdaster (assembly GCF_004785775.1). Classification (NCBI taxonomy): domain Eukaryota; kingdom Metazoa; phylum Chordata; class Mammalia; order Rodentia; family Muridae; genus Grammomys; species Grammomys surdaster. The sequence continues at coordinate 4,246,978 of NW_021605583.1, read as the reverse complement.
CCCCCCTCTCTGTATGTGTATGTATGTGTATACATCATATTTTGATGAAGGGTAAGGGTCAAACACTTTTTCCCTTTGCATGGATATTTTAAAGATCTCTTGTCCACCAGGAAAGGAATGGAAGGAACACTCCCAACGTTGACATTCCCTAGGACTTAGTACAGAATGAGTGGATGTCAGTTTTACATCTACATTTGTACTTCACAGTTCTGAGGAGAGATCGCCTGCTGGGCCTGTGCCCTCTGGCATGGGGTGGGGGCACCTATGACGTCCTCAGCTATACTCACGTGAGAGGCTGCAGGAGCTAGCCTGTCTCAGCCACCATGGTACTTTCTAGCTCATGATCCTGTGTTACAGCTGTCCATTAGCACCACTAGAGGAGCTGCCGAAAGGGCCAGAACGAAGCTCCAACCCCACAGTGGTGTGGACCTGGGACCTAGCTGTGGGACTGACTGAGAGCTGTCTGATGCTTCCCCTGTTCCTGTTCATTGCCTGACTTGACTGGATTTAGAATCTTCTAGGAGACACACCTCTGGTCTGTGTCTAGGGTGAGGGTGAGGCAGTGTTTTCAGAGGTTTAACTGAGGAGGGAAAACATGGCATCCCAGGATGATAAAAGGGGAGAAAGCTGACCCCTAGCATTCATTCCTGCGTTTGTCTTTCTGCTTCATGACTGTGGGTACAGCTTAACCTGACACAGTCACAGCCTAGAGATGCATCAGTACCATGGCTCCCTGCCACGATGGCTATACCTTTAAACCACGAGCCAGAAATCAACCCTTCCTTCGGTTGCTTTCTTCTGGCATTTTGTCAAAGCAATGAGAAACGTGATTAATACAGGGACCTTTTCTCCCCTGAGAAGAAGGGAGGATGGAGAGGCCTCCAGGCCCCCAGTCCCAGAGCCTGACAGAATCCTGCATACATTTGAGAAGAGTAGTTCCACTGTGGCGTGTACTCTTGGCTTGTCAGTGAGGGAGGCGTTGGTTTTAGGCATGGCTCCATGATTGCCTTGGTGGACTTTTTAGTAAGTGTCCTGAGTCTCTGTTTCACCCAAAGTCCATCCCAGGTGACACACATCCTTCAACAAGGCCACACCTCCTGATCTCTGTCAGGTAGCACCACTTTCTATTTACCAAGCATTCAACTCTATGAGCCTATGGCGGGACATTCCTATCCAGACCTCCACGGTTTCCTCATCTGTCTGAGGGGACAAGCAGCATCTATTGGGACTGAGTAGGCCCCTGATACGAGGACCAGAGGTGCAACCTCAAGATCTTCCAGCTTTGGAAGATCTTGAAACTACATCACCCCTGAGCACATCTCTCAGTTCCCTCACAGATCGTGTGTGTTGGCCAACAGGGCTGCTGCAGTAGAGTACTACCCGCAACATACTGTTTCACAGCAATGCCTATCTTAGTCAGTGTTCTGTTACTGTGAAGAGACACCATAAGCACAGCAACTTTTACAAAAGGAAAAACGTAATTGGGGCTTGTTTCTAGTTTTGGAGGTTCAGTCCATTATCATCATGGTAATAGTGTGGTGATATGCAGGCAGACATGGCAGCTGAGGTTCTACATTTAGATCCGAAGTCAGCAGGAAGAGAGAGAGACACTGGGTCTGGCTTAAGCATTTGAAACCCCAAAGCTCACCCCAGTGACGTACTTCCTCCAACAAGGCCACGCCTCCTAATCTCTGTGAAGTAGCGCCATTCCCTAATTGCCAAGCATTCAACTATGAGTCTATTAGGGGCCATTTCTAGTCAAACCACCACAGTGCTGAAATGCCCCATGATCCACTGGTGCAATTGACTCATAAGATTGTGAAGATGGCCTGCTTAGGTAGACCTTCTTAGCTGTGCATGGTGACTCTTGCCCTGTTTCACATTGTCTTCCCTCAGAGTTTGTCGTGGGGCCCAAACTCCTGCTTTTCATAAAGATACCAGTTAGCTGATATGGTGGCGTCTCAACTCGTCACTCTAGAATTACCTAGAAGGGAGTCTCGATGAGAGATTGTCTAGATTAAATTGACCTGTCCGTCTGAAATTGTCTTGATGAGTGGGAAGCTTTTTCCACTGTGGGCAGCACCATTCCCTCTGCTGGGGATCCTGGACTGTACTAGAGCAGTGGAACTGAGAACTGGCATGTGTGCTTTGCTCTCTGCTCTGGATGGTGACTGTGATGGGCTGTAACCTGGAACTGTGAGGCAAATAAATTCTGTCAGGGTATTTAATTACAACAACAGGCAGTGACACCACACCAGCTGGGCGTGGTGTTATATGAGAGCTTGGGAGGCTGAGATAGGAAGATCAGAGTTCAAGGTCAGCCTGGGCATCTAGACAGTTTGAGGTTGGCCTGTATGGTTAATACCGTCCCCCTCTTTTTGTTTTGGTGTTTGAGTCTCATTCTATAGCCCTAGCAGGCCTGACACTTGCTGTGTAGACCAGATTGTCCTTACATTCACAGAGATCCACCTGCGACTGCCTCCCAAGTGTTAGTGTTAAAGATTCGCCTAACATGTCTGGTAAGACTTTTCAAAAAAGAGACCCATCTCTGTAGGGCCATCCTCATAACTTTTAAAACATGTGGCTGATTCTCCTCGATAATCTCTCAAGGATGTTCAAGGTCATACTCTTTAGTCTTAGACTGGAAACTCCTACACAGTACACTGGGAGGGAGAGGGAGGTTCCTGAGTGCGTGACTTGGAAGATAGCAACAACATCAAACAAAACCATGTAGAGGGGGCATAGCATGCAGGGCAATAATTTGGCCCAGACCTCTCCCCAGAGCGGCTCTCCCTATCCTGCGGCTCTCCCTATCCTCTCCCAGACATTCCCTCACCTGGCCTCAGTGGAGAGGTCCTCTAAGTTATGGGATGTGTAAGAGGGCAGAGGAGGCAGTGTCATGCAGACTAGCTTCAGGGGGCACCAGGCCCTTAGTCTCAGTGGGAAAGATGTCCCAAACACAACTTTGATAGAGTGAAAGTCTGGGGATAGGCATGTCATAATGACAGGGTTTAGGGCCCACATGGTGACACCCTTCAGTGGCAGCCTTGGGATGCTGGAGGTTTGCCAAGTTCCCCTTTGATCTTAATGTGGCTGAGGTGGCAGAGCAGGGATACAGGGGAAGGGTGTGGGTACCACTCAGGCCAGAAGGGGCTCAGGGCTTGTTCGTGTAATCGATGAGAGCAGGGGTCTGTCTCCTTCCCTTCTCAGACTATGCCCAGGGATACACTAGACAGAGGATGTGCGGGTACACTCACGCGCATGAGCGTTGATATGCGGCCTGTGGCCTGCTCCTGGCCAGGTGCGTATCCATATTAATTAGGGCAAATCCCTGGAAAGCAGCCGGATGCTGAGTTTGCTGGGCAATCTGCTTGAGCCAGCTGCTCAGCTCCTGGCCACTGGAAGGAGATTTGGATTGTTAGCTCAAGCAGTGGGACCCTGGTTTGTCCTGTTTGCCAATTTCTGTGGTGTAAATAGTCCCACCGTGGCCGATCTCACACTACCGACATGAAGCTGACAGGTGTAGAGACTGCTGAGAATTGAACACCATGGTCCCTCCCCTCATGATGAAGGATTCTGGTCCAGCAGTGGGGTAGCTCCAGGCTGCACTGCAGGATGCTCAGTGTGTGTGTGTGTCTGTCTGTCTGTCTGTCTGTCTGTCTGTCTGTCTAGTATCTTCATTGGTAAGGCATTCTCTGTGACTGTGGGGCAAGAGACAGGGGTAGGCTGGCCATTTAGAGGGCAGTGGTGGGAGCTCTACCACAAAACCAATGCCAGCAGGATGCACCACACTGTTTCTTGTGGTTCACCAAGGGCCTTCTTTCCTGCTATATTTAAACAGAGTGTTCACAGCCACTAGCAGGACATTTGGAACTACAGCGTTCTATAACTGAGGAAAAGGAAGCTCAGAGAAGTCACATGACTGCTCTCCAATGGCCACTGTGTATTGACTGGATGCCAGGTTTTCTGTGCCCTTTCTTTGCCTAGGATGTGAAGACCCAAGACTTTCTCCATGTCTGATGCCAGCCTGCTTATGGATCCAGAGTTGGGTCTCTTTTGACTTTGGCTTGGCATATAGGAGTCCTTCAACAAATCCTGCCACAGCACTTGTCTTGGCAAGTGGCTGTCACCCTCTGCTCTCCAAGGGCCAGGTCCTTTGGTGCATGAGTGCTGGCTACTCTTAGCCATCCATTTCCTTTTTGTTCAGGATGAGATTGTGTATTTCCCGTAGCACTCAGCTATGTAGCCTTCCCTCACAGATTTCCATGTCTCTCTTCTAACTGCTGCTGGATCATGAAGGTCCCTCCTGCTTTGCTTGGGACCTGTTTGGGCTATAGGCAGAAAGACAGACTCACCAGTAGGTGACTGGACACACCAATATGGGGGTCACACAGCCGAGAGAGAGAAATAGCCACACGCAGATGCCTGGAGCACATACACCTGCACAGATCCTTGTCTTGCTTTTTGGGGTGAGCACTGCTTGATCCCCACTTTAGAGAAGAGATTCAGAGAAATATGTTGTTCAACATCACACAGCTGGAAGAGGAAGGGACAAGATTGAAGGGCAAGAGTGGGTGAGAAGGGCCAGGTGTCCACTAGCACCCCTCTATGCTAGGGCCAAGCTGGGCTGCTCTGGTTAGAAGCAGTGCAGCATACATGGAGAAAAGGGACCCGGTGAGAGTCAGCTTTGTTTCTGCCAGTGTGTGGCCTTGGGCAACTCATCTCACTTCCCTGCTCCTTAGATTTTTCATTTGTAAAAAGAAAATGACACTCCCTCGCTGTCTGTCTCTCAGTCTGGTCCTGGTGGCAGCAGAAGCGTGACTGTGCAGTTGTGCACTCAGTAAGTGTGTCCAGCCCCTGTCAGTGTCTGAGTCAGTGAAGTCGAGTCAGACGTTACCCTACCTTGCTGTCTGCTGCAGGGATCAACACTGGACAAACAACCTGGGGAGGAAAGGGTTTATTTCACCTTTCACTTCCAGGTTTCAGGCCAGCATTGTGGGTACTCAGGGCAGAGCTCAAGGCAGGACCTTAGAGGCAGGAAGTGAGACAGAGGCCATGGAGGAGTGCTGCTTATTGGCTTGCTCCCGCCTTGTCCAGCCTGTTTTTTTACACACCCCAGGACTACCAGCCCAGGGCTAACACTCCCCACAGTGGGCTGGGCTTTCCCACGTCAATCATTAGACACACCCATGGGCCAGTCTGATGGAGGCATTTCCTCAGTTGACATTCCCTCTTTCCCGTGACTCTATCTTGTGTGAAGCTGATGAAGACTAAGCCACTCAGGTCTTGTCCCAGGTCCCTGTGGGGCTTGCATGTTGTTTTTTTAACTTTTGCACATACCATGGCACATCTGCCTCTGTACACACACACACACACACACACACACACACACACGAAGTCATACATATATACACTCACAGAGACACACACACTCAGACATACATATATATATGTATATACACACTCATACATACATATACCTACACACACACACACACACACATATATATATACATATGTACACACACATACTCATACATATATACACACATGTACACACACATACATACAGGCACATACTTACAGACACATACATACAGACATGCACACACTCACGTACATACATACATACACACTCACACATTCATACACAAGCACACACATGCACACAGAGACATACATACTCACACAACTACACCCATACCCACTCACTAACACATTCATATATAAACACACACACACACACATTCATATACACAGACACCCATGCTTATTTACACAGACAGACAGACAGACACATAGGCAGACAGACACCCTACATACACACACACACACACACACACACACACACAGAGGGGTTGCGGGGAAAGGATGAGTTGGTTATTTTGAGGGCTTGGGTTAGGAAGATGAAGGCACTCCAAGAGCCCATGTGTAGAAATGGACAGGAGATGTAGTCTCCTTAAACACACCTTGAGAGCTTGCCTGTCCTCTCTCTTGCCCTCTGTCTCACCACGTAGCCCAGATTTACGTAGAATTCTAGATTCTTGCACCTTAGCTTCCTGGATGCAGGGGTGATAAACCTGGTTCCTTGGCCTTGTTTTAAAGGTGACCTTGAGAGACAGTGTTTACTTTTTGTGCCCTAAAAACTTTTAAAATTGAAGGTAATAAAAAATTTACTCTTGCTCCCTTCCAGAATTTCATAGTTCCGAAACCATGTCTCGCGCTTACATTTATGATTCATTTCAAGTTAAAGCTTGAAAAATTATTTATTTATTTTTGCATGCATACGCGTTTTGTCTGTCTGTATGTCTATGCACCACATGCATGCCTGGTGCTAGCAGAGGTCAGGAGAGGGTGTGGTAACCCCCAGCATGCTAGTGTAATCTACCCTGTGAGTGCTGGGAATTGAACCTGGGTCCTCTGGACAGCAGCCAGTGCTCTTAGCTGCTGAGCCTTCTCTCCAGCCCCTCAGGTTAAATTTTATGTAAAATGTCCCCTCCTCTCACCACAGGAAGATATACAGTTTCCCACCGCCATTTGTTGCAGATGCCCCCACCCCCACCACTGGATTACGTGGATCTTTTGTCTGAAATCAAGTGATGTGCGCTGGGCAGGCTTCTGGCACGTCAGCTTCTTTGATCTATGTGTTCATCTTCATGTCAAGCCACACTCTGTGAGCACCGTGGCTTTGCTGTAAGTTATAAAATCAAGGGGTGTAAGAACTCCACCCTGTGCCCTCCGTCTTATTTCATTTCCCTTTGAAACAGAATGTCAATTTATGACAGGGGCCCGCTGGTCCTTGACTAGGTTTTTCATTGATCTCTATGTAGATGGTTGGAGATGGCGTCAGCATCTTCGCATCGAGCCGTCTGCTTTACGGCTGCGGCACATCTCTGGTCTCTGTATTTTTTTCTCAGCAATGTTTGGTACGTTTCCAATGTGAATGTCTCACACAAATTCTGTTAAGTGTTATTTTTAGTTACCACTACTATTATTATTTTATATGTGTGTGGGAGGCATAGCTGTATGTCTGTGGCTGTGCACGTGGAGACTTGAAGTTGACGCTGAATGTCTTCCTTGATTGCTTTCCATTAAATATTCTTTTTTTTGTTTGTTTTTTTTTTTTTTTTTTTTTTTGGTTTTTTGGTTTTTTCGAGACAGGGTTTCTCTGTGGAGCCCTGGCTGTCCTGGAACTCACTCTGTAGACCAGGCTAGCCTCGAACTCTCGAACTCAGAGATCCGCCTGCCTCTGCCTCCCAAGTGCTGGGATTAAAGGCGTGCGCCACCACCGCCCGGCTTCCATTAAATATTCTTAAGATTTATTTACTCTCTCTCTCTCCCTCCTCCCGTGTGTGTGCACATACGTGCATGTCACAACACGTGTGGACTGTGTAGGATGATTTATTTGCAGGAGCTGGTTCTCTCCTTCCACACCGTAGGTTTCACTCAGGTCTTCAGGCTTGGGAGCGAGTGCCTTTAACCCAGTGAGCCGTCTCATCAGCCCTCTTCACGTTGTTTATTGAGGTGTGGTCTCTCACTGAACCTGGGGTTGGCCAGTTCTGGTTAGTCTAGCTACTCAGCCTGTCACAGGGACCCCCTATCAGCCTCCCATGTTGGGATTGCCAACAGCAGCTGCCATCCCTGCCTGGCTTTTAAATGTGAGGCCTAGAAATCTGAACGCCGGTCTTACACTTGCATGGTACTCACTATTTTGAGGTCGGTTTAGATCCAACACGATTCAAACACCAGGTCAATGCAGATGATAAAATCAGGTCACCACTGATCAGTCAGGGCTGCAGAACAGACTTGGAAGCCAAACCTGGAGCCCAGAGTGTTACAGAGCTTTTAAGCTTGAACACCATAGACATCTGTGCCACGTTACGGTTATGTTTTCCCACCAGTCAGGATGTATGGAAAGGGGACTTCCCTAGCAACAAGTCTTTATGGTATGCATGTCCTGTTCTCATTGGTTGGTTTATTCAACAGTTGTGGGCCCACTTGCCTAGTATCCATGTCTCAACTTGCCATCCAGGGAGTCAGTTACCCATGTACATGTCTCTTTCTGCTAAGCAGGATGTCAGTTACCCAGAAGGTGTTGGAACTCTTATTCAAAATGGCTTCAGTTTGGTTCCTTTTTACACTTCCTTATCCACTGAACTATCACTTCAACCTTACAACCATTTCTAGGTTTTGTTTTCAATTGTTTGTTAGTATGTAGACATACTATTTAAAACATTAACCTTGTGTTCCGAGTCTGTTAATCTCATTTTTTAGTTCTAGTGAGTTTTTTTTTTGCATGTTTGTTGGAATTTTTTCTACAAATTTATCTTTATCTGTGAAGACAATTTGTCACCCTTCTCAAGTGGACTTACGCCTTTTTCTTGTCTTATTGCATTGGCTATATGACATTAAATAGAAGAAAACAGAAATCTTTTTTCTCAATTTTAGAGAAAAGCATCCAGTCTTTCAACGTTAAGTATAATATTAGTAACAGAGTTTTAAAATGTACTTTATGGGAGCTGGAAATACGGCTAAGTGGTTAAGAGTGTGTGGTGCTCTTGTGGAAGACTGGAGTTCAAATCCCAGCATCCATGTTGTGTGGCTCACAACTACCTATAACTTCAGGTCTAAGAGATCCGAGGCCTCATCAGACACTGCATTCCTGTATACAAACCTGTGCACATGTGTGCACACACAATTAAAGATACCCTTTATAGGGTTAAAGTTGTGTTTAATAGGTTGAGATTAAAACAAATCACATGTAGGCGTTGCATTTTTAAAAACAATTTTCTGTATTTTTTGACTATATATTTTTTGGTTCTAGCCTGCTAATGTAGTGAATCACATTTTACATTTAAATGTTTGGCTATACACAAACACATTTAGTATTACTTTTTTTTTTCTTGAGTCATTGACCTTTTTGTCACTGAGAACATTTTTTCTTTTAACAGCCTTGAGATCACTGTATTTTTTGTGGTTCCTTGGGGTTTTTCTCAACCCAGGGCCTTGCTCGCACTAGACAAATGCTGTGGCTACAAACTATGTTCCCAGATTTCACAACTTTTTCCTTAAAAGTTGTGTGTGTGTATGTGTGTGTGCATGTGTTCCATGGAGCATATGTGCAGCAGTAAGAGGAGAACACAAGGAGAACATTGTTTTTCTTCTTCTCCTTGTATGAGACAGTCTCTCGTTCACTGCTGTGTGTGCCAGACTGGCTGGTGTGTGTGAGCTGCTGGGATCACCGGTCTCCTCTTCCCATCTTGCTGTAGGTGTGCTAGGCTTATTATTATTTTTTTTAAGATTTATTTATTTTATATGTGAATACACTGTAGCTGTCTTCAGACACACCAAAAGAGAAGAGGGCATTGGACGGCATTGCAGATGGTTGTGAGCCACCATGTCGTTGCTGGGAATTGAGCTCAGGACCTCTGAAAGGGCAGTCAGTGCTCTTAACCGCTGAGCCAGCTCTCTAGCCCGTGCCAGGATTATTGACTTGTGCAACTGTGTCTGGTTTTATCTGGATTCTGAAGACCTAATCTCAGAGTCTCACGTTCGTGTGGCAAATGTTTTACTCTCTGTAAGCCATCTCCTCAGTGCCATTGCTCTCTTTAGAAAAGTGTTTATGTTATTTTCTATTATTAAAAAGATATTATTTAATATTTTCTGTGCATTTTCTGAATTAATATTTTAATATTTTTCTGTGTGTGTGGGTGTGTGCACATGTGTGCAGGTGGCCTTGATAGTCAGAAGAGGGCAGTGAGTTCCTTGGAGTTCCAGGTGGTTGTGGTCCTGACGTAGCTCAGGTCCTCTGTAAGAGCAGCAAGTGCTCTTAACCGGTGAGCCATCTCTCCAGCCCCTAATTCTATACTTTTTAATCTTGATGCCTCTTGGGTGTTTTAAGCATTCAGTCTTGATTTTTAATCCAGTTTGATGATCTCTGTATTATAAGTAGTATGTTTAGAAACATTTACCTAGGATGTAATTATTAACATTCTTGGATCTAAATTTAAATAATTTTTAAAATGATTTAATCTTTGATTATTTATACATGTATGTAATACACTCTGGTTACATTCACCTACTCCCGCTTACTCTCCTCCCCCCACTACCAGCCCCCCTCTCTCCACAAACAAATCCTCCTCACTATCATGTCTTTTTGTTTTGTGATCTACGCACTGAGTTTAACCAGGGTCACCTACAGGTGAGAAGTTATTCATCAAACACGGCAGCTAACTAGTTCATACATCACTGAAGACAATGCCTCTCCTTCCTTCAGTGCCATGGACTGCTAATAGCTTGCTCAGGAGAGGCTGGTCCCTATGAACCCCTGTCCACTTCATGACAGAATGTTGATGAGCCCAGTCTTGTACAGGCACAAGTGAGTTCATGGGAGCAGTGTGTCTTAGTTAGGGTTTCACTGCTGTGAACAGACACCATGACCAAGGCAACTCTTATAAAGGACAACATATATTTGGGACTGGCTTACAGGTTCAGAGGTCCAGTCCATTATCATCAAGGCAGCATCTAGGCAGGCATGGTGCATGCAGAGCTGAGAGTTCTATATCTTTATCTGAAGGCTCCTAGTAGAATACTGCATTCCGGGCGGCTAGGATGAGGGTCTTAAAGCCCCCTACCTACAGTGACACACTTACTCCAACAAGGCCATACCTCTTAATAGTGCCACTCCCTGGGCCGAGCATATACAGACCATCACACAGTGGATATGCCATGCTCTAAAGACAGCATGTCACAGCCCCCTCCTCATCCTCTGGCTCCTATGTACTTTCCATCTCCTCTTTCATTGGAAGAAATAATATGGGTGTCCCGTTGTAGGCTGAGCACTCAATGGTCACTTATTGTCAGCTCCTTGACCAGTTACACAACTCTGCATTAACCACCCTTTCCTGTAAGTTAAGAGTAAGTCTCTGACTAAGGCTGAAATAAACCCTGGTCTATGTGTATAAACAAACACAGAGTTTAGGACGTAGTTTTACAACACTCTCATTTCATAAAGCAGAGGCATTAGGTTCACTTATAGGGTCTATGACCTTCCCAGCCGTGGGCCTCTGACCAGGTCCACAGCATCAGATGTGAACTCCTGTGGAGTAGGCCTCAGAACAAATCAGAACACAGTTAGATAGAAAATTAACCAACCAACCAACCAACCAACAAACCAACTAGCTAACCAATCAACCAACCAACCAACCAACCAACCAACCAACCAACCAACTAACCAATCAACTAACCAACCAACCAACCAACCAACCAACAACAACAACAACAACAAAACCCCCAAGCCAACAAACAACAATAATGACATACAGTTGGCTCCCCCACACCAGCCATACTAATTGTACCAGTGATCGTGTCTTGACTGGCAGACTGACATTTTAACATGAAAGGTCCACAGCTAGGTAAGCCCACTGGTGATCGTTCTCTCCTGTTGCTTGCCTAGATAGCATCTTCTAACGCTGTGAAAGCTAGCCAGTGATGAGGGAGCTTCTAGCTCGGTTCCAACTTGATTTCTCTGTGTCCTGCTATCAATGTGTATGGTGTCTTCAGCAATACAGTTTTACCATTAAGTTTGTATGGGCAACCAAGAGTGATGACATTGACATCTGTTGCTCTGGGGCCCTCTGTATAGCTTTCCAGGTCAGCAACTCATAATGACCCAAGACTTTCAGGATTGGCATTATCTACTCATACAAGGTATTTTTTTTTTAAAAAGATACTTTGGGCATGCAAATTGGTTCAGTGGGTAATGGTGCATTGGTGCCAAGCGTGATGGTCTGATTCTATTCCTGGATCTACATAGTGGAAAGAAAGAACTGACCTCTACAAATTGCTCTCTGAACATGTGTATCATGACATGCATATGCAAATGTGTGTGCGAACTTGTATAGATGAGTGTACACACAAAGTAAATGAACAACCTTAAAAATTATTAAACCAGCTTATAATGTCGTAGGTTTCTATATGACTCCTTTATATGCTTTTTGGCTTTCCACGGACTTAACGTGCATCATTAAGTTGTTTATTTGTGTTCTCAGATTTAATACAGGCACTTAAAGTACTTATTTATTTAAGAAATTATTAACTTCATTTATTTATGTGGAAGAATGTTTTGCATGTGTGTATGTGTGTGCAGCATGTTGCTTGGTGCCTAATGGAATCAGAAGAGGGCTTTGAATCACCTAATACTGGAGTTATGGATGGCTGTTATGGATAGCCCTTATGTAGTTGCTAGGAATTGGATCTGGTTCTCTGCAAGAGCGGTAAGTGTGCTTAACCACTGAGCCATCTCTCTTCTCTACTTAGAGTAAGTATAATGATATCTCGGCTTGTGATAGCCTCAGGTGCCAGCAATGCTAAGGGTAATTGGATTGCTTCGGATTTGAAGATTCTTTCATGTGCCTGTAACTACTGCTCGGGAGACAGGATCACTGGGCTTGTTGGCTGTCAGCCTAGCTCTAGGGTTAGTGAGAGACTGTTTCAAGGGAATATGCAAATATCGATAGAGCAGGGTACCTGATGTCCTCCTTCTGCCTCTGCATACACATGGGCACTCATGAACCTGCATTGTATATGTCACACCAACACACCACACATATACATCAAGCATAAACATATGCGCTCTCTGTCATACACACACACACACACACACACACACACACACACACACACACACACGATGGAGCAGGGAGGAAGCAGAAGGAGGCCAGCCTGAGTGCTCAGGAGTCATTTACCTGAGAAGGGGTGAAGCTGGAAGGTAAGAAGGAGAGAAAAGCTGTTGTGGAGAATAGAGCAGTCCAGGGAAGGGCCTTCTCCACGGCCCTGAATCACCTCAGCCAGAGAGTGAGACCCCCAGCCTTTGAGCTCAGATGCATCAGCCTGGGTTTTAATATTTTCTGTTTCTACCACGGTTCCCATGGTCAACTCTATCCTATATACCACAGCAAGAATGGTCTTCCCCAGACTAATTGTTTATTCTTGGTGTCAGGCAGAAATTTCCCTGCATAGTCTATTTGCAGTGAGTGCAAGAAAAAGGGAGGTAGAGGTAAGGGAGAGAGAGAGAGAGAGAGAGAGAGAGAGAGAGAGAGAGAGAGAGAAGTTTAGGATAATTGGGATAACTTGTATAAATTGTGTGTGCATCTTGTGTATTGAGATTTTATTAATATATATATTAACAAAATATTAATATATAATTAATAAATATTATTAATAAATAATGTCTCAGGAGCCCTGGCCGGTGCCACAGAGACCGCCTGGCTGTGATGAGCTTAGTGCAGGAACATGGCAGGAGCCAGCGGCCATCCTTTTTAAATATTTCCCGCTACATTGGTGTGTGTGTGTGTGTGTGTGTGTGTGTGTGTGTGTGTTTGCATGCATGAGCATGTGTGTGTAGGTGCCCTCAGAGACTAGAAAAGGTTGTCTAATACTCTGGGAGTTGGAACAACATGTGATTGTAACCTGCTTGACATGGACACTGGGAACCTAACTCAGATCTCTACAAAGGCAGCATGCACACTTGACTGCTGAGCCCTCTTTTGCCTCCTGAGATTTTTGGTTTTTTTACTATTTGAAATATGGCTTTATTCAGATTGTTAATGTGAAGGGGCAGGAGTGACAGCAACAGGCAAGATTTCCCTGTCGAATAAAGCAATGCGGCTGGAGCTGTCTTATCTCAGAAGCTCAAGAAGGGAACAAGTGAGTTGCAGGTCTTGCTGAGGAGCACAGGCTGGTCTAGAACCCTTTCTGTGGTGCAGAGCACTTCGGATTTGCCCTCAGCTGCCTCAGCCTCCCAAGTACTGGGATTTCAGATGTGCACCACCATACCAGGTGTCTTACTTAGGGTTTTATTGCTATGAAAAGACACCATGACTAAGGCAACTCTTGTAAAGGAAAGTATTGAACTGGGGCTGGCTTACAATGTCAGAAGTTTAGTCCATTATCATCATGGTGGGAAGCATGGCAGCATGCAGGCAGACGTGGTGAGCCAAGAGTTCTACATCTTGATCCGAAGGCAGCCAGGAGCGTCTAGATCACACTGGCCAAACTTAAGCACATAGATCAGACCTCAAAGCCCGGCTTCCATAGTGACACATTTCCTCAGCAAGATCACACCTCCTAATAGTGACACTTTTCATGTGCCAAGCATGTTCAAACCACCCCACCAGGTCAATCCACACTTCCTTTATAAAATTAATTAATTAATTAATTCTCTCCCTCCGTGTGTGTGAGTGTGTGAGTGTATGTGTGTGTGTGTATGTGTGCGTGTGCATATACGATGGTCAGTGAGCCACTTTTAGGAGTCAGCTCTCTTACTGTTTCTGGGGATAAAACTCAGCTTATCAATCTTATGCAACCGATGCTTTTGCCCACGAAGACATCTCTCCCTGGTCTTGTATAGTAGGCAATAAGCAAGAAAGCAGAGGCTTTGCTTCTAGGTCTGGGGCCAGATGGTATTTCCTCTAGGGTGTGTACCTGTCCATACACATGCTGCCTCTCTGTGCTTTTTGAGAAGGTTACAGAAAGATTGGAGGGGAAGGGACCAAGGGAAATGCCTCTTGGTGGTCTGGCAGGGCATGGTGGGTGACAGCGGAACTGGAAAAACCAATGGAGATGATGCCCAGGGGCACCTGGGTGGCTCACATGGTAAGGCATGTTGTTATCTGGCTATGGCACCAGGCAAGACTAGACCCAAGGGGACTGCCAACATGTTCCCTGGGTGAGACGTGGATGATAGACTTACTCCCCAAGAAAAGGAAAATACCCTAGGAAGTGGAGGGTGAGCCCTGCTGCAGAGGAGATGCTGAGCTTGTGGGCAGCAGAGGAGATGCTGAGCTTGTGGGCAGCATCAGTGATGCTGAGCTTGTGGGCAGCATCAGTGATGCTGAGCTTGTGGGCAGCAGAGGTGATGCTGGGCTTGTGGGCAGCAGAGGTGATGCTGAGCTTGTGGGCAGCAGAGGTGATGTTGAGCTTGTGGGCTGCAGATGTTAGCAATGCATGCTTCTGTCTCTCTAGCACTTAGGTCAGTGACCATGGCAAGGCAGTACGTAAGACACAGTACACATGAGTGCCCCATGCAGAGACAGGATGAGGATGAAGAGAAAGGAGGAGTGGATAAAGATGGTGGGAGTAAGCGGAAAAGCCCTGTCGGGCACAAAGAGGGAAGGTAGAAGACAGGACAGTGAGGAGAGCATAAGGTCATGAGGCTGGGACAGGAGAGCACTCTAGGAAGAGAACTGAGGTCAAATACCCCAGAAAGGCTAGGTAAGGAAGATGAAAGCATATTGTTTTGGCAGTTTAGTGGTCCTTGGTGACCTCTAGATTTTCTAGGTGTCTTGGCTGCGAGGGACTGAGGGGGACATTTTATTCACTTCTTGACGGGTGGCTTTGAGAAGTCACCTGTGTTTCTAGCGTCTGTTGTATCCCTGGCTACTCTTCTCCACCAGGTCCTAGGTAAAGCAAAGACTGAGGTGAGGAGGAGCCTCTTCATGAAAAATTCCACATACTGCACATTTCCTGGCCTTTCTTACAGTTCACTGTGGCTGTGCAACTAAATCCTTGCCGTGACTGGGCTATGGGCAGAGGAGCCATAGACTTCCAGCCATGCCCTGTTAGGATATTCCTACACAATCAAGAATTTCTTCACTTTCTCCATTGTTCCCACACTGGGGTCCTAGAGAAGGGTGGAGCCATGAGACAGGAGACTGTGTTTATGAATGACTTTGGGAAGCAGACTCTCCATTTGTTTGTATCACGAGGAAGAAGTGTCTGTTGAGTTTATTCAATGAGATTTAGATGTCTATAAAACAGTTAAGATCCCCTTAATAGACACAGAAAGTTTCTTTCCTTGCCTGTAAGCGGTTATGCAGATGTAGCATTTCAAGTCTCAAGAGTAGGGCTGGCTCTGGACAGGTTGAGGAGGCCAGTGTGGAGGTTTCCAGAAGAAATGTTTGTGCTCTGACAGAGGGGGTAGTAGCTGCTGAATTTTTTTTCCCCCTCGAGCAGAAAGAATTCTACTTCTGGGGATGGTGAGAAGTAGCATGCTCCTCTGAGGGTTGTCCTGCAGTTGGAGTGGGCACAGGGATTGTTATTCTGTGCTATGCTTTGATTAAAGTGTATAATAGAATAGCACCCAGTGTACGGTAAGTACCAATCCAGAGCTGTGACAGTGGAAACCAGTGATGCTGGGTACGTTTTCTGTGTCTTCTTCTTCTGCCCACTCTTCTGTTCTGGTGTACTGTAGGACACAGGCGTTGAGCCACAGTGGAAGCTGGGAACATGTTTGTAGACCATGTATTTCCATCTATGTTGTGTGTAGATTAGGTAATGGGCAGTGTAATATTGATGGCTCCAGATCTGGCTGTAGAGTTAGGCTGTGTGCTTGTATAATGCTTGGTCCCCATTTAAATCTCCTGCCTTCTCAGCCAGGGGTCTCAACAATAGAAAATTCATAAAATTATTATGTAAGAAGAAAAGGAAGAAATGATATTACCTATATTCCTAGTACCTAGAGAGACAACCACTCTTAAAACATTTTGTAGGCATAATGTTTCTGTGCACAGTGTAAAGGTTATCCTTGTGTTATTCAAATGCTGATTCTCTGCCCTCGTTTCTTGTTTCAATCCAGACATGGCGTTGTAACATGTAGTTCTAGAAGCTTCTGTCTCAAGTTTGTGTAAACGATTCTTACAATTTATTCTCTGCCTTGTCGATAAATGCTGACCACCCAGTGGCTGAGCAGAAGAGAGAGTAGGACAGAAGCGCTGCCAGCCAGTGGGGGAGGGGATAGAGATTTAGATTGCTCCTAGGAGGAGAGGGTCAGGATAGACTCAATGAGAAAAAACCATCTGAATCCTCAAAAGCCAGATCAATAATAATATGCAAGTTGTATGGGCTGAGAAGGAACCAGATTAGCCTAGGGGTTATTATAGATCATGGAAGTGTCCGGTATGGAGGTGCAGCTTGAATAAATCTTGGTTTCTCTGTGTGGTTATTGGGGATTAGCAAAGGTAAAAAAATACAGTCACAGGATTAATCTACTATTTACATTTATACGTAAAGCAATTCATTTTACAGAATTTATTTTTACTTCTTAATTGTGTGTGTGTGTACTTGTGTATGCAAATGCAGTAACTACAGAGGCCAGAAGGGGGCACTGGATTACACAGAGCTAGAATTACATGTGATTTGTGACTGGCCTGATGTGGGTGCCAGAAACCAAACTTAGGTCACCTGCAAAAGCAGCGAGCACTCTTAACTGCTGAGCCACCTATCCAGTTCAAGCAGCCACTTTTAATCCTTAGTTTAAATCTTTTCAGTCACTTTTTCCTCCTGTGTGCATGTCCACATTACATATCTAGAATAAAGGCGTGGTATTTATAGTACATATAGAATATATAATACCTATTATATATACATACAAATATCGGCATACTACATATACATGTAGAATACACACTATAGGGGCTCTGGATGTGGCTCATTGGTAAGCGTACTGGCTACTCTTGTAGAGGACTCTGGTTCAATTCCCAGCACCTACACGGTGGCTCATAACCATCTGTAACTTCAGATCGAGGACATGTGATGCTTCTTCTGGCTTCAGCAAGCACCAGGCATGGCGCACAGACATTCAGGCAAGACACTCATGCATATTAAATAAATAAATAGGTCTTTAAAAGGGAATATATATTATGTAAGGATTATATACTACTATTTATGGATATATACTATTTTATGCATGTCCATAAAATACTTAGAGGAAAATGAGCTCATGTATGTTGTCCTGTATCTTGCCTTTCCCACTAAAATCACACATGCATTTCCATGTGATACATTACATCTTATATGCTTTATCTAAAACCCCTAATTGTTGAACAAGTTGCCAGCTACTCCCTCTGCCCAAATCTGCTTCTTGTTGTTGGGTCATGTTTGCCTCTGTCATAGATTTTTTTTTTTTAAATAAAGTGCCCCAATATGTGGAATTTTGGTATCTAGAAGTAATATATTTTCTTCTGTCATGTTACAGATTGAAGTCAAAGGCCTCACATGAGTTAGACAAGCTATACCCCTAACCCTTAAAAACAAACAAAACAAAACCTTTTCTAGGGTCTGGAGAGATGGGTCAGCAGTTAGTAGAACTGGCTGCTCTTCCAGAGGACCCAGGTTCTGTTCCCAGCTCCCACGTGGTGGCTCATGTTTGTCTCTGACTCCAGTTGCAGGGCACCTGACACCCTCACACAGACCTACATGTAGGCAAAATAATGCACATTAAAAAAAAAATCTGAGAAAAACTATAAGGTCTTGATAAGTTACCAAGGTTGGCCTTGAACTCACTCTGTAACCTGGAAAGACCTTCCTTGAACTAGTAATCTTCCTGCCTCAACATTCTGGGTAGCTAGGGTTCCAGGTACGGGCCAATGTCTACTTAAAAGTAAGAAAAATGCTAAAACTTTTACTGTGTCCTGACAAGCCAAACTCTCAGAGGACATGCTGATTGACGGCTTCCTCTTGGGGGAGGAAAGAAACTCTTTTGCTCTCAGTCTTGGGCAGGACTAGGCAGTAGCATTTCCTGTGGAGAGTCCTTTCCTCCTGAGTTTTACATGAGACATGGACCAAGCCTGTCCAAGTCCGTACCTGCCCAGAGTGTTCCAGGATTAATGGGGTGGACTGAACTCTGGTGGGGCAGGAGCAGTCGCTGGCGCGGGTGTAGGGAAATGCCGACAGCCCTCCCCGCTCTCTGATTACTCTATTGGAGTAGTCTGAGTACTTTGCCTTTGGAGCGCAGTGGTGTGATCACCTGAGCCTTATTCTGGCTAGATGAGTTATGTTAATGGCGTACCAGGGCTGGGTCTGGGAGATGAGGCAGCCCGGAGGTGGAGCCAGGGCAGACTCCACCCACCAAGGCAGACTCCACCCACCAGTCCTGTCTCCAGGAGCTGTACCAAAAGCAAATATTTGGAGGCCGGGATTGCTTAGTTCTCTCCTTGGAATCAGCAGACTCTCTGAGGCTGGGATTAATTTGAAGAAATTTACTAGCAGAGTTTGTGGCAGATAAAACAGTTTGCTTATTTCACACTTGTATGGCCACCTGCTAGGAACTGTTTGTTCAGTTTCGAATTCTTTAATTAAAATCAACATAAAACAGATTGAAAACATCCCAAGAAGGGGATGCTTGGTTTGCTGGAGGATATTGCAGAAAAATGGAGAAAAGTGGTTAAAAAAAATCCCAAAAAAACAAAACAAAACAAACCCAAAACCGATTTGTTACCAAACAAGCCGGCAGGTAGGGAAGCATAGGGTGGGTGGGTTCAGGCTTGCGCATGTGTGTTTGTGCCCAAGCTGCTGCCAGGAAGCACAGGGGCCATCTGCAAGACCTCAGGAGTTCCTGTGATGGTTGAGGGTTGGGGTGGAAAAGCGAGGTGGCTTATGCTTCAATATCTTGGAAAGGGTGGACGTCACGTGTTTTCCAACACATACCCTGTCCGCTCTGCCTCTGATGTTATGATCAGATGCAGTCCTTGCCCTCCAAAAACTCAGGATCCAGTAAGCCAGACACTGAGGTAGTGGCCACCACCCGGGTGAGCATAAGATTGCGTGTAGGAAGGGAACGGAGCTAGCGGCTGTGCAAGCCAGAGGATCAGTGGAAGATGGTAGGAGCTCTGGCCAGACTTCCAAGATATAAGTTCTGCCTCAGCTGAAATCTGATGAGTGGATGGAAAGTATGCACGTCAAACAGGAAGGGAAGGAAGCAAGCCAGTGAGAGGAGGGACTAGAGAAGGTAATGGGTGAATAGATATGAGCTAAGAATGATATATATGTATATATGTGTATATGTATATATGTGTATATATGCATATGTGTATATGCACATATGTGCATATGTATATATGTATGTATGTATATATATACAGATATATATGCAGATGTCATCACAAAACCCATTATTTTGTTTTTAATTAATTTATTTTTGCATATATGGGTACTTTTCTTGTGTGCAGTACCTGCAGAGGCCAGAAGAGGGAGTCAAATCCCTTGGACCCGGAGTTACAAGTGGTTGTGAGCTTCCCTGCTCTCCTGTGGGTGCTGGGAACTGACCATGGCTCTCTTGGAACACTAACAAGCACTGTTCATTGCTGAGCCATCTCTCCAGTGCCTGTGGCCCAGGATTTTTTTTCTCCTTTTTTTTAAAATAAATGTTTTCCGGTTCTTCATTCTTACTATGCTTGCTTGCTTACTATAGCAAAAAGGCCCTCTCTTGGAAGGGCAAACAGAATCAGCCGTGCTGGTTAAGACAGTAAGAGGCTTCTCTGTCTTGAGGCATTTCACCCATTGTGGCCTTGACTCAGTAATTGGTCCCCTGGACCTCACCATCATCTTTCCTCAGGCCTTACTGGCTTCTAGAAAGGTGGAAGCAGAGGTGGTTGCTCTTGTGGGAGCAGCTCAGCACGCTCAGCCGCCTCTGTTCCTTCCCTTCATTAAGCTTGGCTCTTTTAGGGCCAGACTCTTGCCAAGACTGCAGACACAGCTGGGCACAGGTACCGGCTGTTGGAGGTCCTGGGTATGGCGAGCTGTGGGAAGGCCAGCCACACTGGCTGGGCTCAGTGCTTGCTCCTAGACGCCTGCGTTGAACTCCTGATTTTGAATTATATTTGGTTCCCTAAACCTGTCTGCTTGAAGAAATGGAATAGGTACTGCACTTAGAATCGGAGATCTGGGATGGGTTCTGATGGGGCTCTTTGGCAGTCTTGGTTTCTGCAGCTCTCTGGGCCTCAGTTTCCCCATTATTGGTGAACCTCAACTTGTAAAACCATCAAAGGCTGTCACAGCGTGTTTTCCTGGAAAACTCCTCACCTCCCCTATTAGCTCAGGCACCTGGACCCATCCTGGAAATAGTTGAAATGCTCCATCTTTCTCCCAGGACTTAGGCAGACTCTTTCTATTCTCCCCTGGCTTGGTGACATGAAAGCCTCCTCTCACCTCTAGCCCCCGCGCGCCCCCCCGTGCAGCTGGCTTGTTAGGTAAGCTTGCTGGCCACGTGACCATGGTCAACTTCCTCTATCCAGGCAGAGCCGTTGCTCCTGTCAAGTTGCTGTTCTTCCCAAGTTCCTGCCATTCCTTTCTCTGAGGACTCTCTCTCACTGCCCCTGCAGCAAGCTTGAGTAGGCTTCACCCTCTCCTCCAGCCCATGAGGACCCCACAGCCAGTGTCCGCAGCCAGGTTGCTGGCCTTAAGTGGTAGTGCAACCCAGTGCTTGGAATTCCCCTCTCTCTGATTAGGCTCCGTTTGAGCACTAATCTGTCGTGGCTTTTGTAAAGCGTGGAACACAGAGCACACTGGATTGGTTGTAGATTGGCAGCTGGAGCATTTGGTTAGAGACATCTTGCTGCTGTTCACAGGCTGGGGCCCTGAGAACTCTCCGAAGCCATCTGAGTTCCGGTTTCCCCATCTAAAACATGGGGACGAAGCTGTCCGCTCTTCTGTGGTCTACCATTGTGACTACAAAGATCATCATGCTGGTCACTCTCAAGGGACCCTGTGGAGCCGAACCTTCCACAACTGCCTGTAAGATCCTGTACCTTGTCTTCAGGTACTCACCTTATACTTCAGAGGCTGCAGTGA
Source organism: Grammomys surdaster (assembly GCF_004785775.1). Taxonomy (NCBI): domain Eukaryota; kingdom Metazoa; phylum Chordata; class Mammalia; order Rodentia; family Muridae; genus Grammomys; species Grammomys surdaster. The sequence goes on along the minus strand of NW_021605583.1, from coordinate 4,225,351 downwards.
GGAGCTACATGATTCAGACATGCATGTAGAAGGTTAGCCCAGATGCAGAGAGCTGGAGGGACCACCCTCCTCACCTGGCTTCAGAAAGAGCAGCTTGGCTAAGAGAAAGTGCTTTGGATTCTGGAGTCCAAGAGAGCAGGGTTGAGTGTCAGCTTGGCCGCTCCACTCCCTTCTCTCCCTTTTCTCCTGTCTCCTCTTTCCTCCTCCTTCCCTCCCCATCTGTCTCCCTTCCAGCTTTTCAGGATGGCCTCGAACTTGTGACCCTCCTGCTTGGACTTCCTGAGTGTTGAGGTTACAGGTGTGCACCATCATGTGTACCCACCCAGCTCTATTTCTTTTCATTCTTTTAATTTGTATTTGTGTGTGTGTATGTGTGTGTGTATTGTGTGTGTGTGTGCACTTGCACACAAGCATGCTCATTTGTGAATCTGGATAGATGTATGTCACAGTGTATGTGTAGGGGTCAGAGGACAAACTCAGGTGTCAGGTTTTGCTTTCCAGCTTGTCTGAGACAGGAGCAAATGACACTCTTGACTCTACCTCCCATCATGCCACAGGGGACTGGATTGACATGTGTGCAGCTGTGTCCAGCTTTTATGGGGATTCCGGAGCTCATGATAAGCACTTTACCGGCGGAGCCATCTCCAGAGCCCTGTCACTTTCTGCTGTGAGTTGTGAACTGAGTCACTCAGCAGCTCTAGTCTTAGTTTCTTGAAGACAAAGTGAGGGGATACTACGGAGCCTGAACAAACACTGAACATGTAGGTCACAGTACTGTACAAACCAGTCAGCTCAGTTCCTAGAATATTCTCCAAAGTGAAACTTCACGTTCTTGATTTTTCTTCTCTGTTTGTTTGTTTGCCTGTCACCAGATGACCTCCCACGGAGGCAGAAAGGGTATGGTCGACTAGAGAGGAAACTGAGGCACCCACTTTCATGTGACATCAGAGACCACACTGCGAGCATCTGTGCAGGAGATCCTGACTCCAGGCCTGTCTGACTGACATGGAGTCTGTCTCACTTCTGGACTCTTGGCCTTCTGATCCAGCCCTCTGCCTCCCTGACACTTTTGTGCTTGGCTTGGACCCCATAGTGTAGGACAGCCAGCCTGAGCCCTCAGTCCTAGCCAGAGTCCTGGCTCCCAGTTCCCCATTTCTGCTCCCCAGTGTCCGCTCCTTGGCCGAGGGGCTCACTCAGGAGTCCGTCTCTTTGTGGCGTTGATTAGAGGCCTCTTCCCACAACATCAAAGCTTCAATTAACGAGGGCCGCTCGCAACCCTCTTGCAAAACTCTGATAAGAATAGAATTTTCTCTTGGAAAATGGATTTTTATTTAGTTGTGTGTACTGTTGGTTAAATGACCTACTCTATACACCAGCGCTGAGATTCTGGGGACAATTAGGGGGCTCGTCAGGAACTGGTTATCTGAAGGAAACAGGCACAGGCTGTTTAGCTGTCTAATATCCTGATGTGGGTGGGGGGCAGAGGCAAATTAAAAACAGGCTCCCCCTCTTCCAGATGTGGGGATGGGTGCTGGGCTGAGATGGGGCTCTGTGGGGGTGTGTGTGGCTAGATGGTGGCTTCCAGCCTTGTGTCTAGACGAATGCTCTTGTTTTCTGCCTCTGCTCCGTGTGTGTGTGTGTGTGTGTGTGTGTGTGTGTGTGTAAATCCATGTGTACCATATAGGTACTGTCTAGAGTATAATCTGGCTTGCAAACAGTAAGATTCAAGCATAGAGCAGAGATGGGGCCCTGGAGTTAGGGAGCAAGGCTTGCTAAGGATGGTGGTTCCTTATTTCTTTAAAAGGTCTTTTTAAAAAAGATTTATTCATTTTATTTTATGTGTGAGTGTTTTGCATGATGTCTGACTGTGTGCCACATTCATGCCTAGTGCTTATAGAGGTCAAAAGAAGGTATTAGGTCTCCTGAAACTGCTTATGAGCCACCATGTGGGTGCTGGGCATTGAACCTGGGTCCTCTGCAAGAGCAACAAGTGCTCGTCTCTGCCGAGCCATCTCTCCAGCCCTCATCTGATTTCTTTGAGTATCACTCTTCAGCTTGGTCCCTTCAGAAAGAATGAATGGAATAATTTAGGAATACCCATGTCCTCAACTCTGTTTCTTGTGGGAAGGAAAAGAAACAGGCCTTCTCCAGCCTCCTTTCCCCCACTCCACCCTTAGGTCCCCACCAAGGATTCTGGAGAAGCCATTCAGAAGGCATTGGATATTCTTTTCTTGGGTTTGAACATTTTGTTCTTAAGTCAAATCCTTGCTTCCATGCTACATTCCAGCCAGCTAATAAAAGTTCTACCTATTCTCTAACCACAACATACGTATTCTTTAGGTAGAAAATGAAGCAGATACATTTGAGAAAGGCATTGGGGGACTTGGAGTTAGGGGACTGAACAGGTTGGAAGGGGTTGTCTGGGCTGGGAGTGGAGGTTGACCCAGAAGGCTAACAGACAAGAGTAGGAAGAAGGGCAGCTTACAGGCCAGCCTCTTCCTGGAGTAGGGAAGGCCTGGTGTGGCATGCTTATATTGATTCAATTATCCCCTCCTATGTACTGCCCTGCGTTCGTGTGATAGCAGCAAACAGAGTTGAAAGACATACAGAAATAAATGATCTGGAAGTTAATATGGCTGAATGGGCATCTATGAATCCGAGGAGCGAGGTTTTGTTTTACATTGTAAAATCAATAACGTGCAGAACAATGTCCTAACTTCCCCAGGGGACCCCAGCAAACCCTCCCGTATCGATCGCCATGCAAATTAATTGAATTCATGAAATCCACATTGCTGGGTAATTGATGCTTCTTATAATTACCTCCGAGTTATGAGCTTTTAGGGGATTGTATTGATTCCTGGGCAGTGGGGAGGGGACAGAGGCAGCTTCCTGGAACCGTAGGCAGCGCTGCCCAGGTGGCCAGTGGGCAGGTGGAGAATGGCTGAGGAGTCAAGGAAGGGCATTTGCCTGCTGGTGGTGGAGGCAGGGAGGGAGACAGGTCTTAAAATTCGGTTAACTCACCAGACTAGCAAAGATGGAGGAGGCATACCTCAAGATCCCCAAGACTCCTTCCCTTCTAGCCACTGGTTCCCTGAACCGTGAAGAGCACAGGCTTCTGGACCTGCTATCTTTCCTCACTATCCGTCAGCTCAGGAGAGCAGTCCAGACTCATTTAGCATACTCCAGGGTGGAGATGGCTCTAGGACAACCTAATTAGGTGAAGTTAACGAATGCATCAGGAATGGGTATAATTAGAATGGAGAACTAATTGCAGAATGGTTGATGTTCCCTTTTCATGTTTCTCTACAGGAGAGGAATTTTCTCGTTCCACGTTGAAACCCAGGAAAGGTATAGGCTAAGGTCTGGCACAGTCCCTGGAACAAAGGACACACTCAGGTAACCCACTTACCTTGGCATTTGTCCATCCATCTTATCTAGGCATTTATCTATCCACCGTCTATCCATGCACCATCCCTCCATCCATCCATTTATCCCTCATTCACTCATTCATCCATCCCTCATTCACTCATTCATTCATTCATTCATTCATCCATCTACTCCAATCCATCCCCCATCCAGTTTTCTACCCACCATCAATCAATCAACCAATCAACAAATCATCCATCATCCATCCATCCATCCATCATCCATTCATCTATCCACCCACCCACCCACCCATCCATCCATTCGTCTACCCGTCTACCCCAACATGTCTGTGTTAGTTCCTTTTCTCATTGCCCTGACAAAATAGCTGACCAGCAACTTAAGGAAAGAAGTTAAGAAAAGAAGGATTCATTCTGACTTATAGTTCAAGGCGATACGTTCCATCATGGCAGGGAGGATGTGATGGCAGAATATGGTTGGCTGGCCATAGTCATCCACAGTCAGGAAACAGAGTGACAGATGCTTTTTTTCATTCCACCTTCTCATTGTATTTTAATCCATTTATTACTTAATAATGTGTCTGCGTGTGGGTAGGCGTGTATGAGTGCAGATGCCCAGGGAGGCCAGAAGACTGTGTAGGGTGGGGTTTGCAGGTGAGCTGCCTGATGTGGGTGCTGGGAATTGAACTCAGGTCTTCTGTAAGAGCAGTGCACACTGCTAACCCTGAGCCATCTCTATAGCATGACTTTCTCCTTTGTATTCGGTCTGAGGCTCCGGCCCATGAAATGTTCCCACTCATATTAAGGTGTGCTTCTCATTTCACATAATCTAGTAACCCCTCACCAGCACGCCCAGAGGCTTGTCTCCTGGGTGATTCTGGATTCTGTGAGTAACTATCACAGTGTGTTTTCTTTCACACACACACACACACACACACACACACACACACACTTGTGTGAGAGGTGTGCCGGTGAGTACAGAACTGCAGAATGCTGGAGGGAGTGAGGGAAGATGTGCAGAGAGGAGGGAAGATCGCTGCCCTATGTCAGATTTTCCTGAGATTCCCAACAAGTAATTCCTGTGGCGACTTCAGAAAGTGAGTGAATTTCTGTGGTGGCCAGAGTCATTCAGGAAGAAGGAACTTCAATCAAGCCTCCATCAGTACGGCAAGCCTAGTGGTGCATTTTCTTTATTGATGATTTATTTATTGGTGATCAATAGGAGATGACCTAGCTTACTATGAGCAGTGCAACCCCTGGGCTAGTGGTCCTGGGTGCAGTAAGAAAGCAGGCTGAGTAAGTCATAGGAGTGAGCTAATAAGCAGCACCCTTCCGTGGCCTCTGCCTCAGATTCTGCCTCCAGGTTCCTGACTTGAGTTTCTGCCCTCATTTCCCTGGATGATTGACTTAACATTTGTGAGCCGAAATAAACCATGTTCACCCTAAGTTGCTTTGGTCGCTGTGTTTTAATCACAGCAATAGAAGCACTAACAAAGACCTTCTATGAAAGGAGTCTGAATCCGTGAGCTAAAGTCCGTGCTGTGGGGCTGGAGAGATGGATCAGTTAAGACCACGGATTGCTCTTGTAAAGGACCTGAGTTTGGTTCCCAGCACTGACATTGGGCAGCTCACGACTGCCTGCAACTCCAGCTCTGGGGGGATCTGGGGCCTCTGGCTTCCACAGACACATGCACTTGCATGCATAGACCCTGACACACACATGCGTGCGTGCACGTGCATGTGCACGCGAGCACAAACACACACACACACACACACACACAATTAAAAACAATAAAAATACATCTCAAAATTCTGTTCTGTCGAGAACCTTCTGTGCTGTAGACCTGAGTGACAGAATTACACTGTCAGTCATCACGATCATTGAGGAAGGCCTACAAGGCCCTTGCCCTGGACTCCTTTTATGTTCCCAGCCACTGCAGTGTCCCAGGCTAGCCCTGCTAAAAAAGATGAAGAGCTTTTAGGCTAGGAGAGGTAGCATAGTGAACGTGTCAAAGTGAATGCCTTATTTACTTTGTAGTCACTGCAACCAAATGCCTGCAAGAGCAACTTAGGGGACAAAGGACTTACTTTGTCTCCTGAGGTGAGGAACAGTACACTGTGACAGAGAAGTGTGCTTTTAAGAGGAGAGGCTGAGACTGTTCACCTTCTTCACAAAACAGGAAGCAAAACTGGACAGTAAGTAGAGCCAGCATCAAACCTCTTGGTCCACCTCCCAGTGACCCGCTTCCTCCAGCAAGGGTCCAATCTCTTAACGGTTATATGTTTTCTCAAAATAGCACCACCTGCTGGTGACCCGGTGTTAAAACACCCAAGCCTGTGGGAGACATTCCCTGTGGAAACAGAAGCAGTGGGAGCCAAGATCAGCCACATTCGAGGGCAATGAAGAAAGGAACGAGGCCCGAGTCCCTGACGTCCAGGGCTGAGAGCCCAGTGTGCCACAGAGGCCCAACTTGTCCTTATGCTATGGGATTTTCCCCCTTTGATCTTTATGTAGGTCTGCAAACCATGTGGACACCACCTCTCAGGGCAGGTCATCCATACCGTTTTACAGTTGAGAACGTGAAACAGAGATATTATGGAAGACAAGGGTCTGAGTCCAGGTAACTAAAAGCTACCCTATACTCTTTTATCTTGGCCTGCCCACGAGCGTTACACAGCTAGACCCCTCTGCACTGCCCACTGACCAGGCTTAGCTCGTTCAAGCCCAGGTCTATTACATGTGGGGTGGGGTGGATCCACCCTCAGCCTCAAATTAGCTAGCCATTGCTGTGTAATGGACGACCCCAGCAGAAAGGTTCTCAGCACAGCACAGGTATCTGTCATCTACATAACCAGGCCAGGAAGTGGCTCGGCTATGTGGTTCTGGCTCGGCAGTTCTTGCGTGGTTGTGACAAGATGCTGGCCAGGGCTGTCCTCTGCAGGGTTGGCTATGACTGGCTCCCAAGACAATCGTTCCTTGGGTGCATGTTTGTTGTAACACAGACCTCTAAGATATCTGTCTCCATAGTGTGGCTTCTCCTAAAGTGCAGGAGTCCAAGAGAGGGAGCTGTAATTTTTTAAAATTAATTTATTTTATGTATATGAGTACACTGTAGCTGTCTTCAGACACACCAGAAGAGGGTATCAGATCCGCATTACAGATGGTTGTGAGCTACCATGTGGTTGCTGGGAATTGAACTCAGGACCTCTGGAAGAACAGTCAGTGCTCTTAACTTCTGAGCCATCTCTCCAGCCCCTGTAATGTTGTTGTTGTTGTTTAAATGAATGAATTGTTGTTGGTAGTTGTGCTAGAGACAGGATTAAACCCAGGGCTGCATGCATACCACCAAGTCTCCAGTCCTTGCAATGTCTCAGACTTTCCAGGGTTAGAGGCCACCTCTCCATCCTGCCATGTGTTTTTTGTTATAAGTAAGTCACCAAGACTGGTCACATTCAATTGGAAGGGAACTAAGATTCATTAAAAATAGTTGAATTACTATCTATTCGAATTGACATTTGATGGCTGTACAGCTTATGGGGTGGACACGATGCTTAGATGTGCGTGTATATTATACAGTGGTCAGATAGTCCCATTGTCCCAAACATTGACAGGCTAGAGAAGGAGACCTAGTCTCTGAAACAAACAAACAAACAAACAAACAAAAATAAATAAATAAGTAAATAAATGCACTGTGGGTATGATTTAAAAACACCACCCTTCCAAATATTCTACTGGAAAAGATAAGCCCAGAAGCCTTCGTTGAGATACCAGCCAGGCCTCTTCCAAGTGCTTCTGGGGAGGCTCCTCTCTGAGACCTACCTGGGCTGTGTCTCAGTCTGCGGTTACCCAGTCTCTGCTGTTGTTCAGGCCTTGGTGAAGGCATACCCCAGTTTCCAGCTCATCTCTAACTACTTCCTGTTACTGTAGGTCAGTGTTTTCTGCTTATTTTACTGTAGACAGGGTCTCCCCATGCGGCTCTGACAAGCCTGCAGCTCTGTTTATTCCTTAGAATTATAGTCACTTACTGAGTGTCCCTTACAGAGCCGGGCAAGGCACAGGAACCCTTAAACAGTTCTTGGAAATGAAGGGAGGTACACTCAGCACCAAGGAACCTGTCCAAGGTCGTGGAGCTGCTCCCAGGAGATCCTGGTCTCAAAAGACGTTCCCTCTCTTGTCTGCTGCTGGGCCATCTCCCCCAAACATCCCCTGGCCCCAGTCAGACCCAGAACCTGGCTCAAGCCTGGTCCCTAGGGGAAGATTGGTTTTTCTCATTGGCCACTGTTACTTTGCCACTCTCGGTGTGTGTGTGTGTGTGTGTGTTCACCTCAGCTTCCATATCAGCCCACAAACGTTGGAAGTTGCACACTTTATTGTCTCCACACCCCTTTCCCCAAGGTACCCATCACCCACTGGGGGCACCAACAAATGTAAAGTGTCAGGCTGCTGAGAATCTGGGGCTCAGTGTGCCCAGCTCGGGCTGGTGGCTGCAGGAATGAATCCAGAGGGTCTCAGGCAGGGATCCCCTGCCAGCCCACCCTGACCATTTCTCTGCGGTGTCCCTCCGCCCAGTGCTGACCCCCTGCCCCTCCTCACTTCAGCCCTGCCACCTGAGGCGGCTCCTCCTCTGTTCCCGCTTTGTCCTCAAACTCCCCCGCTCTTTCTTCCTTAAATTGATTCTCAGTAAAAACCTCTCTCTATTCTGACTCCTGGGCTTCTTTAGGTTTTCCTGGAATCTTTTGTCTCGTTCCCCTCCCCCAGCTCATCTAAACCACTCTCTTGGGTCTGTCTGTCACCCACCCCTCCTGGTAGAGGGACTTGTTGCAGGGCTGTAGCCCTCTTCCTTTCAGTCTCCCCTCACCCATCTCCCTGGCTCTGTCTCCAAGGTTACTGCTGCTTCTGCCTCCTTTCTTGCCTCTCTTCCTCTTTCCTCAGCCATTACTGAGGGTGGGTGAGGGGGGCTGGGGTGGAAGGACTGAGGACTGTCTGGAGAGACGGAGGCTTACCCCTTCGCCCTGGTTCCGTGATCTTCCCTCTCTCTAAGGCTGCCTCTCTCTAAGGCTCCTTTCTCCCGCCCTGGACTGTAAACTGTCCTGTAGCCCCATCTCTTTGTCTCTCTCATTCCCAACCCACACCGCCCCGCTCTGCCACGCCCCCAGCCCCCCAGCTTCTGCTTCCTTTTTCTTTTCCCTCCACATCTCTCTTGGTTTTACCTCTCCGATTTCCCTGGGCTTGCCCTGTCTCTTTTTCTCTTTGTGATCATCCGGTTAGAATTCACGTTTCTCCTTCAGAAAGCAGAGACAAAGATTCTGTCTTAGGTTTCCCGGCCCCGCCCTTCCCAGCAAGCCCACTCTTTAGGGTTTGGTGCTAGCGGGCTTTTTGTAGCCTAGCAACAAGTACTAAGTTCAGAGTCCAAAGCTAGCTCAGGTCTGGCCGTGAATGAACGCGAGGTGCTGGAGAGAAGAGGGAACAAGACACCAGGCTAGCTTGTGTACCTCAGTTTCCAAAGACACAACAGACCTTAGGATGTCTCTGTGACAGACAAGCCCGACAAAAGCAGAGGCGAGGGCCGAGAGATGAGCTGTCATGGATCAGCTGTTGGCAGAACTTTTCTGTAGCTGCCCCTGCCCGTCCATGATCTATAGGTGGCCCTGCCTGTGTCACACCAGACAATGTGTCCCAAGACCCCAGGACAGGGCTTGGCATACAGCAGGTACACAGTATGGGTGTGTTTCCATTCTGTCTGTGCTCAGAGGGAGGGAGGTACACAGGGCTTCTGGACTCCTTGACAGATAGCATTTGGTAACATACTAGGCAACAAAAAGCTTCTTCTAGAAACCTTTTGAGGGGCTTTTCCAGGCAAATTATTAATATTTTTCTTTCAGGAATTATTTAGCTATTTCCTCTGTTGAAAAAAATTCATTTTTCCTTTTAGGCATTGATGTCTGTACTTAGACACAGTAGGTGGACTCCATTGTTCAGTGTGGTCATTACAGCTTAATGTAGCCGTTCTCAACCTGCGGGTCGCAACCCCTTCGGCAAGCCTCTACCTCCAAAAATATTTACATTATGATTCATAACACTAGCAAAATTACAGTTATGAAGTAGCAACAAAAATTATTTTCTAGTTGGGGGTCACCACAACACGAGGGACCGTATTAAAGGGTTGCAGCATTAGGAAGATTGAAAACCATAAGCTTAATGCATCTTCATGCTTCCAGAGCCACAGAGATGTTCCGGAGGATTCTGAAGATGAGACTTGGTATGCGTTTGGCCCTCTTCACCATCTTCCTTTGGTTTTACCGTTTCTAGAGTTTTCTCTCTGTGTGTCTCTAGATTAAAAACCTGGGAGAGTGAGCTGTTATGGTGGGATTCAAGATCTCCTGGAGACAGAGACAAAGAAACTTTCTGGATTGACCCACCCAGGCCTGCTGACCCCAGTGATCCCATCTGATTCTAGAGAGGGCTCTCCCTAGCTTCTGTCCCATTCCCAGGATGAGACAAGGAACCAGAACCAGGGGTTGGCATAGCTCAGAAGCCTGGATACAGAGGAGGGTGATCCATGCCGTTCTATAGATCTTACCTCCTTTACAAATACTCAAACACACGTGTGTACTGCATCAGCCATCCCTCAACCTCTCACGCTACCTGGCTTCTCATCACAATGGTCATTTCTCTTTCCTTTCTTTTTTATTCCTTTCCTCCCTGCTTCTTTCTTTCATCAGGGTTTCATGTAGCCCAGGATGGCCTTGAATTTACTATGTAGCCAAGGATGACCTCAGACTTCTGATCCTCTCTCCTCTACCTCCCAAGTGCTGGGATGACAGGCATGTGCCACCACGCCTGGTTTCCGCAGTGGTTGGGGTGGAACCATGTGCAGGGTTTTGTGCATGCTGGGTAAGCATGTCTCCAGCACTGCCTTTTAAAAAGGGATGCACGCCTCACATTCTCCCAAAGTCATTCCATTCACTCAGTCAACATGTGTACACCGACAAGTTTACTGCGTGTTATCAGAGACACCAAGACTACCTTAGCACACGGGACTGTCAATTTCCTGCGACACTTAACGTAGGAGACAGACTACAAGCAGGAAACCAGGTGCTGTGGGTGACAACTCCAGCATTAAAGTCAGGGAATGAATGCTCTGCTGTTTTCTCAAGAGAGGCTCCTTCTTCATGGGAAGTTGTAGTTCATTTCGGCCACCAGCCACTGCTTCACGTTGGTGATGTCTCTGAGCCACTTCCCCTCAGCTGGGCAAGAACGTGTCCCTTTCTATTCTAAGATGATTATGTCTCCACTTAAAGGCAAATTTGCCTTCAGACAGATTTACAAACAGAAATTAAATTTCCAGATGGGCATTGTAGAAAAGTAGGGAATTTTAATTAAGCTTAAAGAAAAGGAAGAGTGGGGGAAGGGATGGCTCAGTCAATGAAGTGCTTGCTGGGCAAGCCTGATGACCCAAGTTCAGATCCCCAGCACCCACACAAAAGCCAGCGACAGGAGAACAGCCATACCTCAGCACTGAGGAGGCAGAGACAGGAGGTTCCCTGGCACTCAATGGCTACCCAGTCTAGCCAAACATACCCACTCCATAGTCAGTGAGAGACCATGTCTCAGAAAAGCAAAGTGCAGAGTGATTAAGGAAGCTTTGGATTTGACCTCTGACCTGCACACACGTGTACACAGACACACAAACATACACACACAAATACAGGTACATACATCCACACATGTACATACATATACATATAGATACACATACAGAGACACATATGCACACAAATGCACACACATGTACACACACCATATGTACCACATACATATACACACGTACATATACATGTATACACACATACACGTGTATATACACGTAATACACATACATGTATATACTATATGCACAAAATGTACACATACCACATACATATGCAATACACATACACAACACATACCAAACACACACATTAAACACACCATACACATTCTCGTATATGCACACGTACATGTACACACATATGTGCATACACACATTCACACATATACATGTATACACACATATATACACACAACACATACCATACACACACACAAAACACCACACAACAAACAACATACTATACACACATATAATACATACATATACACAGTACACATGCACATACATGCCATACACACGTATGAATACATAAATACACACACCACACACATAGCACATACATGCCAGACACACAGACACACAGACACACACACACAGACATACACACAGACACAGACACACACACACAAAACCATCACTCCCACGTTCACTTTTCTGGGGCAGCGTGGGCCTGAGCTGGTAAAAGCCTGTGATACCCTTTCAGCTCACCTCCTCCCTGTCTCTTCCCTGTGGTTGGTGCACTGCCCACCCAGCAACATAAGAATCCTGGGACTTTGGGACCACACCATCTCCAAAGGCATATGGATCCTTTGTGGGTCCCTGGGCGCATCTGGTGTCTTAGACTGACTTCTGTGGTCACTGAATGTCCCTCTCCCTGGTGGGCATCACATGCGGTGCTGGGGTCCGGCTGGCCCCGCCCAGCAGCTGAGAAGCAGTTCAGCGAGGGGCCAATAGATGGCGGCCCTGCACCGCTCCCAGCCTACACTGCAGACTCAGGCAGGACCAGGGCCAGCAGGTGGACAGGTGTGTGTGCTGGGCCCAGGAAGGGTTTACCCCTTTTTATTCAAAGCTCTGGGGTGGACGCTATGACTTTGGCCTGGTTCCATTGAACGTGTGACTCTTGTGGCCGCCATCTGGAGCGACAGGTAAATCACTGCACACTGACAGAGCCCAGCCCAGACTGGAGTTCCTACATTGCCTTCTAAACCCCCAGGGTTATTTGCTGTTTCTGAGCAGAGCAAAGCTCGAGCAGAACCATAGACCCTGGCCAATCCTGTGGGGGAAGGACAGAGGGAGAAGGGACAGAGATGGCTATGACATGTGGCTCTATTCTCTCTGCCTACCTGCCAGGCCTAGTTCTACCACTCACTTGCTGGGTTACCTTCGGGTAAATTACTCTACCTCTCTGACTTTTCCCATCTCTAAACAGAGAACGTTGAAGATAATGACAGGCTTGACTATCACTCTTTTAATAATAGCCCTGAGCCCACCCACCTCCATGGATTAGGCCAAGGAGAAGTATTTCTTAGTTCTCACTTCCCAGCATTCCCTGGGAACCTGCACATTTGCCCTTTTGTTTTAGACAGAGTCATATAGTCCAGGCTAGTTTTGAACTCACTTGTAACCAAAGATGACCTTGAACTCTTTCTTCCTGTCTCTATCTCCCTCTCACCCCCCAACCCCTGCCTTGCAACTGCTAGGATTATGGGCGTGCTGGGATTATAGCCACAAACCACATCTGGTTTATGCCATGCTGGTGATGGAACCTAGGGCTTCATGCATCCTATGCAAGTGCTCTGTCATCTCAGCCCTCGTCCTTCATAGTCCTAGTCCGTCACAGTCCTTTTTTTTTGGGTGGGACTGGTGTAGCCACACTCTCCAGTGAGGCGTCCACTCTTATAAATGAACAAACTGGGGCTGAGAAGATGAAGCACGTCGCTCACGGGCCACACTGTTGAGCTGGGATCCAAACAGGTGTCCAACCCTGGACGGCACCCATCAGGCCTCCTGCTGTTGGCTGCTGGCTTCTGTTTAGCTGTTTGAGTCCCTCCCTCTCTGTGGCTCCCACCCCAGTGGCACAGTCTGAGTGCTTTGGGTGTTTTGGGTGCTTTGGTGCCGTCGTTTGGCTTCTGAGCATGTAGGGCAAAGGGCAGGCCAGCCTCGGCTGCCCTGGGGTGGGTGTCCCCCGCACTGGGCAGGAGAGGAAGGAGGCCGATGTCAACACCATTGGTGGCCCCTCCCTCCTGGGCTGACTTGTTAGGCCAAAGGCGCTGTCACCCTAGCAGCGCCTGTCAGACGCCAATGAGTTGATGAGGTAGAAACTGGTTATTAAGTGTAATAACAGTGGTTTGGTTTTTCCGTGGTTCTACCCATCAGTGCCTAAGTGACAGCTGGCTTGTGCCACCGGGCTGCCTTTTAAGCTGCCTGAAGATGGGGCATTGGGAGTGGATGGGACGCTTCTAAGGGCGCTTGGAGGGGCATCTGAGCCTCTTCTGGGGGAATTTTCTGGTCTCAGTGGGACAACAACCCTGACTCCTGAGACCTGGGGAAGGCTGAATAAAACCTGAGGATTTGGAACTTAAAACTATGCTACACTGTGTCCCTAGACCTTCTGAGGCCAGAGTACACTGCTTCATCCTGTAACCTGTTCCCAGGGCTAATGGCTTAAGAACTGGGTGGGAACTCTGGAAATTTTTTTTTTGGGGGGGGGAGACCTATAATTTTTGGGTTCCATTGCTTGTGATCCTAGGGCCACAACTTAAGGTTTATTTTTGTTTTGTTTGTTTGGTTTTTGGCTTCTCCATAATGGAGGTCCAAACAGAGCTAGTTTATCTGCTTAATTAAAAAATGTAAAATTCTTGCACCACGGGTAGAGATGTCTTGTCAGATGATGAAAACGTGGCATACACATTGGACTGACTATTAGAGGACCGTCATCTGTCCCAGTGGCAGTGAGCCTGGAAGGCAGTAGGCTAAACTAAATCAGTCCCAAGACAAGGGCTGCATGGTTTCAGGAGTCAGTGTGTTTGTGTGCACATGTGTATGCATCCGTATCCATGTGTGTGCACATGCATGTGACCCTGGAAATGGACCCCAGAACCCCACATACGCAGGCTAGCCCTCTACGCTCCTGCTTTACATGTGGTGCTTAAAAGGTCAAACTAACAGAAGCTGAGAGTGCTCTTGGTGACATCAGGGCTGGAGCAAGTTACCAGGGGTTGAGAGGAGGGAGTGATGAGGTGCCACTCAGTGAGAATACAGGTTCTGAATACATTCTATGGCTGTTCAACAGCTCTGAATGCTAACAGTGGCCACTGCAAACTTGGTAAGAGGGCAGTCCCCGTTTAAATGTTCTTATCATAGACAAACAGTGTAAACAAAGGGATACAGGAGTATGCTCTCTCTCTCTCTCTCTCTCTCTCTCTCTCTCTCTCTCTCTCTCTCTTCTCTCTCTCTCTGTGTGTGTGTGTTAGATCTGATTTTGGGATGGTCTCACGGGAGTTCGCATATGGCCAAGCTCATCCGACTGTACCGTTAAATATGTGCAGTTTTCTTTGCATATCAATTATACCTCGATAAAGCTGTTAAAACAAAGAAACTCACTGCAAGACATTCTGTTTGGCCCACGCAGTGCTTTACATTATTTAAATGGCAGCATTTAAAGTTCTAGAATTTCCAGCAGAGATCCACACGTCTGGCCTTTCGTCAAACAATGGTAAGAACTGATAACTCGAGCATGCGCTCGTGGTAGCTACTGGCTGCAGTAAAGCCCCTGCTGCAAAGTTATTGTCTTCAGCTTGCTTGGTCCCCAACACTGCTACCTGTCACAGAGGCCACTTGAGACACCCGAGCTGCCTAAGTCACCTGGCTCCTGCCTTTGCCTGCTCCAGGAGTTCACTGAGAGCCTGTTCCATGTGTGGTGACATGCTATTTCAGTTGGAAACTATGGTGGCAAAAAAGCAGAGAGTTCGGGAACAGAGAACCCAGACTAGATGCGCAGAGACTGGATTCTTCTCCAGCCTTGTTTCCAGCTTTGAGTGTTAGATTCGGATGCTAGGAGTCCCAGAGCATCCTTCAAGGTAACTCCTCCTCTGATGCTCAGTCTGGAAGGGGGTTGCCCCTCCCTGATCTTGTCAGGTCTCAGTCTGAATCCACAAATAATGTAGGCTGTTCTGTGTATATGTGTATGTATCTGCATACATGTGTAAGAATAGGTGTGAGTGTATACATATATACACGTATATGTGTATATATACCCGATTACGCCATTACCAGCCATGGATGCTCTCGGTCTCAGTTTCTTTATCTGAAAAAACAAAACAAAACAAAACAAAAAAAAAACAAACAAAAAACCAGACCATTGAACTGTGGAAAGTTTTGAGTTTGAGGTAGTTAGGCCACCTGCAGGGGAAATGACAGAGACAAGTCACGTGACTCCCTGAGCCAACTCTATTTTGCTTGTCTATACAGAGAACTTGCTGTGGGGACCAGGGAGCACTACACAAATGAACAATTAGTGCCTTCAGCTCTTTGTGTCTAAACAACGAAGAACTTCCCCCTCCTCGTGCCAAGGGGATGGCAAGAGAACGGAGTGGAGCGGTGTGCAGGGCCGTGCCTTGGGAGGGACTTGTCCTCTCGCAATGTGGTTGTTAATACAGCTTCTCCAAATGCTCTTGGCCGGAAGCCTGATGATGCAGCAGCTGCCAAGGCTCTGAGCTCTTCACCGTGGTGGCTTCTCTAGGTTGCACCCACCTCTTCTCTGGATGCTTGCCTTCCTCTACCCTTTAGCACTCAGTCCGTCATTCTCCACAGCCTTCTGGGGTTCGAGTCCCATCCTACCTGTTTCACAAGTGCCCTCGATTTCTGGGCACAACTGTCATCTGGAAGGGTTTTAGCCATCCCTAGTAATCCAGTTGATGGGGAAATGAGCTCCTACTGTTGCCCGGTGCCGTGTGGGAACTGGTGGTGTGAAGTGAGAGATTGGGTGGATGAGGCCATCA
Organism: Grammomys surdaster; assembly: GCF_004785775.1. Taxonomy (NCBI): domain Eukaryota; kingdom Metazoa; phylum Chordata; class Mammalia; order Rodentia; family Muridae; genus Grammomys; species Grammomys surdaster. The sequence goes on along the minus strand of NW_021605583.1, from coordinate 4,209,313 downwards.
GTCTGGGCTCATAGGGAAGAGAGGATGGAAACACGCTAGCCGACAGATAGATATGCATGCAGGTAAACTCATAAAGAAAAACCAAACAGAGGAGATGCTTCAAAGGGATAGGGTGTGGCTCACAGAGGGTGGACAGTCTGGGATGGGGGAGCTAGTGTGTGAACTAAGGTCTGAATGGTACAGAAGATGTAACTTCTGGATGGAGAAGATAAGGTTGGCTTGTCCAGGCTCCTTAATTAACTAAAGAGAACAGAGAGGACTTGTATCTTACCCATGGTTTGCACAGCCTCTAGAATTCTCTGGGCTCCCAAGCTGGTACTTGGTCACTTACAGCTCTTCTGTCTTCCTTATGAAGTGACAGCTCCTGGAGGGTGAGGCTGGGCTTCTTTGAACTCCCCTCCTGAGAATCATCTCCGTGTCCCCAGCTTCTTATGTCTGGATCTCCATCCTTTGATGGCTGTGAGCCTGCTCCAAGGCAGCCCTCCAGAGATACGAGGGGCAGGGCAGAGACAGAAAAAGCAAAGTGGTTGAGTGGGTCTTGTCGTTAGTTGCCGAACGCAATAAACCCAGTGGAATCCCAGCCTTATAATGACCTCGTTTAATTAATGCTAAATGACTGTGGGACCCGTATGGATTTATACATTAGCCCCACATTAACACAGAATCGTTTGATCACGAATCACTGTTAAAATAATGAACACAGGCGCTTTACAACCGGATGAGAGGATGCAGCAGGCTCCTGCCAGCCTGGGGGTTGAAGCACCTGAGAGCTCCTTTGCCCCTCTCTCTCTCTCTCTCTCTCTCTCTCTCTCTCTCTCTCTCTCTCTCTCGCTCTCGCTCTCGCTCGCTCTCTCGCTCTCTCTCTGCAAGTTGTTTCTTGTTGTTGTTGGTTTTTTCCCCCTTACTGAGCTGTCTGTACACTGGGCGTCTGTGGCTGGGGAAGGGTGGGGCACCACTTCACCCAGGAGCTTGTAGGCCGGTGAGATGCACATTTAGCAAGGACTTACCACGTTCCAGGTTTTCTAAGCATTTAACCTATTCAGCCAGCAAGGGGAGGTGTGTATCGAGATACAACAGCAGATAGGAGAACCTTAAGATAAGAGTGGTGGCCCTGACTATGATCCCGGTGCTTAGTGGGTGGTGGCAAGGGGCATCAGGGGCTCAAGATCATCCTTGGCTCTGTGAGACCCTCTCTCTAAAAGCAACACAACAAATCTACAAAAAGCCCTTCAAAACATTTATGTTTTTCCCCCGCATGGAGCGGTACTGCTGTCTGCTTGGACTGGAGAAGCTTCTTTTTGTAGTAGGTGACAGTTATGCGGAGACTCATAATGGCTAAAAGGGTTGAGAATAAGTGGGTATAGACTGCTCACTCCTAAATAGGATGGATATGTCATCTCATCCCAGGTTCAGGGAACATTGTAGAAGGCTGTGGGTGGGAATGGGAGTGGAGGTACAAGAACTGGGAAGGGTTGGGGTGCTATCCTCAGACACGACATGGCCCTTGCCCTCTGGAGCGCTCAGCAGCTGAGCTGTGATTGTCTGCACAAGGCTCACACAAGAACAGGCCTGCCAGCTTCCTCTCATGGAGGGGGATCGGCTCACAAGGCCGCTCCAGCCACTGAAGACCTATAATCAGTTAACCCTTGCTGGAGGAGGGAGCAACCTGAACGGAGACGGGGGACTTTTTTGAGAAACCAAGACCGAACATCATAGAATGGAGTCCCTAGAAACATAGACTAGATTCTGGAGGCTCTGGAATGTTGGGTCAAGAACGTTGCATGTAGAGTTGCATATAGGAAATATCTAGTATCTATACCCTTACTCTCCTCTGTCTCTCTGCTAGAGACAGACTGGTTTTGTCTTTTCCAAATGTGTACATTGATATTACAGCCTCCAAGGTACTATTTTAGGAAGCGAGACCTCTGAGATGTCGTCAGATAATAAAGGCAGAGTCTTCATGAGTGGGACCAGTGACAGAAACTCTGGAGACATCCCTCCCCTCTTCTGCCATGATCTAGAAAACAGACCTTCATTAGGCGGTGGATTTGCAGGACTTTGATCTAGAACTTTCCAGGCTTTGAAACTGATGGGATCTTTCTCAATACAATGGTCAGAAGAGTAGTTGGCTGGCACTCAGAAGTCTTTTTACACAGTCTGGGTGCAGGTTTCTCACTTTAGTATAAAGGAACTGAGGCTAAGCGACGGTCTGTGACCTGCCCAGGGCCATCTTGAGTTTAGCAGGCTGATGGGGCACACTGAGGCTTATGCAGGGGAGGATCACAATGAGACAGGAGGAGGGAGCGTCTCAGAGCAGTGAGTACCTGAGGGAAGATGGGGAAGAAGCTGGGATCAGGCTAAGGGGAGCAAAATGAGAGAGACAGTGCTTTCAGGGACTGTGTGCATAGTGAGACTCTGCCTAAGAATCTTAGTGACTTTTTTTTTTTTCCCTGCTGGGATGTGGGGATGTGGCCTTGTCTAGGAATGGTAACATTTCAGTTTCTTTCAACTCTTTCCTTTTGGAACAGGGTTGCCTGTGCAGCATCTGTTCCAGGATCTCATTATTGGAAACAAAGTTTCTCTGGTCTATGGATGCAGAGGCATCTCACCCTGGGGTGTTTCCTGTGTAGAGTCAGCCTTGCCTCATGCATGACTTAGCAGTTGATGACATATTTCTCTCTCTCTCTCTCTCTCTCTCTCTCTCTCTCTCTCTCTCTCTCTGTCTCTCTCTCTCTCTCTTACTGTGACCAAAAATATCTGACACAAATGACTTAAAAGGCAAAAGGGTTTATTTTAGACTAAGGTTTCTGAGTGTCAGTCCATCATGGAGTGCAGAGTACTTCCTCTCACCATAGTGACTAAAAAGCCAAGAAAGGGAAATATTGCAAGAGGCCCGGCAGGTGTAGCCCCCAAGGAGAAGCACGCCCTGCCCTCCATGGGCTACTTCCTTCCGTTAGGCCATTTCATTATTTTATGTGGATGATATTTTGGCTGCAATGTGTGTCTCTGCACCATGTGGTGACCGATGTCTGCAAAGGCCAGAAGAAGTCATTGGATATTCCAGAGTTGGAATCATAGAAGGATGTGAGCCACTATGTCAGCACTGTGAATTAAACCCAGGTCCTCTGCAAGATCAACAAGTGCTCTTAACCTCTGGGCCATGTCTCCAGCCCGATATGTCCTTTCCTGAGATAGTACATGGAATTTTATAGCCCTAATGTACATGCTAGCATCTGATATAGCAAGTCATCACACGCTGGTCTTTTTTTTTTTTTAAAGTTAACTTACCTTTACGTAAATATTAAAACTTCGTTTTCCCATATATTAATTTTGGAGCCTGTCTTTTAATTCCCTAAAAGTTAAACTGCAAGGATCTCAAAGGACCTTTAACTGAATTCAGAGGCGAGTGAAATTTTCTTCAATTTCTTGTGAATTTGTGAGAGGGTCTGGAGGCTCACTCAGACACACAGTCTGAGTCTGCACAGGTTGAGAGACGGAGATATGGACGGACACTTTTCACCATGACTATCTCCTTGATGGGTTACACCTTCCCTTCAAGAGGGCTGTGGTGACGGTGTTTGGTTGCATAGCAATGATTACAGTTTGGTTGCACATCAATGGTTTTAGTGACCACTAACGACAGTGACCGGATCAATGACTTTGTTGGTAATGGCAAAAAGTGATGTTTTAGGTTTTGTACATTTTTTTCATTGACTCTGTGTGTGTGTGCACATGCATGTGCAGAAGTCAACCATAGGTGTTTCCTACCATGCTTGGCTATGTTTTTTAAAGTGTATTCTGAGTTCTGGATGCAAATCCTTATGCTTGCGTAGCAAACACTTTTCTGGTGAAGCTGTCATCCCAGCTTTTTAGTCTTGATTTTATTGATTTCCACATTGTTGTATTATTCTTTTCTTTGGGATTATTCTACAAATTACTGAGTAAAATATTAGTCAATTTTTCTCATTTTTTTGGGGGGAGGACACGACAAATCCAACTAACGTCTATTCATTCCCTGAAGTGTCATGTTAGCTGAGTCCTCAAGGATTTGACATGCAGTGTTTTTAGTGTCAATCAGTTCTAAAGTATTTTGTAATTTTCCCGATACTTGCTTCTGTGACACAAGTGTTATTAAGTAGCTTGGACCCTAGGTTTCTATGACTTTAGTATTAATAAGACCCTGTCTTTTTGTTATAGAGTGCTACTTTTATTATAGTTTTTAGGGATGGTAAGGTAATTATCCTTTGTAAGCCACTTCAAAGGAAATGTGTTTGAATGATCCAGGTGAGCTAAAAGGTAATCCAGACTGCCCACAGCTGGGGTGATGTACTGTATTTCAGTAAAAAATTATCAACTGTGTTACTCAAATCTGTCTTTGCTCAGTTTTGTTTTCTTGATCTGTTTCTGACAGGGCAGGTTAAATTCTCAAGTTACATCTTTCCTGTCTCTTTTCTCCATAATACCAAAAGCTATTGCTTTATAGTATTTTTGTTTGTTTGTTTGTTTACTTGCTTGCTTGTTTGTTTGAAACAAGGTCTCACTATGTAGTCTTGGCTGGACTAGAACTCACTATGTATAGATCAGAGATCAGCTGCCTCTGCCTCCTCAGTACTGGGCATGTGCTACCATACCCAGTCTTCTTTGCAATCTTTGAAGCTACATTAATAAGCACACATATATTCATGTTACTATGTATTACTATTACACTGTTAGAGTTTGAATATGAAATGTTCCATACAGGCTCATGTTTTAAGAACATGCATGTAAATGACTGGTGGTAGTGGTGGTGGTGGCACACACCTTTAATCCTAGTGTTTGGGAGGCAGAGGCAGGTGGATATTTGAGTTTTGAGGCCAGCCTGGTCTACAGAGTGAGTTCCAGGACAGCCAGGGCTACACAGAGAAAATCTGTCTTGAAAAACAGAACAGAACAGAACAGAACAGAACAGAACAGAACAGAACAGAACAGAACAGAACAAAAAACAAGCAATGAAATAGGAACATACAACCAAGCTAGTAGCACTGTCATGGAGTTTGTGGAACCTTGGGGAGGTGAGGCCTGGCTGGTAGAAGTAGTTTCAGGGGATGGGCCTGTGAAGGTCTTGGCCATTCTTCCCTTCTTGGTCTGACGTGATGAGAAAAGTCTTCGCTGCATGCTTGTGCCACCAGGAATGAATGCTTTCCTCACTATGACGGATTGCAATCTTCCCAAACCATGAGCCAGAATAAATCCATCATCCCCTGAGTTGGTATTTGTCAGGTATATGGTCAATGATGTAAACGTGACTGACACAATTGTTCTTTACAGCTCCTTTGTTCTTTGAAGTTTGCTTTTTTGGCCTAGAATTCTACTTGGTTTGAAAAGTTGAAACTGTGGTGGGTGTCATTTTGCAGGTCTCATCTTTCACCTTTGACCCTTTCAGTTCAGATTCTCTCCAGTCACAGAACCCAAATACTAGCATCCCAAATACGAGGACATTATTTCTTTACATGTCCTGAAGAAGCCTGGGGTTGGTTTGCCTTCAGTATGGCAGACATTTGTTTCTTCATAATAAGGCAGCCAAGAGGTCATGGAAGCCCCACAGTGTCCTTAGCGTACCCGGGGCCTCCCACAATCCCTTGGTTATGTATGACTCTCGTGCTCATTGTTTAGAAGAAAGGAGTAAGAAAGGAAGGAGGGTAGTCCTTGTTTCTTTAAGAGCACGTTCCGGAAGTTGAGTGCCAGATTCCATTGATCATGATTTAGGCGTAGGCTAGGCCTGGAAGGAGATGTATTCTTTATTCTCAGAAGCCATGTACCTAACCGGAAATCGTTTTCTATGGAAAAATGGACGAGTGGGTAGCATTGACAGTTTTTCCATCTGTAGCACACTGTCTCCTTAGTTTCTTTCAATTTTTCTATAGATTATATTTTCATTGAAAATTTTATTGACATGGTTATAGATTTGTATGCACTGTAGTAAACAATATGGAGAGGTCTCGTGTGCACTCTAATGAGTTTCCCCTAGTGGGAACATTTGGCAAAGCTCCAGTGTAATATCACAATTGAGATATTGATGGTGATACAACTCACCAAACCCTTTACTCAGATTGTTCTTATTTCTTCCTTATACCCATGATTGTGTGCGTGCATGCGCATGTTGGGCTGTGTGTCTAGCAACTTGGTGGAGACATTGAAGAGTTCTGTGAACACAGGACTCTGTGTTGCTCTCCTGTAACCATACCTGCTTTTGTCTTCTCTCTTCCACTAGCTCCAATGGCTGGCAAATGCTGATGATTTCTTGTTTAAAGATATTTGTATATATCTTTACAGAAATATATATATATGTATAAGTATGTATATGTATATCTATACATATACGCAGATGTATATATACACACATATGTAAAGATATTTATATGTGTATGTGTGTACAGGCGTGTGACTGTGTGTGAGTTCATGTTCACTACATTCATGTAACTGTGTAGAGGTCAGAAGAGGCCATTAGGTCTCCTGGAGCTGGAGTTACAGGCAGCTGTGAGCCACCATGCAGGTGCTAGGAACTGGACCCAGGTCTCCTGCAAGAGTTGTAAACTTCTTTATCCCTGAACCTTCTCTTCAGACCCCTAGTCTGAGTATATACCTATACATACACATATATATGAATATATATATTAACTTTAAAGTTACATAAATGATGTCATATGTAACACATGGAGTTACTTGCTTTTCATTTAATATTTGTCCCTAAAGAGTAGTGCCCAGCTATAAGCACACATGCAGGCTTGTGTCTTTAACCACACCTCCATTTCTTTGGATACTCTTCAGCCTCACTCTCTTTCCCCTCGTCCCTCGGTTTTAACCACAGGAAATGCCGGGTTCTGTTCATTACTTTTTTTTTTTTTGGTTTTGGTTTTTCTCTTCCTTCCTTCCTTCCTTCCTTCCTTCCTTCCTTCCTTCCTTCCTTCCTTCCTTCCTTCCTTCCTTCCTTCCTTCCTTCCTTCCTTCCTTCCTTCCTTTCTTTCTTTCTTTCTTTCTTTCTTTCTTTCTTTCTTTCTTTCTTTCTTTCTTTCTTTTTCCGAGACAGGGTTTCTCTGTGGAACCCTGGCTGTCCTGGAATTCACTCTGTAGACCAGGCTGGTCTCTAACTCAGAAATCCACCTGCCTCTGCCTCCCAAGTGCTGGGATTAAAGGCGTGCACCACCACTGCCTGGCTTGTCCATTACTTTATAAACCCATTGTCTGCTGTTGTTCAGACTGGATGGGAAAAAAAAAATCTGTCCTCACACCCACAGATGTGTCCTGTGTTATCTCCACTGTACGACCGAATGCAGCCAACTATTAAACAATTCTGTTACCGTGTTTTCAAATTCTCTGATGTCCACCATAGAGTCTATTTGAAAAGTTGTATGTATGTGTACGTGCTCACACATATACGACTTCAGCCTTTATTAAGGCTATTTTCTCCATTTGTTTCGAGAGAACTTGTAATACATCATTGAAACATTTTTAGGATAGCTTTTTAAAAAATGATCTGCAGATAATTCCAATGTCTGATTCATCTCAGTGGGTGTTGCTGATTGCCTTTCCTCATTTGCATTCTGATTTTTCCTGATTTGGGGGTATTATAGGTGGTTTTAAAATTGTATCTTGGACATTTTATGTATCGTGTTAGAAGACTCAGGTCTTAGCTCAGCTTTGTGTCGATAAGGCAGTCATTCTGTGTTTAGTGCACAGGAGTCTGGACCAGTTCTTCAATGACAGCTATTTCAGGACCTTTCTGATGTTGGTTGTTCCACATGGTTTATCTGATGCTGGTGGGATCTGATTAGCTTCTGCTAATTTTGCCTGAGGGGTAGAAGCTGAATTGCTTGGTATCTCTTTGGGGAAGGAAGGGAGTTTCAAGCAGGTGAGGGAAGGTGGCTGCCTTAGGGTTTCCATTGTTGTGATGACACACCATAACCATAAACAAGTTGAGGAGAAAAGGGTTTATTTGGCTTGTGCTTTGACATTGCTGCTCATCACCAAAGGAAGTCAGACAGGAGCTCACACAGAGCAGGAACCTGGCGGCCGGAGCTGATGCAGTGGCCATGGAGAGGTGCTTCTTATTGGCTTGCTCAGCCTGTGCTTTCTTATAGAACCCAGCCCACCACCACCAGCCCAGGGATGGCACCACCCACAATAGGCTGGGCTCGCCTCCCTCTGATCACTAATTGAGAAAATGCCTTACAGCTGGATCTCATGGAGGCATTTCCTCAAGGGAGGCTCCTTTCTCTGTGATGACTCCAGCTTGTGTCAAGTTGACACATAAAACCAGCCAGTACAGTGGCTGTTCTCGTAAGTGATGTGCTGTTGGCATTGGTACGGCTGCCCATCCACAGTGCCCACCGTGGTGCTGCATTTTCTAGATTCTCTTTGGTCTGGGAGAGGAGTGAGTCATGTCCTCTGCTGCTGGGCTGGGGGTTGCTTTCACCCGTTGTTCTGTTGGGAAGGAGCTGTAAGAAGCTGGATGGCTGGCTTCTCTAGTCCTGGGTCACAACATTGTTTTTTTTTTTTTTTTTTATCATAGTTCAGAGCTTTCTTCAGGTGGCCTCTGGCATGTTGTTTAGGGTTCATAGTTGCATTTAAATATTAAGCATTGAGAGAGGCAGGAAGTCTTGCCAAGATTACCTAGTTAAGCATGTCATTTCTAGAAAATACATTGCTTGATATTTCTTTTAAAGAAAAGGTAGCATGTATATGACTCTACCCTCGCCCCCTCCCCCATATAGCTCTCATTATGTAGCCCAGGGTAACCTCATTCTCATGTTTCCGCATCCTGAGTACCAGGATTGTAAGTGTGAAATGTTGTAGCTGTTTTCCCTTTCTTTATTATAACTGATTCACTTTAATATTCCTTTACTATTATCTTATTTTATATATTATAACTTTTTATATCCACCCCCTTTATGATGTTCATGAATTAAAGTAAGTTTTATTTTCTTGGTCCTGGAGATGTTCTGTCCTTCACACATGAGGGTCACGAATCCCATCCTGTTTCTGTGAGGTTAGCAGTACAAACCTGTGAGGATATTACTGGGCTCCATTGATACCATGCATGAACCCGAAGTCAAAAAGATCTGATGTCAGGGTGACCTTAATGCCCATCCTCTCTGGTCCTATTCTCTTCTGCCATGGGGTTGAAGTAGGCCTGTGTCTCCAGCCTAGTGGTGGAACAAAAAGTTATGAGAGAAACCCATCTGCCTTAGCTGGCTTACAGCCAGAGTCTGAACGAGAAATAAACCATTGTTGTTATGAGCCACCGAGGCGGGCCAGCTCGTTACTATAGCATAACATCACACATGCTGGCTGGTCAGAAGCAGCTCCTGGGGATTGCCTTATTAAGACCTCTAATTAAATGCACGTTTCTTATTACATTCTCAAATCTCTCTCTTGCTCTGAAAAAGATATGGACCCCTTTCTCGTCTTCATGATGGACCCACCTTGTCCCATCAAGCTAGAGGACCTTAAAAATCCTGTTGCAGTTGGCTGTGGACGCACATTTTGTTTTTGACTCTCACTGTTTTCTTGTTTACTCCACGTTTTTTTTTTTCCAGCACATTCTTTATTTTATCGATTTTCTTACCTGTGTATGCTGTGAATTTTTCAAAGAGAATATTCTAAGCTGGGAGTATAGCTCACTGATAAAGTACTTACAGAAGATGTACAAGGTCCGGGTTCCATCCCCAGCATCTCTCTCTCTCTCTCTCTCTCTCTCTCTCTCTCTCTCTCTCTGTCTCTCTCTCTCTCTCTCTCTCACACACACAAATGAATAAATAAAGTATGTAAGTAAAAAAAATCACAGTATGCTCAAAGAGCATATTCTACAGTTTCATCTATCTGATCCTATACTGTAATTAGGCCTGTATATGACTCTACCCTCGCCCCCCTCCCCCATATAGCTCTTATTATGTAGCCCAGGATAACCTCATTCTCATGTCATGATAACCTCATAGGCTCCTTTAGGATAGAGTTAAAGGTTAAGGGGATGTTTTCTTCTTTAAACACTGAAATAATACTTCATTGCATCATGAGTGTGTATGTGTTTGTGTGTGTGTATTTGTGTGTATACCACGACACCGTGGCCCACATGTGGACATCAGAGAATAACCAGTAGTACTTATTTCTTTCTTTCCACTATATGGGTCTGGGGGACTGACCTCAGGTCATCAGGCTTGGTGACAGGTGCCGTCACCCTGCAGCCATCTCACTGGCTGGTAGTTGATGATGTGGTAGATGATTTAGCATCAGCGTGATTGGCTTCACCTGTTTGTTCCATCTTCTGACTATTTCCACTATAATCTTCTCCATCCTGGGATTTCCAGCTGCCTTTTTGTTATAACTGTTTGTTTCCACCTCACACCCCAGCCTCTTCTCTCACGTCTTTGAGAATCTTTAGTATAAAACTATTTTCACATGTATGTATTGTGTGTGTCCGTGTACATGCCATAGCATGCACATGTCAGGATCAGAGGACAACTCTCAGGAGTTGGTTCTCCCCTTCCACCACATGAGTTCAAACTCAGGTCATCAGGCTCGGCAGCCAACATCGCTTGTTCTCTGAGCTAGCTTGCTGACCCACAAAGGTATTTTTAAATTCCTGTCCTGACTAGTTCTTCAGCTTAATGTCTATCAGTCGTAATTCCTTCTATGTTTGTTTTTTTTTTTCTGATAAGGGTTACATTCCTCAGCTATTTCCGTATGCTTCCCTGTGAATGATCACTGCCTGGATGGAATAACCATCTTTACTGTTACAGAGACTGTGAGGGACCAGATATATCCAGGACCCAGCTTCTGTCCCTGTGGTGGTTTGAATGAAAATGGACCCTATAAGCTCATTTGTTTGAGTATTTGGTCCCCAGGTGGTGGAACTGTTTGGAACAGATTAGGAGGTGTGGCCTTGGTGGAGGAGGCATGTCACTGGGGGTGTGTTTGAGGTTTCAAAAGACCACGCCAGTCTCTCTCTCTCTCTCTCTCTCTCTCTCTCTCTCTCTCTCTCTCTCT
>NW_021605583.1:4123144-4198281 GCF_004785775.1 Grammomys surdaster | reverse complement strand
TCTCTCTCTCTCTCTCTCTCTCTCTCTCTCTCTCTCTCTCTCTCTCTCTCTCTCTCGGATCAGGTGTGAACTCTTGGCTACTGCTCCAACGCCATGCCTGCCTGCTACCTTGCTCTGTGGCATAATGGTTATGTACTCACGCTCTGAAATTGTAAGCCCTCAACCAATTCTCCCTTCTGTAAGTTGCCTTGGTTATGCACAACAGTACAGAAGTAAGACAGTCCTTCCAGGTGACTGAAGGACGTGGAGGGTGGGAGGGTGATTAAGGTCATCCCACTGTGTGGAACTGATGTCTTCTGGCCACCAGCCATGAGCCACCACCATCCTCTTTCTCCTAGCTTCAGGGAGGCTGCCTTAGTTTTTCTCCTAGTCTTTCTGGGGTGTGTATGTGCTGAGTTGCAGGGATACAGATGTTCTGACAGGTCTGCTGTACCCACTGTCAGCTGTTTCTCCCCTGTCTCGGTACCTACTACACTTGGATGGAGCTCCTCTGATGTTGCCTGTCTGGGGCTAGAGCACTTTCTGTAGTCTAAGCTAGTGACAAGGTCAGCAGAGCTCCATCCTGTGGCCTGGCTTTTCCGTCTTTTGACTTTGTTTCTTCTTCTTGCTTCATAGCACCATCAGGCTTGGGTTTGGGGCAGGAGCTGTTACTACCTGACAGCTCACCTACCTTTTTTTTCAGGTAGAAGAGGTCCTTTGGCTTTGCTTGCTACCTCCTTTGGTATAACTTTCAAATGACTCTTTGCTTCAGGTGAGATTGTCTTCTGCAGGTGTGGGTAGACTCTGGAGGTAGGTCTATGGTTTCTGAGCCCAGAGTGCCTCAGGTGGAGGTAACCTGTCAGCTGATCCTATGTAAAGCCGGACAGGCTAGATCACTTCTGAGGACCAGTGCATGGGCTGGGAGCAGGAGGCCTACTTCCCTTCATATGCCTGGTGACTGAACCCTGAGAGAAGGGACCTCAGGAATACTGGTAGGTGAGGCAGGCATTGGAGGAAGTGACCTTTGGAAGGACTGGGTCTGTATTCTGCCTGCCCCATCAGCCCTTGGTATGGAGAGGATCATGTCAACACTTTAGAAATGCCAAGAAGATGAAAGGCCAAGAAGGAGACTCCAAGTCCCCAAAGATAGGTGACACACCAAGCACACCAAGTTAGGAATTCTGAATCTTTACTTCCTCATCCACTCAGCCATCTTCTTGGCTATTTCACTGTGATTTATTTTAGACGGCTGGAAGATTGCTGTAGAGAGGAACCAGGAAGGCCCTGCCTGGTGGATCCAACTGTGGGATGGGAGAGGTCGGAAACACAGTGTTTGGAGGCCTTTATTTCTCAGGAGAGGTCGGCAAGAATCGCAGAGGGAAACAGGCACAAACAGGAGAAGGGTGGGCCAGACGAAGGCAGGGAGTGCAGTGTTTAGATTTGAACACAGATCCCTCATCTGAGGCAGATGCACTTGCCTTAGATCATGAGAAACAAAACTAGAGACATGTCTGGTGCCTGGGAGCCTTGGGTCCTGCCTCCTTTCCCAGGACTGTGAGGTCAAGGCTGCTTCTAGCCAGCATTAGACTGTTCTACTCTGGCTCATTTCTAGGACTAGCCAAGCTGGAACCTTCAGGCAGGGTATTACAGACCTCAATCTGGAGAAGTCAGGGCTTCAGAAGGTAGGGGTTAGCCCTGGGCTCCAGTCCCCAAATCCTTTATAATATGACGTTGAGGAGTCTCTTTCTTCCTAGACTAGATGGGCCCTTTTATGACTACACCCCCAGCCATGGGATTCCCAAGTAGAGCAAGGGCCCTATTTTCTTTCTGGTCCATTTTCTGATCCTGGATGAAGCCCTCTTCATAATTTGGTATAGACCCATGCCTGAGAAGGGCAGACAGAAACCCCAGCCTTCCCAGGCACATTTCCTGCAGTTGATTTGAAGCTCAGAGTGGGTGGACTGCCAAAACAGTAACCAGGAAATAATAACCTGGGGTGGGATATGTCCCCCGAGCTGGTAGCTGAGGGTGGGAAACACCATCCGCTTGCTGCCTCTGCCACTCATACCAGGAGAGCTGTGTAAGACAGCTCGACTCAGATCAAACTTGGCCTGGCACAGAGCTTTGCAGGGCAGGACTGGCCAGCCAAGGCCACTGTGGTCATTAGTACCCTGCTCTGGACCAATGAGGCCAGAGGTTCGGGGTGCTGCCATGTGGTTCTGAGCAGAGCGGATGCTGCTGCACACCCTGCGTTCGGGCTATCTCTATCGCTGTCTGACACCCCGGCTTGCCGCTTCTTCTCCCTCATCACCTGCTCCCTCTGCCTCTTCCCACCCTCCTTTTCCATCCAATGTCGCTGAAATTCTCGAAAAGTACTGATTTTATTGAGTGCGACAAGTGGCAGTTCATTAAAAAGTGGGACCAGATGGGGACCGGATTGTGGAAGAAGATTAATGATGAACACAGACCACTAAATAGGGCCAGGTTTGGGAGTAAACACAGTCACCGCTGCTCCCTCTGAGTGGGTAATCCTGTGCTGTCAGATCCTTCCTTGTTAGCCAGGCAGGGGAGCTATGAGTGCCTGCCCGAGGCAGGCTGCGGTAGCCTTGACTGGACAGCCTGCTGAAGGAATAGGCTGATGGGCAGCAATGTGGCATCCTCCAGTGGAGGGGTCTTACTGGACATGTTTAGAAGAGGGGATGGGGATGGCTGATTTTTAAAATCTGGGGCTGATGTGGACAGAGACATGGCCAGATACTGCATGAGTCCCCAGAGTTGGTGGCTGAAGCAGGGAAACACTGTCTGCACACTGCCTGGCCCTCATCATGACCAGGAACTCCCACAGGAGGGTTTCCCAATCAACCTGTGACTCAGGAGTACCCAAGAGCCACCTGAATCTGGCTGGAGTTTCAGGGCAGGGAGACTTGTCACTTTGTTTTCCTGGGGCTATGCGTATAAGTGTGTGTGTGTGTGTGTGTGTTTTCTCCTTCATGTTACCAAGTTGTGCATGATATTTCAGGAAAGGGATACAGGAGAGAACCCACTTAGAGAGACAAAGGTGGCCTGTACAACAAGACTCCTGTATGTACTGTCTCCAAATCCCTCTATGGGTCAGAGTACTGTGCATTCCTAACTCAGAGAGTGGTGGTGGTTACACAGAGCAAGGTCAACACTTCTCCTGAAGAACTGACTCCCTGAGACTCATGTGCTACTTTAATTGACACTGGTATTTATAATGTACTGGCCAGACATGGCAGTTTCTGATGTAGCTTCCCTCTTCCCCTCCTCCCCTCTTCCCCTCCTTCTCTCCGCCCCTTCGCCTCTCTTCTCCTCCCCTCCTCCTTCCCTCCTTCGTTCTTTCTCCCCTCCCCTCCTTTATTCTTTCTTCCCTCCAAGTTCTCTTCCCCTCCCCTCCTTTCCCCTTCCCTCCCCTTTCCATCTTTCTGCCACAGACATCGCCCTGGGACAGCACTCCACTGAGTAACTACTCATCCTCAGAATCCTGCTGATGTTATGAACGGGAAACGGCCCTCACAAGCTCAAGTGTTTGAACACTTAATTCCCAGTAGAGGGAACGGTTTTAAGATGTCTCAATTTTTAATTTTAGGTTTTACGTTTGTATCTGTGTGCTGCTATACATGAACTTGTGTGTAGCTGCCCTCAGAGGCCGGCGGAGGGCATCAGCCTCCTGGGAGCTGGCATTGTAGGCAGTTGTAAGCTGACTAATGTGGGTGCTGGGAACTGAACTGTGACCCTCTGGAAAAGCAGCAAGTGCTCTGAACTGCTGAGTCTTCTTTCTAGCCCTGAGAATTGTGGTGACATTCAGGAAGTGGGACCTAGCTGAAAGAGGGGGGGGAGCTGGAGGTTTATAGTCTTGAGGTTTATAGCTCCACCTACTTCTCCAGTCTCTGCTTCATGTTCCCTCTCTGTTTCCTGTTCTGCTGACACATGAGCAAGCCCCTGTCACCTGGTCCTGCTGCCACCGAGAGTTCTGGTGCCATGGTTTCTCTCTCATGAGGGGCTGTGTCCCCTCAAACCATGAGCCTCTCACTCCTCAAGTTGGTTCTTGCCCAGTATTTGGGTTTTGGCTGATGTAATGACATCTGAGACCCATAGATTGGACATCGTATGAGAAACAGCAGAGCTGAGCAAAGTGTTTTAAGAGGAGGTCTTTGGAAAAAGAAATCACTGATCCAAGAGAGTGAGGGAGAAGGCCATTCACCACAGGCATTGGTTTCGTTTGTTTTTTTGGAGACATTCTCAAGTATTCAAGGCTCATCTTGAAATCTCCATAGTTTAAGATGGCCTTGAACATCTGATTCTCCTGCCTTCACTCTGAGACCTAGAATTACAGGCAAACACTGCCATGTTTGCCTTCATTACATACTTGCACACCGGGAGGATACTGGCTAGAAGCTGTGGAGTCTGTGGATCCCAGTGTCTTTCCTAGAGGGAAAGGAAGACAGAGATTGAAAATGGCTACTTGGGCTTTTCCTCTTAGTCTCCAGCTTTCCTTCCAGTGATGACATGTGGGATATGGCCACAACTGGAGGTCTTAGAAGTCCTGTTTGGTGTCCAAAGTAAGGGGCTTGTTCAACCCTCTGGTTGGTTTCCTGGCTGCTGGCTGGGTCCTTCTAAGGGAAGCTTCCTGGATCATGAAGGGTGTCTTACCCATCAACTCATTCAGTACACCGTGTTTGCCCTGCCAGGGATCCTCGCTCCAGGAGCCTATTGCCTGTTTCCTAAGCACCAAGCACCATGGAGTCCTTGACAAGTGATGGCAGTTTGTGCTATCCTCTACTTCTCCACCATTGTGGTAGCAGAACTGATGTTGCCTTCCTCTTTGGATAGGGAGCTGTGGATGGCCAGATCCATTTTCCTGCCCTTTCACCTCTGTGCCTCTTCTCTGGCCAAGGAAAGCAAACTTCCAAGCCTTGGTCCAGAGACTGATCGGACAGTGGAGTCCCTCCCCTCTGGTGAAGCAGGACCCAGAGACTGATCGGACAGTGGAGTCCCTCCCCTCTGGTGAAGCAGGACCCAGCAGCAGGAGTCTTTCTTCTAGCGTCTGAGCCAGGCTTCATTTTTCCTACTCCTCCCTGGACTCTCTGCTCTTTGCTTATGGGTTCATTAGTTTCATTGCCACTGTATTTGATTTGTAGCCTCAGAATCATCTCTGATTCTCTCTCTCTCTCTCTCTCTCTCTCTCTCTCTCTCTCTCTCTCTCTCTCTCTTTCTCTCTCTCTCTCTCTCTCTCTGTCTATCTTTTGTTTAAGTTTTTCTTGAGATAGGGTCTCACTGTGCAGCCTTCCCTGTCTTGGAACTCACTGTGTAGAGCAGGGTGGCCTTGAACTCATAGACATCTGCCTGCCTCTGTCTTCTGAATGCTGGGGTTAAAGGAGTGCACCACCATGTCTGTCCCTTCGTCTCCGATTCTCTGCGTCGGAGACCAAGTGTGCCTTCAGCAGCCATCTTTCTTTTCTCCTTGACAACAGTCCTGAATGTATCAAGGTAGAGTGGGTCCATCTTATAGACTATGTTCTCTCTCTTTCCCCCCTCCCTTCTCCCTCTTGCTCCAGCCCCTGCTCGCTCACTCTAGGCCCCCACTCGACTATGTTATCCTTCTTTACAGATGACACTGTTATTGAGCCCAGTGCTATTCTAGTCCATGAGCTGACCTTGGGGAATAGAAGCCACACAGTAGGAGATGCAGCAGAGAGAGGAGGAGCCTGAGTCTGTGACAGACAGCCTTTGTTAGGCTGGCTTCCTAAAAAAGTCTTATTGGTGTGAAACACTTTATTTTTGGGCTCTGTTAATACCCAAGCATCCTCAATCCTGACTGGTACACTCGGCTTCCTGCTTTACGTTCCTTTCTTAAAGGCTAGCGAAGTCCAATGTCCTCTCCCTCTCCATAACCTCTTCATTTTCCTGACCACTGCCAGGATTTTAACCATATCACTACCCAAATCAAACACTGCTACTAAATCACCTTTCCAAATGAACTTCAAATCTTTCCCCTAGTATTCAGAACCTTCCATCACTGGAATCAACACATCTGCCTATCACACTTCCCGTGTTGTATCATTCAGCCAAGTGACTTTCCTGAAGCCCCGCCCCCTAAGCTTTGTTGAACCTTGCATCTTTTCAGGGCTTCCCACATCCTCTGCCCTGCATGTTAAAAACCGACCATGGGTTCAAGACTCATCTCTATGCTGCTCCCTCCACGAAGCCTGACCTACATCTCTGGGCCAGAAATGAAGGCTCTCCCTACTCTGTCCTACAGTAGGCTGTGTGCAGCTATTGGGGTCGGTCTCTTGTTATAGCCATCTCTGTGCCCAGGCTGGAGTCCCTGTGCAGCCGGCCTGAGTCTTGTTCATCCTTTTAAGTTGCTTTTTTTTTTTTTTTAAGACAAGGCCTCATGATGTAGCCCCGACTGTCCTGGAACTTGCTATGCACACCAGGCTGGCCTTGAACTCACAGAGCTCTGCCAACGTCTGCTTCTTCAGGCTTGGACCTAAAAGCATGTACACTATGGTTGGCCCTTGTCCATTCTCATGTTCCAAAGTGACCTGTCTGTAAGTGGTCCTTGGGGAACATCATCTTATCGGAGTGACCCTGACTTCCTGTCTTGCTTCCCCTTTGAGCAGAGTGCACACAGTTGTGCAGAGCTTTCCTGAGGCTGTAGTTAGTCCTTCAGGTCTCCTCCTGAAGGCCTGTACTGTCCTTTACCCTCCCTTTCACCATCACACAGCCACTTCTATGACGCCAGTGGCCAGGAAGGGGAGGGATGAATGCTGCTGTCCAGGCTAATAGAGATGTCAGGGATGGCATGAGGGAGCCCAGCTGCTCATTAGAGTCACTGAAGCACTGTCACAGGCACATCCTCCTACAGAGTCACCTCTCCCTACTTGGGGACCTGTCCCCTGACGGCATTGACCTATCTGGGTGCAGCTTTCGCTCACCAACCCAAAGGTCATCGAGTGTCAGCACCTTCCCTGTGAAACATAAGGCCATTTGTCTCTCAAGTGGCAACACCTCCACCGTCATGGGCGAGCTGTCAGCTTTCTGTCACTCGGCAGCTGTAGGTGCATGCTGAGGAGACAGGAGAGAAATCTGGCTCGAGCCAAACTTGGCCTTGGATTCTGGGCCCCTTAGATCCTTCTGTGCTTGTAGCAATAAGTTCTTTCTAAGTGAAGTCTCAATTAAAGCAATACATTATTACCAGCAGAAAGTGTTGTGGGGCCACAGAGGATTGAAGCCAAATTTGAATATGATAGGCCTTTAAATTACGGTGACAGGGAGGGGTTTTCTCACGAGGGCCCCTGGGGACTAATACCAGCAGGGGGTATACAGGCAGCTCAGGGGTAAGTGAGTTGAATGGCCGCATTTGGTGGACACAGGTTAGGTCTTTCTCACTGAGGGTGCAAGTCAAGTTACAAGTAAGTAGAGGCTTTGAATTTGATATACTAGGCTTCAGAGCCTAGCGTGATGGAGTTTGAGTGTCTTTAACTTCCATGGACCTCAGTATCCCTGTCTGTAAAAATGAGCACCGATAGACAATATGGCAGAGCGAGTGGCTGAGTTTTCCACACACAGTCAGTGCTTCATAAGCTATAATTATCCATCAGCAGGTAAGCTCCTAGAAGATGGGGTTCTCACCCACACTGACCATCCTGACATCTGAGATCTATACAAGCAGCCGGGCCTGTGCGTGGGATGAGTAAATGTAAACTCTGGGTCAGGTTTGCAAGGCCCGGACAATATCTTTTTAGTTTTCCCTATTATTTCCATAATACCTGCCACAGTACCCTACATGCAATAGATGCTTTAAAGGATGCAAAATATTTAATTATGAAGTAACTATCCATAGAACCTTGAAAGGAATCTTACACATAATAAAGCATATTTAAAAGAGCAGGGTGGGGGCTGTGCCTCAGGGACAGAGCACGCGTTTATCACGGGCAAGGCACTGCAAAGACAAACAGTTTGCTACTAATCTCTTTGCTCTTCCTGCCCTGGTCACCTCTGTCCTGTGTGTTGGGGAAGCTCGGCTGCACGGGCAGGGATTGATGGGGACACTCTGAACGCTTACGATGAACCTGGGTTCTGCTGTGAGACTTGGAGTGAGTCGCCTCTTCTCCAGCTTCTGTGTCCTCACTGATAACATGGGGATGGCGAGAGTCTGAAGAGCCAATCAGATCACGAGTAGGCAAAGGACGCTGCAGACTGTGAAGTGGTGTGCATGAGAAGTGCTGGGTGGTCCCGGTCCTGGCAGGTTAGAGGTCTGGCCTCCTGACGGTGGGCAGCACCCTCTGGAGTGACTGGCTTCTTCTACGGAACTTCCTAAACTGCCCAGAGCTCTGTTACGGTGTAATCCACCTAATGAAAGACTGCGGATCAGACAAGGGATTTATCAAAGGAAGGAGAGGCGAGCCGGGTGCCATTTGGCTCCTCACAGGCTTGTTCTTTCAAGTCCTTGTAGATAATTCTGTTTCTGCATTAGGAGCAAAACTGGAGTTTTGCATGGCAAGGAGGGACGGTGTGTTAGAAGAGCGGAGAGGAAGGTGTGCTAGCTAGAGACTAGACTGGTAGAATCAATCGTGCAAGGCCGGAGGCTGGACTGGTGTAAGACCTGTGGCCAAGCCACCCTGAATGGATTGTTCTCTGAAGCTAAGCAGCCTTAGCCTGATGAGCACTTAGATGGGAAAAGATGGAGGGTGGTGTGTGTGCATATGTATGTGTGTGTCCGTGTGTGTGTCCGTGTGTGTGTATGTGTGTGTGTGAGTGCACTCGTGTGTGCATGTATGCATGTATGCAAGCATGTGCGTGTGTGTCTCTCTGTGTGTGCATGCCTGTGTGTGCATGCATGTGTGTCTGTGTGTGTGCATGCATGTATGCATGCGTGTGTGTGCATGCGTGTAGTGGTGGTGTTGGATTAGAGCGGTGACAACAGAGACCTGACTAGGAATTCTAGGAAAATCCAGCCAAGTTGGGAGGTGAAGGCAGCATCCTGGGAAATGACGTCAGGGCTAAGGGAACATAGAACAGGATGGGTGGGAAATGACAGGAGTGAAGACAGAGGCTCATGCTGAAAGCACAGTGAGTGACATTCTTGAACTAAGATGGTGCAGCCCCAAGAGTCTCCCAGAGGAGGCATTATTATTGCTGTCGTTATTATTTTATTATTTTGAGAGGCTCTCCCTGTGTAGCCCAAAGCTGACCTTGAATTTGTGATCCTCCTGCTTCAAGCTCCTTAGTGCTGGGGTGATAGGTTTGTTCTACCATACCTGGCAGGGGCTTATTATTAATATTTTATTATGGAGTTAAGATGAGCTTGCGGAGATGGCTGGTGAGTGGGCTTAGCACAGCCAGGAAAGACCCTGGAGGGGCAGAGTCAGTGGAGAGGGCAGGGAGGCTATAGCGTTGGAAGAAAAATGTTATGTAGCTTTTCTAGGGGGGCTGGCCTCATGCAGTTGTGTACCTCACATGCATCTGGCGTCATAAACATGGAGAAAAGTAACAGTTAACCCTGCCCTTGAGAATGGGTTCAGGGGAGAAAGCAGGTGAGCGCTCAGGTAAATGGAATGCCATATGAGGGTGGGAGGGGGGCAGTTAGGGCTGAAGGGGACTGTCCGAATGATGGTGCTGAGAATTTCCTGACGCTAGAGGGGCCTCATGGGGAGGGAGAATTGCTCTTCTGGAGTGTGGAAAGATTGTTGATGTAGGCCAGGGATTCCTAGAAGGAAGGGATGTCTGCTCCATGATTTTCCTATGTTCTCAGACGGTTCCTACCGTAGCTACTGTATGTGTGCCTTCAGAGGGGACATGGTGGTTTACCCCTGAGATGACATAGAGTGTGTCTTTCCTACTTCAGGGACTGGCTGAGAGAGCTCCAGATTCATGAGACCTCTTAGCCAAGGGAGCTAGCGATGCCCACAGTAAGTGTGCGTGTGGTGACTGTGAGATTAGCATCTTTGACAGGATCAAGATGTTGGTCCAGTTCCAAGTGTCAGACAGTATGCTAGAATTCAGGACTCCGGTCAAAAGTGCTTTCCCCAAACCCCATGTAGTGGACTCTGTCATTTGCAGGATGAAGTAATTCGGGGTGCAAATGAGCCTGGCTTGGACTACTGATCTAGTCTGACTGCAGTGCTCAAAGACTGGACTTCTCAAGCAGAGACTGATACAGTGCCTCTAGTGGGATCTAGATTAATACGGAGATTAATACGGAGATTAATACAGGCACCTCCCGTAGGCTCTAGACCATTTTGTCCTCTTCATCCCAAAGACAAACGTCATGACCTTGCAAAATGTAAATGTATTGTCAGAGATAGGCTGTTTTACATGTTAGCTGTATCTTGATGAGAATCGAGGCGTGGAAAGTTCTAGGGTCCAGGAGGGATGGGCTGAGGTGTTCCGGAGTAAAATGCCCTGCAATACCTAAAGAGCAAATCAAGGGTGGGATGGGACTCGCCAAAGACAAGGACCATACATTTTCCTCTTGGTGAAAATAAGTGATCCTACAGGTCAGCGTGGAATGCAGGTCTTGACCTGAGTGCTCCTTGTTCTTATGGAATTTGTCAACAAGAGGGCTCATATAATGTCACACATAGAACCAACATGGCTGGCGGTGTAGACGATGGACATTTATGGTAATAATGGTGATAATGGCCATGAGTGCCAGTCCTTGTTAAATTCCCAAAAGAGCAGAGAATGCTGTCTCCATTTTGCAGGAGAGATAACAGGCGTAGAGAGAGCCAGGCAACTCTCCCTGGGTTGTAAGTTAGGACCAGAGCTGCAGCCTCAGGAGCCAAGCCCTCCATGCCCATGTCAAGACCCACTTCTTTCCCCCTGAACTGATGCTGCTAATGATAGCAGCCCTGACCCATGGTCCAGAGCAGCGTCACTAGGGCACATGGAGAGCCAGGCCCGTGCATCTGTGTCTAGGTTTTCTCTAAACAGCACAGGCCTAGAGAAGGTTCAGTCTGGGCTTACATGGCAATCCCTCTCCTTGTAACTGAGTAGTCTTGGGTGAATTAATCACTCCTCTAAGCCTTCTAGCTGAAAAATGACAGCAGACAGATTCACCTTATAGCTCCCATAAGAACTTACAGAAAAAACCCGATAGTACCTGGGTTTACCCTGCATGCCCTGAACCTGTCCTGTTCCCATATTAAAAGGTGCTCTAGAGAGAACCAGGTAGGTGTCATTGAGGGGCATAGAGTGCCCTTTCTTGAAGGAATGCCAGTGGAAGTGGAGTGGAAAGGGGTTTTGGGAGGGTTTTCTTGATCTAAGAGTCTGACACCATTCAGATGCTGTGGACTTATCCCTGGAGATGCAAAGTGAGACCTCCTGGGGGTGTTTCATTCATCTGAGACAGGCTTCTCTAGCCCAATGCTGGCTTATGCCCAGAACTCCATGGTAGAGGAAGAGACCCTCCTCCTCCAAGGTTCTGCCTGGGGCTCTGCCTACAGTTCTCTGCCATCAGTGGGAAAGACAGGTTGGCCTCATGGGTACTGGTGCATGCAAGGTGATTACCCCTTTAATGTTTAATGTGCTGAAAAACCATTAGACCCCGAAATGGACAAGTTCTCAGTTGGTGACTTTAATTATTGTTAAGACTTGGTCACGCCTGCTTATTAGCAATTATGCATGGCATCTCCCAGGGTGTTGTGGCCTTCCCTTCTCCTGCCTTCTCCTGGGGAGAGTGATTGAGGACCGCTGCCTTCCTCTTCCTGGGAAAGGAGGCACTTGGCACACGAGTGGCTTGCTTGTTCCATTCTGTGCGTGGAGACCTGCTGCTTTCCAAAGAAAAGAAACAGAAGGGTCTTCCACAGCAAGTGGGCAGACCCAAGGGAGGGCCACAGAACAGGGTGCCCTTTGCCAAACAATCCTGCTTCTACTGTCCCTTTTCTATCACCACATCTGCTTTACAGAGAAGGAGCCTGAGCCTAGAGCAGCGAATGGGGAGCAGAGACCTCTTGGAATGCTACCTGCATTTCCCTTATTGGAGAACTGGGAGCTGAGGCCTTGGGCAAAAAAGCAGGAAAATCTCATGTGACCTCAACTCTGCCCTTCCTCCCACTCCATCTCCATAGCTACCTGGACCAGGATGGAGCCCCTGCAGGGCTGGGGATAAGAAAGTAGGGCACGATTGAATAGTGGGCTTGGAAGATGATACAGAAGTTAGAAGGGAGAGAGGGAGAGGGAGAGAGAGAGAGAGAGAGAGAGAGAGAGAGAGAGAGAGAGAGAGAGAAGAGAGAGGAGGTAGAGGAGGGAGGGGGAGAGGAGGGGGAGAGAGGAGAGAGAAGGGAAGAGAGAAGAGAGAGAGGAGAGAGAGGGGGAGAGAAGAGAGAGGGTGTGTGTGGGGGGAAAACACTCAGCAAACATCTCTGGCTGCAGATTCTCCACTCCCCTGCAAGACCAGGCTGTATGATCCACTTCTTTCTGGTTTCAAGAGCATTTCCCCCACCCCGCACCATCTTCTCAGATCCCCACTTGCTTGATGGCCTCCTATCCCAGGCTCCGTAACTATTGAGGGCTAGTCCTGAGGGCTAGGATTCATTGGATTCTGGTGTTGTTCATACATACATTGACATATACTTCAGGGGGCTGGTAGGTGTAGTGGGGAAGATTCCATCTTGGGAAAGTGGGGACACCCCTCATCACACCACCAGAAACACTCGCATCTCTTTGAGGATCTTCCTGAGTGGGTCACCTCTCTCTCCTTCTACCCCTCTCCTGATTTAGGAACCCTTAACACTGGTCACGCAAGATGAATGGCTGAGGAATGCCTGGAGCCAGCAGCCCTGCCTGTGGCTCTGATTTTTAAGAAGGGGAGGGGGGAAGAAAAGGAAAAACTGAACATGAGTAATGGGCCCGGGATGAGGCGAGCGAGATAACACTGAATAATAACGCGTCAGAAACTACAAGATGTATTTTTTTTATTTCCCAGTGGAGTTTCCATTGCGCTAATCCATCACTGTAGAGCAGGCAAGATTATGCGTCCCAGAAAAAAAAAAACTCAGGGAGATAAATGTGAGTAAATTAGGGTTTATTATATTATTTGGGGTGATATAATTTCCAAGCGGGCCCTTATTAAATTACTTCCTCTGGTGCTGACACGTCCTGCCTCATGGTCCCTGCACCTTCACTCCACTGTGCCCCATCTGTGGCTGCTTTGTATTTTAATGTCGGCAATGGGGGAGGGGATGGGTGCCATAGAAGGAGCTGAGAGGAAACGCTGAGTCACTGGCCTTTGGGAAGAGCTGTTTGTTTCCCAGCCTTTCTGGGATCACGGACCCACACAATGCCAAGGCTGGAGAATAATGGGTAGTGGGTTGATTTACACCAACGTGGAAAACTGAGGCCCAAGGGAGAAATGTGACTTGCCTCACTATCCCTTGGGACGGATGGGAGAGACAGGGTGGGACTGGCATTTTGTGTGGTTACTTTCGGGCCATTCTGTGCTCTGTGTGTGTTCTCTCTCTGCTTGGCAGTCTTCTTGGCTTCAGGTTATGGTTAAATCTAATAGCAGAAAGACACCTGTGGAGTTTGGCCATCTAATATGAGATCCAGTGACCCAGAGGTAAATATGATGATGCCCTGTGGTCAAGCCTGGGCTTCGCCTGGAAAGTCTGTGTGAGTTTATGTAAGTGACTTTACCTTTCGGAGCCTTTATAGTAATTATGCCATATTTGTAGGAAAAAAAAAGGTTTGCAGTGCATTGAGTGTTAGCATTCTGTCTAAGCTCCGCCCCACAGTTACCTGGCAACGGCCAGGTAGGCCTGACCACTATAAACGGGGTTGCTCGCCCCCTCTTGCCCCCTTGCTCTCTTCCCTTTTTGCTCCGACTCTATCCCCTTGCCCCTTCCCCATTCCCTCCCTCCTCTCTCCCCGTGTTCATGGCCGGCCTCCACTTCTCTACTCTCTGTCTCTACCACCCTCTTGACTCCCCTCCCCATGCCCTGAATAAATTATCCTCTGCTATACCATCGTGTGGCTGGTCCCTCAGGGGGAAGGGATGTCTTGGCATGGGCTCACTGAGACATCTCCTTCCCCCATACCTCACCACACACCCACAGATCATATTCCCCTCTCTCTTTATCTTTTTATAAACACATCATTGATGACTTCCAGATTGTGGTTTTTGTTTGCTTTAGCAATAGATCTCTTCTTCCTCCTCTCCTTCGTCTCCTCTTCCTCACCTGCCAGGCTCTCATAATATATATAGCCCAGGCAGGCCTGGAATCTGTGTGTAGGCTGGCCTGACTTAAAACTGGTAGAGTCCTCCTGCCTCAGTGTCTCAGATACATGTGATCTCATTGAAAAAAACCTAAACATATAATATATTTCAGGTGGGGGATCTGGGGTGTGGTCCCCTCATTGGCTTCTCCTTATGCTTCATCCTTTTACTACTAAGTTTGAAGTGACAAGCAGGACCCAGCTTACCCGTCTGTCCTGATTTTGTCCATGATTCAGTCCTTGTGCTCTCTCATCAAGAGCTGCCCCGTCTCCAAGGTTGAGCCCTGATCTTGTGGGAACAAGGTTTGTGGGATCCAACCACAGTCTTTTCCTGTCTCTTGGTCCCAAGGAGCATAGGTCAGTGGAACTCAGCCCAGTGTGTGACTTCATGGCTTTCCTGTACAGTGGTTTGAGTTGGTTATCCTTACATAGTGTGTGTGTGTGTGTGTGTGTGTGCGCACACACATTTTTGTAGTTGAGCGTGCATGCATGTGGAGGCCAGAGGTTGACATCTGGTGTCTTCCCTAGTCATTCTCGACATTATTTGTAGTGAGAATTCTGGAATTTTGGTTTCTTTAAAAACAGAAATATTGTAAGAATGTGTTTTTGTTTCAGTCCCAGGTGTGGGAATATGGGGCTGCTTTGGAGTGTCTGAAGCAGCTGTCTATAATTTGCCTCATGTCTTAGCAGAGACATGCATGGTTTTGCCAGTCACAGAGAGTTTCTTTGACTGTGTGATGGAATTCTGGGAACTTTTCAGAGGATATATGTAGGTTAGGGCCCCGAGAGGTAGGGTTGGCGGCTGCTGGTTGTTTAGAGAGGTTGGTTGCCATTTGTTATGGCCCCGTCAAAGAAGAAATAAAGGGAAAAGACTCAGATTCAGGGATTTACCTATTTCTTCTCTCCCCTCTATCCTTATTTCTTTCCTATCTAGTGCTAGGGGTGAACCCAGGGGGATAAAGGGTGTGAGAAAGATGAACCCATAATGTAGCAAAGACTAGCTACAGTTATTAATGATAATAACATAACATTAACAGCCATTTATTATTATTTTTGTGTATGTGTATGCTGTATGTGTGTGAGTGTATGTGTGGGTACATTTTTATATGTGGGCAGGTATGTATGTGGAGGTTAGAGATAGACATCTGGTGTCTTTCTCAATAATAATAATAATAATAAAAGTAATAATGATAATGATGATAATCTTTGCCATCTGTGTGTGTGTGTGAGAGAGAGAGAGCGAGAGAGAGAGAGAGCACTGAGGGGGTGCACTGGCCCAGATGGAAGTCCATATAGCTGTGAATGGACACCAGAGGTGGACATCAGAATGTCTTTCCTGGGTTGCTTCTCTATCTTTTTGAGACAGGGTCTCTCATTGAACTTGAAGCTCACCATTTCAGGAGGACTGGCTGCCTGACCAGCCCCTGATTCACCGGCTCTATTTCTCAGCACAGGGCTACAAGTGTATGCTGAGCCCAGCTTCCACATGAAGCTTGAGGACTGAGCTCAGATGCTCACGTTAGTGCATCCAGCATGCTACTGACTGGGCCACTCCCCCCGCCCCTGTGTGTGTGTGTGTGTGTTCTAGTATACTGTCGATGCTTGATGAGCAGATGCATGCTGACTTATTTTATAAGATGCAAAAGGCTCTGAGGTGATGGTGACTCCACAGAGAGTAGGCATTTAGGTTGTTGAGCACTTGACTTGTGGAAGGAGATTTTTCTTGTTTACATTGTAACACAGTTATAAAGGAAAGAAGGAAATATTCTGTGGACCTTGTCTGCAGCACCTCTATAGGAGGGAGGCTCTGAAGGTTGGAAGGGAGGCATGGCCAGGAGCATCCTTGGGGCTAAGCTCAATGTGTTGGACTGAGTTCTTCTCTGGAGGCTTTGGAGGAATATGTTCATTTTGAAACTCATCCATGGTGTTGCACATTATGGGAACGCAGCCCCCTCCCCTTTTTTTTACTGATTGTTGGTAGGGGTCACTTTCAGCTTTCAGAGGCCACTCTCAGGCCCTGTCTTGTTTTTCTACATCTCCCCCTTTCCTCTTCACAACATGGCCCCTGGCATCTCTCTCAGTCTTTTTGTTTGGAGACAGGATCTCGATAAGATCAAGTGTGCCGGCCTTGGACTCTCAGTCTTCATACCTCAGCCTCCCAGGCACTGAGAGGACAGGTACATGCCAGGACGTCTGACGCCCTGGTGTGTCTTTTCACACCATCAGGGAAGCTCGTTTTAACTTAAGATTAATTAATTAACTAGTTAGTTGAACTGAGGATGGAAATCAAGGACTCTCAAGTATTAGAAGCTCTGCTTTGAAAGGGCTCAGTACTTAAATCAGACCCAAAGTCACCTGATTTGGGACCTGAAAAATTCCTTTCAGCAGTTTCTAGATTCGTGTTGTATTGGCTCTAGGGATAGGAAGTTTTGGAGGCCAGTTTGGAAGTCTGCCTACTGCTGAAAGTGTTT
The DNA here is from genome assembly GCF_004785775.1 of Grammomys surdaster. Taxonomy (NCBI): domain Eukaryota; kingdom Metazoa; phylum Chordata; class Mammalia; order Rodentia; family Muridae; genus Grammomys; species Grammomys surdaster. The sequence continues at coordinate 4,181,590 of NW_021605583.1, read as the reverse complement.
TTTAGCATGGGGACTGAGGGGTCCATAGGACCAAGTAGGGGAGGCCTTTCAGGTTGAGGATGAGCAGCAGTGGAACTGGGAAGGCAGAAGAAATTGTGGGTGGTATGGCCCCTGCGTGGAAGGATGGGGCTGGGTGGGTGCTGTGTATGCTGGGGTAGGTGTTCACCAGGTGGGGCATTGAAGGTCTTCAAGGACAGCGGTGGCCACTTGGGATGGCTCAGGAGGAAAGGAATGAATGTAGATTGAAAAGGGCCTCCTTTGGTCACCTGAAGAGGCACATGCTTCTCTTCTGTCTCCACTCCATGGTTCTCATCCTCTCTGCAAGTCTTACAAGGCATCTGCAATGAGTCTGCCCTGTGCTAAATTCCAAGGACAGGATAGTAACCAAGTCTCTGTGTCCTCCATGAGAGGCTCAGGGTTATCTGAAGAGGAAAGATGAGCAAAGAGAAGCGTTCATGCAGAGGGCATGCAGCAAATGGGAAGACGGACATCAATGGAAGCCCCAAGGAGTTTCTCTACCACAAGGTCCTGGTTTTAAGAAGGCAAAACCAGGAGTCCTTCATCTTTGCTCAGGGGCTAGGAAGGGAAAGGAGGGCCAGAGGCCTGTGAAGTGCTTTCCTGGGGTGCTTGCCTAGGCCTTTTCGCCTTTGCTAAGGAGGAAGGCTAGGCTGGCTCTGAGGGGAGTCCAGGACTATAATTCTGAGGGAATAGAGAGGTAGAAGAGACTACAAAACTGTTTGATCAGAGTCCGACCCCTGGAAAAGAGCTAAGTGTCTTTTTGCTGGCAGCTGCAGCAAAAGGTGCAATCGTTAGAAGGTGGCATTTTGCATGAAAATTGTCCCCATCAGCCAGTGACATTTTCTTGTTCCTTCTGGTCAGGAGACCTTTTAGTGCCATAGATTCAAATGATTCAGGCATCAGAGTTTCTCTCCCAGAGGGAGAGAAATGTGGTCCAATCACCCTGGGGTGGCTGTGTGCATTAGCCGAGGTTGAAAAAGAGAGGTGAACTAGTGGGTACCGCCAGGCCCGAGGCCCAAGCATGGCAGCACAGACAGAGCGGAGGTACTGAACTGAGTTTTGTGCAACAGAACCTTTTATTGGTGAGGCTGGGCAATGGGACCGGCAGTCACGTGCTTTGTGAGTGTGTTCATCACTGTGGAGAGAAAGACAGACAGGGAGATGTGTATGCGTGAGTGTTCACCAGGGAAATGAATGAGCAGGTGTGAACAAGGGTGTCAATGAACCCATATCACAGTGGGATATATGTGTGGACAGGATGGTTCTATTGTTAAATAATTGCCTGGAGGGCAGTGACAGTTGGCCTCCAAATATTACTTCCCTAACCCTGGGGCCATCGTTATCCACGTAAGGGGTACCACATATGCTCACAAGCCAAGTGTCCTTTTATGTATGAATGTGTAGGTGGGCAGTATATGCATGTGTGCATGCAGGTGTTGGTGGACATATGTGCACATGCACAGGGAGACCAGAGGTGCATATTAGGTGTTTTTATTGATAGCTCTCCGCCTTGGTTTTATTTATTTATTTATTTATTTATTTATTTAATTCTGTATTTTGTTTCTCACTGAACGTGGAGCTTACTGGTAGTAGTGGCCAAGCTGGCTGGCTACTGAACTCCAGGGGTCCCCAACTCCCAGTGCCAGGGTTAAGGACTGGTGCTACCACGTCCGGTGTTTCCTGTGGTTGTTGTGATTATAAACTCAGGTTCTCACACTTGTATGGCAGTCTCTTTACTGACCGAGCCGTCTCCACACCCTCCCAAGAGTCCTCCCTTGTAGGGGAGAGTGTAAACACCTCCCCTTCAGATAGGCTTTCTCTGGGCATTTGAGTCTAAATACGTTCCTGGTCCCTTCTAGGCTTTCGTCCACTGAAGCATTTTTCCTATGGGGTACCATCTTACTGCGTATTTGTGTATAAGAATATCGTTCTTTTACATCGTGCAGAATACTGTGTCCTGAGCAACAGTGCACTGTCCTAATTCACTTCCCTGCATAATAGGAACTCAGTATAGGCATTGTAGTCTAACTTATGATTGACTTGGGTCTTTATGCTGTCCCAGGACTGGCTGAGATTGAGGCAAAGCAGGGGGATTGCTTCCATGCTGGGATCATGGTACAAAAGTTGACTTATGAGGCCATGAGCTCTTTATCACAGAAAATAGTCAGAGACTGAAGCATCATGGCTATTGGCTTACACCTAATAATAATAGTGAGGGTGCCAGTGCCAGGCTGTGGGTTACAAGGACCCTTAAGGATGGGCCCCACTGGCCCTCCCTTGTTTTCTTTTTTTTCTTTCTTTTTTTTCTTTTGGTTTTTTTTTTTTTTTCGAGACAGGGTTTCTCTGTATAGCCCTGGCTGTCCTGGAACTCACTCTGTAGACCAGGCTGGCCTCGAACTCAGAAATCCACCTGCCTCTGCCTCCCAAGTGCTGGGATTAAAGGCGTGCGCCACCACTGCCCGGCCCTCCCTTGTTTTCTTATGTCACATTCTCTCACACTTCCCTCGGTACTTGTGCGCGAGCTCTTACTGTAAGCTTAAGGCCCATCTTTCCCCTTGTCTGACTCCCTCTCAGTCAGTGTTCTACCAATATTCAAAGCAAAGATGTAAGAGTGAGTGAGGGATTCCTAGGATAAGCATTCAGGGCGGCTTGGGCCACTTGAGGTAGGGATGCCTGCTGCAGGATAGACTGGGCCGATGGGCTGCGTGTGTATATGTGTGTGTGTGTGTGTGTGTGTGTGTGTGTGTAGAGCCCAGAGTCAGGGCCATAGCTCCCAGTCTGGGTCTGTTACTTCCTAAATGCACAGCCTTGGGTGAGAGTGTCAAGTTTATCAAAGCCTCAGGTCTCTTGGCTGCAGACTGCCCATTTTTTTTGGAAGAGAAACTGAGGCTTAGACCACAGTTAGCCCATGCTAGAATTTGAACTTCAGTTCTATGTAGCTGTGAAACTCAAGGTCTCAGATCCTGGCCCTTGTCACTTTCTATCATCCTGTCAGGCCCAGTTCTAGTGGTCAGGTGAAGATCTGGGGATGAAGGCTAGCCAAACAGTTGAGGATTTGGCATTCTCAAGTGTGTCACAGCTGTGGTTTGGAACCTGGGCTGCTGGCTCCCCACTGGTACAGCTCCCCCTACCCCCAGCTTTTGCCAGGCTGTCCCTGGGGGACAGGTGCAGGCCAGTGCCCTCTCTGCCTGCTTCTGCTACTGCTAAACTTTACACTGGGCTCTGTCATTAGCCCAACAACAAGCTCCCTGTTTGACTAGTCCTGTCCAAATTTGCTCGGCGCGAGCAGCAACCCACGGTAAGTAAACGGTTTTCTGTTGATATTTGAGCACTAATGAAGAGGCAGCGAGCGAGGCCCATTAATAACTGAGGAGGTGATTGTGTTTGCAGAAGGCCTGTGTACAGCGTGTCAGCCTGCCCAGGGCCTGGCCCGCCTCCTTATTGATTTCCCAATATGCCGAGCAAGGCGCTTGTTCTTGTGGCAGAGGCTCCCCCATGCAGTCCTGAGGTGGGGTCTGCTTCCCTGGGGAAAGCCTGGATCTCAGGCAAAGTCAGGGGTCATCTGTCACTCATTCAGTCACCATGCATGGATAGAGCATCTAGCATGTGTTATATGTAGGTCATTATCAATGTTATTCTAAGTAAGGAGTCTCCATCCTTACTTAGAGAGTTTGCCCTGATCTTCCTGGGAAGGGTGCTCCTTGTGGTGTCTGTGGAAAGTGGGCTCAGTGCTTGCTTGAATTTCCTTCTTTTAGTACAGGGATTGAACCCAGAGCCTCACTTATGCTGGACAACTGCTCTGCCACTGACCTATACCATTATTTTTACTTAATTACTTAACTTTTTAAAATTTTGAGATAAGGTTTTATCCCTCTGCAGCTCAGGTTAAATGTGAACTTGCATTCTTCTTGCTGGTGTCTCCTGAGCAGCTGGGATACTGGACCTGCACTCCAGGCCTGGCTTGGATGGCTGACCATATACCAGGTGATTCCTGTCAGGACCCTCTATCATCATCTGGAGAGGACCTATGGTGGAAAATGGTCCTCTCTCTGGAGCTGTACTTCCTTCCTGTGTCATCCTTAGCTCTGAGGTTCGGCAGGCTCAGGTAGGAACTTTTGGTTTTATGCTGGAAGTGGGGTTGTAGGGCCGAGCCAAGGGCCCCACTTCCCCTCCTCAGTAGTATTACTCTGGTTCTTGAACTCTTCAGAGAGATGGCACCCCAGGTCTGAGGTCAGGGTTCAGTGTGAGGATGTAGTGGATGTATCCATGGTCTTTTCTACCTGGCTTCTTTGTTCAGAATAGTGATTCTGAGACCCAATTAGTTATGAATAAATGCCTAGGCCATAAGGTTTGACTCATTCCGTGACAACACTGTAACTTATATAACCTGTTTATTCTAGTCTATGTCTGCCAGATGGTTGGTTATCTCTCCTCAGTTTCGTGTATCAGACTTTGGAGTGAATCTCCTGCCTCTAACTCCCAGAGTTCCAATTTCTCTATACCAGAACTCCCACCTTCTATTTCCTGCCTTAGCTAATAGGCCATTGGGTTTTTATTGGTAGGTGATGAGATTTCATACAGTACATAAGAGATTCTCTCTCTACAGATGGGTTCCAGACTCCCAACCTGAGACTTGTTTCGAGGATAATTTTTTAGCTTTCCTTGTAGAGTCAACTGAGGTTGACTAAGTTACTAATTAGACTCGTAAGCTTGTAGTCTGGTAGAACAATGAATTAAAATTCACTGACTGCCATGGATCCAGGCCTGGGGAAGGAACAAGGAAGGAGCTAGAAGGCTGGGGGGCACTTCTAGAGGAGATGGCATGTGTGCAGTCTCTTAAGGTTGCTTATGAGCCTATAGGAGCATGTTTGTTCTTCTGGCAGAGAAAGCAAGAGCAGTCTGCCATTGGCTTCTGTTTTGTGCAGAGACCCAGGTTTGTCTCCTAGACTTGGAAGGATGGGTTATTTTATGGGTGAGGGCTTTGTTAGAAAGGTCTTTTTGGTGGGACTGGAGTTTAATGTTGAGGGTTAGGATCAGAGACCTTGGGGACAGCATCTTCATATATTTTTGTCTACGTCTATCTATATATCTGAATATGTATGTATGTATGTATGTATGTATGTGTCTGTCTGTCTGTCTGTCTGTCTATGCCTATATGTCTCTCTTTATGTGTGTGTGTTCATGTGTGGATGTATATAGATACGTGTGAGTGTGCCAGTACATATGTGTATGTGTGCTCATGCTGTTGGTAACCTACAAGGTTCATGTTGGGAGTCTGCCTTGATCATTCTCTACCTTTCTCATTGAAGCAGGGTCTCTCAGTTGAACCCAGAACTAGTCAGCTTGCTTTAGGGATCCTCTGTCCCAGTCCTCTGAGTGCTGGAATTGAGGTGTGTGGCCGTGACTCTCAGGCACTTAAATGGGTTTGGTTGATCTGAACTCCAGTCATCATGATTGTATGACAGCTGCTTTGTCCATTACATCATCACTACAGCTCCAGCACGGATGAGGCTTTGGCATCCACAGATCTTCCTCCACTGAGCATCATAGGAAAAAGATGAAGTAAGATGTGACACAGGAACCGGGAGGCTCTGACTCTCATCCTGGCTTTGCTGTTAACTGGAAGAATTGCTTCCTTTCACAGAGTCCCTGTGTTTCCTTGTGTGTAGAATACAGCTGATGGTGTCTGCCTCCGTACATTTTTTTGGGTGGGGGGAGAGTACACAGAGAGATAAAGAAAAGCAACTCAGCTCTGAGATCCCATTGGTGCACCAAGAAATACAACCCAAATGTCGATTCCTAAGTAGAGGCATACACACCTCACAGATACTGCACTCTTTTCTATTAGCATCTTGGGATCAACGGGCCTTGGGATCAAACGCAAGGAGTTAGATAATATGGAGCAAAATGGGGTTCAGGAACTGGGGACTTAATGTTGGGGTCCAAGAAAGTGAGAGGGTGGGGTTAAGCTGGGCTCGCAAATCAGGGCTAAAGAAGCCAGCCTTGGGTGGTGTTCTTTCTCTCAGAACACAGAGGCCCCTGACCTGACTTCTAGCTTGAGGGCCATCCCTCTCTAGCTGTTAGATTCAAAGGACAATCCCCAGTTCTCTTGAGGATCTGGGGGCATGGGGAGCTAGCCTACTCCAGTTTTTGTTCTAGTTCCAAAATTACTCTATTCTTTCATCCAATTTTACGTTCTAGGAGGCCCCAAATCCACGAGCTGAACTCTCAGATCAGTGGGAAAACAAGCTCTTGGTCCTGTGAAGTCCTTTCCACCGTGGTCATTGCTACAATGCCCTGTATCATCTACCGGCTCAACGAGAGGTACAAATAACCAGTGTCAGCTTCCTCATAGACTCCAGTCTCCTGGGTAGCATAGATGTCTGAACGTGGTTCAGTTATGCATCAGGACCCTGTCCCTGACATTGGCACATGTCCCTCTCCCAGCGACTCTGTGGTCTATATCAGCAGCAGAAAGCGATATTCATTAGGAAGGAGAAGTGACACTCAATGATATCACAAGTAGAGTCCATTTCAAGGCAGCTGCTCCCAGCCCTGGTTGTTTAGCATCACCATAGAGGTTTCAGAAGAGGCCAGGAACCCACCGCAGACTAACTGAGTCAAAGTCTCCAGGAGAAGCCCAGGGCATCTTTGGTCTGAAGCTGCCTGAGTGGTGGAGATTAACAGTGAGGACCAATGAGCTAGAAATGTTTCATCTTCTGGACGTTGTCTCTGCGGTTCCCTTCCTAGTCCTACTGGTAAGCTGCAGAATCTGAAGATTTCTTTGATGTCATCAAGGGAAACATGAGCTTGAAGCCTATAGGCCAAGTGCCTGAGCCAGGGCCAGGAGGAAGAGGTGGATGACTCTGGGGAGGAAGAATAGACCCAAATCCCACAGTGAGGGGAAGCGTAGCTACCAGCTGAGGGCGCTTGATGTGGAGAAGTCAAGAGCAGGCCCGTGTCCTCCTCTTTTCAGCGTCCTCCTTTTTCAGAAGACTTAGGGAGACCACTTGGGGAAAGGCCCCTTTTAGCATACTGCATCTCAAATGCGAGGCTCTGCCGTCCCACAGATCCCTCCGCTTGTGCTGAGATCCTGGTTCTGTTGAGACTGTATACATGGGGGACCTGGGGAATAGGGTGGAGGCAGAGTCGGGAGGAACTTCAGAAATCAGCAGAAAGCCACAGGGACATAGGGACAGCCGCTCTGAGACTGAGTTACAGTTGGGGAAATAAAGCATCAGATGATGCAAGTAAGCCAGATATTTGATCATTGCATTGCAAACTTAACAACTGGAGAATTTTAAAAAATGCGCCAGGCTTGGGATTTGGCTCAGGGGTAGAGTATTTGCCTAGGTGTATGAGGTCCTGGGTTCAACAACCAGTATTGCCTCTTCCTCCGAAGGTAGCCTCCATGGACATTTAATTTTTTTTTTTTTTTAAAGAGGATGGAAACAGGGATTCATCCTTTGCCTTTGTCCTGCATCAGTGTCTGAAGCCCGCCCTCTTGGGGGAGGGGGCTTGGTTGGGGGTTGGTGAGACTAGATATTGGGAACCATTCCAGCCCAGGAGTCTCCGGTATTAACCCCTGGTTATTCAGAACCAGCAATCAGGGACGTGTACTGGGAAATGCTGCTGAGAATAAGAAGAAAAGATCCAGGTCCTAGTAGAATTTGAATAAAAATGGCCCAGGGGGGCAGGCTGCTTGAAAGGAGAGGCTGCTGGTTTTAACATACCAAGAGCTGACTAATGCCTCCCTTTAAGGGAGCCGCTTCCTGATACAGAGCCATATGGACGGGCATGGCTGTATCCGTGCAGCCCTGGCTCCCTGCCTGGGAATGAGCATGAGGCAGTGTGGGAGGAATCAATACTTTCTCTCATTATGCACCTGCCTCGTCCCGTTCTATAAGAACTGGCCTTTTGGAAGTGGTAAGCCCCACACAGCTGGTACTCCTCCCTCCAAGTGGGCTGAGGAGATGAGAAACGGGACCAGCGTGGAGCAGCTGGCCACGCGTCCCCTTTCTCCCACCTGAATTTTCCTACCTGCAAAGAGCCCACCGAGGTCCTCTCTGTAGGCATACATTTCCTCTAACCTACTCTAAGGGCTCAATCTCTCCTCTAGCCTACAACTCACCAGAAGTAGTGGAAGAGCAAAGTTATTAGGACACGGGGGAGGTAGACCTGTTTAGAGATAGTTCTTTGGGGGTGAGTCCAATCTTCATTGTCAGGATATCAGCAGTTCAGTCCAGTAGCAAACACCATATACAAATCAGTAGCTGCAGACCAGTCCTTTCAGTAGTCACCCTACACGAACCAGCAAGGGCAGTTGAATCCAGAAGAAGCCACAAGGCTCGCCAACTGGCTGGGCAAGAAGCCTCAGGAACGTCATGAGAAGTTGTTTGGTGCGTTTCTCTCTATGGCGTCACCACAAGCAAAGCTCAGCAACTCGGTGTAAGGCGAACCAATACATTCATGTCGTCAGTGAAAAATATTGAGGTGGAGAAAGCAAACTATTGCTCCAGCTCCCACAGTCTGTGAGGTCATATTTGTATCCCTTCATCATGCACTCTTTCATGTGTGTGCTATAGCAAAACATCACTTGACATAACTGACTTTCCAAATGAGCCAGAAGTTTCCATTCCACCTCTCCTTCTGTTTAAGATAGTTTATCCTTGTCTGGAAAAGACCTTCATCTCTGAGTACAAAAACCATTTACAAGTTCACTCATAGCTCCTTAGCAGTATGGCTGAGGGGTCTATCTGTCCTCATGGAGGCAGCCACCATGGGAGGCAGGCAGCCGAGAATGGGTCACCTGAGTTGAGGGAAAGAGTGTGCTGATGGAGGGTACGTGGTGGCTGCAGGAGGCCTTTTATACCATGCTGTCTTTGAACTTTATTCGATAGACATAGGAGAGAACCATTGAGACTTAAAAAATCCAGAAGTTTGTTTAGAAGGGAAGTTCCAGGAGTCATGAGGTATCTGGGGTGTCACATGTTGCTGATGAGAGTAGGTTCCCCTGACTTGAGTCCTAGGAGGCAGTGGTCAGGCCATTTCCCTCTTTCCTTCCCAGCAGCCCTGAGCTTATATAATGAGTTGTGGGTCTGTCTAGACATCAACAGGAGAGGCTAATTTTGTTGAACTACTTAAAAAAAATTAGAAAGTTCAATAAATAAGCAAGTAGACAAACTCCAAAGTGTAGATGTTGGTATACCTCAATTCCCTCAAACAAAGAATTTCCTCAGCCTGTCTTGGCCCAAGTGGTGGGTACCCTGAGCAAGACAAAGAAGGCCAAAGATTTGGGGAACCAGCAAACTTCATGAAGAAGGGAGAGTGATGAGTTCTTCCCTAGGGTTGTGTGGGTTTGGGGGAGAGCCAGGGAGAACAGCTTCAGACCAATGACCCAATAAGTCCTCCCTTCCCCCACAACATTTTGTTCTTACACAACTTATGCACACAGAGATGTACAAAGTCTCCAGTGCTCTCATACAACACGCTGCCTGGATCTCACTGTTCCCACTACAGTCTTGTTTCATTATCAGCCTGCCTCCTCATCCTCTTCTCCATCCATCACTTATGTTCCTGATGAACAGCTTTACTGCCCATTTTATCCATACCATAAAGTCCATCCACTGTCAGTATGCAGCTGGATGGCTTTTACTAACTTTATCCCATTGTGCAATCCAGTTTTAGGGCGCCACTTTTCACCCCTGAAGACTTCCTTCAGGTCCGTCCACATACTGTCCACTGCTGCTCCCTCCTTGGGCATGGGGCACCCACTGCCTGCTTTATCCCTTATAGAGCACTGGAGACTGGGTTTATCCATTCTAGAAATATTCATGTAAACAGAAATGTGTGACCTATAGTCTTGTGTCTGGCTTCTGGCCTCAGTAATGTCGTTGAGGTTTGTGGTGGTTTGAATATGCTTGGCCCAGAGAGTGGCACTATTAGGAGGTGTGGCCTTGTTAGGGGAAGTGTGTCACTGTGGGGGTGGGCTTTGAGAGTCTCCCAGCCACATGGGAGACAGTCTTCTCTTGTTTGCCTTTGAAACAAGATGTAGAATTCTCAGTTCCTCTAGCCCCATGCCTGAATGCTGCCATGCTTCCCACCATGATGATAGTGGACCGAACCTCAGAACCAGGAAACTGGTCCCAATTAAATGTTGTCCTTTGTAAGAGTTGCCTTGGTCATAGTGTGTCTTTACAGCAATGGAAATCCTAACTAAGACAAGGCTTGTTCTGGCTACATCCCCCACCCTGATCCCCCATACCCTCCCTCATCACCACCTCCATCCCTACCCCCATTCTCACCCTCATTCTCCACTCCCATCCCCGCCCTCACTCTCACCTTCATCCCCCATCCCTTGCCACACCCCTGCTTCATTCTGTAGAGCTGCGTTCCAGGTGTAGGCATACTGTGGTGTACAGGGACGGTCACCAGTCATTTAGGTCATTTCTAGTTTGTCTCGTGAATAATACGGCTGTGAACCTTCCAACACAAGTCTGGGTGGACTTAGGGAGACCAAAATTAACCACCCCTAAATAGACATTACTAGCAGATTTCCAGAACGTTCTTCAGAGGTGCCATAGGTGTAAGAAAGGCTTTGCAAAGCAGCCTTTTTGTAAAAAAAAAGGGGGGGGCATTTTAACTGGTAAGAAGCAGATGGGACAGGGCTCTTTTAGCTGGTATCTGCAGAGGAGAGATTTTTTTTGCATGAGGGATAGACTGTGGTTTGACAACTGGCTTAGACAGAGATGCCCACAGGTGATGGCTACCTGGGAGACTTTATCTACATGGTAAGCTTAGTTTAGTGAATTTGCCTCCTGCCAACTCATATCCCCATCCCCCAAACTTCCAACTTTCTGTGCAGTCCAAAAGTTTCAACTATTAACCCTTCTATGAGTCTCCTGCTTTGCATGTACTTCCTGTATGTACAAATAGATTTTGTACCCTGCCCCCCTCCAACCAAAGATTTTGCTTTTCTTTACAGGCTTATAAGGACTGAGGAGGGACTGACCATGTTAAAACAGGTCAGCCCTCCTTCTTGGATACGAGCCGTATATAGAGGCTCAGAAAATGAAATCCATCATGCACACAGTTCAAGAGGGAGGAGGAGGACCAAGAGGCGAAAGGACCACAAAACCTGGGCAGTAGCCTTGGAAAGGCAGGTGCTAGCTCGAGTCTGGGAGGCGCTAAGGACTTGTACAGGAATCGACACGACTGGAAGTACCATGCAGGAATGTTATTGGCTGTGTGCAGAGTACAGGCTCCCAAGGAAATTAGTCTGATTGTTGAGTGACAACCCTGCTTCTGAGCTGGAGGAGAGGTGGGCAGATCAGATAGGTGACCGGATGCATTTGTTCACTGTTAAGGAGGGAAGGACCCAGGGTGTCGAAGAGCCTTGCCCACAGTCCTCTGAGCACCCCCTGTTTCTAGTGACAAGGCAGCCTCCCCCCTTCCGGTTCTCTTCTCACTGCAGACCTGTGTGTGACTCTCAAGGTTAGCGCCATGGGGGTCAGTCCTGTTTAAATGTTGATTACAGAGACGGTGGGAGCTGCTCAGATTTCTAATTAAGATTAAAGAATGTACCCGGCTTATAAATGGTTCTCAGGAATGTATAATTTGATTAGCCTGTTTTCTCCAGGCGTTTTAATTTCTGGATTAGTGAACGTGGCCTCTGACTACAGGTGGGACAGCTTGCTCACTACGCACAAAAGTTTGGGGTCTTGTAAAGTATTATGGGGGTGTCAAGGAGGCCACAGAGCAAGAGAAAGCGAGTAAGACTCCTACCTTTTTTCTTTCCCTTCTCTCTCTCCTTGCTTGTGGAAGAGGGTGAACAATGCTCCAGTACAAGATCAAAAAGGAACCAAAATATTGATCAGAAAGCAAACCACGCTCATCTGGACCTCATTGGCATTCATTTGTCCCTACTCAAAGGCATGGGGGGGGACATTCCCCCTCCTGTGTCCAGACCCCTTCTCCTTTCTCATTGGGAGCCCAGTTTAACAACTGTTGTTGGGTATATGTGCATACACCATAAAGGCTGGGGCCTGCCACAGAGTCTGAGACCTACTTTAGGGGCTGAAGCTCGGGCATCACCACTTGACGGGCAGGAGGACTGCAGGCTCTGGCTGCCACGGGAAGTCAAACCATTATGCAGGAAGCCCCATCCTTTGGTCCTGGCTGCATTATGATTTCAAATGAGTTTTTAAAAACATTTATTTAGAGAGAAGGGATTGCACTGTGCATGCGGAGGTCAGAGGACAGTTGGAGGGAGCTGGTTCTGTCCTTTACCTTGTAGGCTCTGGTAGTGCAAGCTACGTTTTCAGGCTTGGTAGCCAGTGCCTTTACCTGCTGTGCCATTTCCTTGGCCTCACACCTGACTTTTTGACATCCTAGGTGCTTTTGATTTCTTGGGTGCCTTTCTCAAACAAACAAATAAATAATAAATAGGAAACAAAACAGATTATATGACAGCTTCGCTATACAGATGACACATTTTTTATTATGTATTAAAACATTCCATTCTCTCTGAAAGGTCATTTGTTTCCTTCTGGTTTTAAAATAAGTTAGAACATTTCAGAGACCCTGACCCAGGGCCTTTGGTGCCTAGTGGATAAGACAGGCCTGTCGTGTATGCCAGAACTCTTGACAGGCATCTTGCCTATCTGCCCGCTGACCCAGCAACAGGTGGTGGCCTGTCTTCTTAGTCTGGCACATTGCCTGTTGTTCTCCCTACAGAGATCCTGAGAGGAAAACTGAATGCTGTCCTCAGGCTAGCACTGTCCTTGGGTCATCCCTGCAGAGCAGCAGGATGGCCTACTGCTCTAGGCTTCAGTTCCTAAACTTCAGCCCCTGAAGTAGGCCTCAGACTCTGTGCTAGGCCCTGGCCTTGATGGTAGATTTCAGGCCGTACTGTAGGTCTCATTCTCCGTGACATCTCTCCAGTCTATCTTCTCGGAGACAAGTGTTTCCAAGTGGGCAGGCCTCCTGTGTGGCTCTGCCTCCCAAGACCAGCTCAGTTTCTGCTTGAACAAATCTCTCCTCTTGCATTTTATGTGTCTGACCTCTGGCTGGGAAGGGGATGGTGGTAGGAATATTTACACGGTGCCCAGCTCCTGGATCTCAAAGTTCCTTTCCAAAGGAGTGGCCAGAGGACACCATCCTCTGAATTGCATGTTTTGTGTGTGTGTGTGCATGTGTATGTATGTATGTGTTTATGTGTGTATGTGTGTGTATGTATATATGTATGTATGTATGTATGTATGTATGTATGTATGTATGTATGTGTATATGTCTATGTGTGTGTATGTATGTAGGTGTGTGTGCATGTATATGTCTGTGTGTGAGTGTGTGTGTATATGTGTGTGCTCCAAGCCAGGAGAGCCACAGGCTTCCTTCTCTTATCTATCTTGAACTATCTTGTGTGGATCAGATAAACCCAACAGAGGATCATATGTGTGTGTGTGTGGTGTGTGTGTGTGTGTATGTGTATATGTGGTATGTTTGTGTGTATGTGTGTATATATGTGTAGTATATATGTGTGTGTTTGTGTGGTATGTATGTGGTATGTATATGTTTGTGTATGTATGTGTATATGTGTGTATGTTTGAGTGGTATGTGTATGTGGGGTATGTGTGTATGTTTGTATGGGAATGTGTTTGTGTATGTGTATGTGGGTGTGTGTATGTGTTTGTGTGTGTATATGTATGTGTTATGTGTATGTGTGTGACCATATGTGTGTGTGTGTGGGTGCATTTGTGTGTGTGTGAGAGTGCATGTGTGTATGTGTCTGTGAGTAGGGGTCCTTCAGAGAAGCTTTCAGGGACTCTGGGGATTTCTCATGCACAGGAAAGCATGAGAAGCTGGGTGCCATCGGTTTGGCTTCTTTGCTTCTGTTTCCTTCTCATAGGGCTTCTCACTAACCCCTTTCCCACTGATTGAGGATCGGCAGACATTATTGAACATCATGTTTGGATCACCAGGCTCACAGGGGCATGTGAGGGTCAGGTCTGTGTGGTGGGCATTATCCTTTCCACAGAAGGCAGGGACCGCTCTCCCCCATCCCACTCAAGAGCTTGTTTCCTTATGCTTCCAAGGTGGTGCTCACAACTACCCGCCTCAAATGCTTGCAAGGTTTGGTAAACACCCTTTTAGGTCCACGCCCCAGGGCACCAGGAAGCCACCTGCCCGGGTATAGTATGGGATTCCTACTCAGGAATTAGGGCTCACCAAGGAACAGGGCTTTCTGAGCTCCTCTTCTGATCTGGACCAAAGATCTAAGCAGCTGCAATTGAGAGTGGCTTACAACCTGCTCCTCTCCTTCCCCTAGTGGTCAGAGGGCCTGGGAAAGGGGTTAAAGGAGGCAGGGGTGGGCTCCGCATTCAGGCAGTACCCTGGCTCCCAGCCACTGTAGCGCAGGCTGGCAACAAGGACAGTCCAGGCTCCCCCGCTCTGTTCAGGAAGCGTGTTGGGACGGGGCTAATGATAATTAACACTTGGGGCGCGTTTTGTCTTCCAAGTACTTTACAAACACGACCTAATTAGCCCGCGGGGAGGAGCAGAGCCACCAAAACGCTCTTTATTATTCATTTCTATACTGTCTGAGCCTCTGAGCCGCACACGGCGGGAAGGATGGCTGGTCGCTTCGCCCTCCTCCCAGATGCCTATCCTCAGTGAGGAGGGCCCTGCGAAGCTGTCGCGAAGGCTGCTGAAGGCTTACTGGCGTGCCTCATCCTTAATTTTCTCCAAAATCTATAGGGGTGCATAGGCCCGGAGCTACTCCTAGGGAGAGAGATTAAACTTTAGGTCCAAGACCACACAGCCTTATGATAGTGCAGTAACTCCAACCTGGGTCCCCCCCACCTCCCGTCCCCAAGTTTCCTGTTCCGGTCCTTATGCTGGGGGCCTCTTGGGTCCTGCACTGGGAGGCTAGGACAATTGGCTCTGAGTGCCTAGTGTAGGAGCCGGGATGAAAGCTGGCGGCGTCGAAGGCGGGCGGCGGGCGGCAGTGTGCACTCCCCCGCCGGCCGAAACTGTTGCCAGTGCAAAGCTCCTGGTTACACCTGAACGGGGGACAGATGTGCATCAATATTTATTCGGAACTCCCAGGAAACCTGGATGAAGTGTAATTATCTCAGCTCAATCAGCTCGGATTAGCATAACATCAAGTCACCCATCAGACGGAGGGTTTGATTTCGGGGATCAAAGCGCCACGCTGTAGCCGCTGATTAATCGGGGAGAAGGGAACGCCGAGAAGAAAAGAGACGCCGGCTCCGCGAGCCACAGCTGCGCCGCTTTGATGTGCCGATTGTGCCAAGTTAACTTCGCGGGTTGTTGGATGCCACTGCCCGCGTCCCAGCCCGCTGCGCCGAGAAAAGGGACGCTGGTCGGGCCTGCAGAGGCTGAGGTCCCCAGGGTGCCCTTTCCCATCGCTTGTGTGGCCCAGATGTGCGCATCGTGCACCCGGGAGAGTGTTTTGGAGGCTGGTTCTGAGTCTGAGAGGAGGCAGGGACTGCTGGGGCTCAAGGCCCTCCCTAGCCAGGTCCCTCAACAACCTTTCTGGCTTGCTCAGCCCCATCCCTTCCCACCACTCAGAACGGTGTTTCCTTGCTTTTGGCACGCTGTACCTTTCTGTCTGTGGTCCCAACTGGGATCTAGTGGTACCCGTTCGTCTCTTCTTTTAATTTTCCTTCTTTTCTTTTCCTTATCTTTTTTCCCTTGATTTTTTGCTTCTTTCTTTCTTTTTTATTCTTCATCTCTTTTTCTTGTCTTTCTTTCCATTCTCTTCTTTTTCTCCGCCAGTGTGGTCATGACTAAAGGAGCTCCTCCTTGAGTACCGCACACTGTGAGGGGCCCAGCAGTGCTTGGAGCTCCAGTTTGATGGGACGTTAAACAGTCTCCTAGGTAAACATGGTGGTTGCACACCAGCTTTGTACTGAAACCCGAGCCAGGTGTCTTCCGATGTTAAGATCCGCCACAGCTCTCCTCGCTCAGCTGTGTCTCCTGGGATTCTATCCTTCTCATGAAGCAGGTGTGGATTCTAGATGTTGCCTTGGGCTGACTCTGCTTAGCTGGCCAAGCTACTTGGCCTTTTCAGAACTCAGATTGTGGGTTGGCCAAGGTCTATGGCTGCCATGTTCCTATCTATACCACTGTCCCATTGGGAGGGCATGTCTGAGAATCTGAGAATCCTGGATCCTTAGGGTAGGACGCTCCCGGGTACCTTCTTCATTCTCCTGACTCTTAGTCTTCATCCTCTGCTTGGGGGCATGCGACTAAGGCAGGATGAGGTCTAGAGAGTCTGTTTTGCACTTGAGAGCTTGCCAGAGGCAGTCTTATTATATTAACTGGACAGCCAACTGTACACATGGCTTTTTTTTTTTAAACGTTGGCCCAAAGCTTCTACCTCACCGCTTCTCCTTAAAACCCCAGACCCAAACCTAAACTGCAGACCGGTGAATTTCAGACCTCTGCTTAGCAGGTAGTCCTTTCAATAGCTAGGAGGTGGTGTTCATTTCTAGAGCTTTGGTGATATTCATGGCAGTGTCTTGACACCATGAAAATAAACACACTATTGGTACAGTATGGGGCTATGCACAATCTCTCCCCCACACTGTCTCTGAATGTCCCCATAGCCATCTGGGTGCAGTGACATACACAAAGCCAGGTGTGCGTGCAGCTGGGCGTGAACACACATCTCCTGGTGACTCTTTCCCTCAGGCTGTGACTCTGCATAGTTTTGTTTGAGAGAAACTTGCATGCCGTTCCAAGAGATGAAAGGACTCGTGCAAGGTCTCGGGTTGAGTCACTGCCCACCATATTACAGGTCAGTTAGCTACCATTTCATGCTTCCTCGATGCCGGAAGCACGTCTAGGGTGTTGCCCACGGGGCACCACTGATGAGGGACCCAGACTATCTCAGAGCTGAGGCAAGTGTGTTCACTGACATCCTTCTGTGGACTTTGGGTGTCTGGAAGGTTGAGTTTTATCTGTTTTATTACATGCTGTACCCCAAGATCAAAGCTCATGGTAGGTTCTCAATACATAGATATGATACTTGAAAAAACGAAAGTAATGGAAGAGGGGGAAGGAAGGAGGAAAGAGGGAGGAAACAAAGAGGAAGGAGTGGCTGGAGGGAGATGGAAGGGCTTCAGCTCTGACAAGGGGCCGAGTCTCAAGAGCGGGTGGGCATGTGCCCAGTATACTAGCAGAGAGATGATTTATCTCCATTCCAAATCTCTGCTATGCAACATCGTGGATTTTTCTCTCCCCTTTAATTAAGAACTAAATATAGATCTTAATTAAGACACTGATGAATTTAATTTAGAATGGCATTAGGGCCTTAACTCGCAGTGCTCGGTTCGCGTTTGTATAATGTGGGATATAAGCTAAATGACTGCTTGCTTGTTACCACCATAAATAATCCCCCTGCTAATCCCCCCTTGAAGCAGCTGACACAGTCCTCCACCCAGAGGAGGGTCCCGAGCTGCCATTACCCATGCCCTGAATTATTTGTCCACAGCAAGCATCCTGCCTTGCACCCAGCCCCATCCTGCCCTCCCTCCCTGTATCTTTGCCCGCCTTTGTGGCTTCGCTCACTCCACTTTCTCTGATGTCTACTGGGGAGTCCCCTTCGCTGTCTTCAGCTCTAGACCCATCTCTTGGCTGTGGCGGAGCCCTCTATGACGTTGACTCCTTCCTCTTCATCCCTAAACCCACTGGGCCCAGGTCCAGACTCAGCCAGGCTTCTGTTGATTTCTGAGTTGAATCAGCTGCTGACGCCAGACTTGTTTTCTTTTGTCCTTTCTTCTGACCCTAATCTGGTTGTGAGTGCCCAGCGCGGGGTCTGAATATACCCGCTGACTGGAGACCAGATTCTCCACTCCGGCCCACTTCACAATACGTTCATTGGGGGTCATTGAGATGGCTCGGCATGGAAGAGCACTTGTACATGATGCCTATGCCCGTGCCCACTCATGGAGGCCAGAAGGTGGTGGCTGGCTTACGTTACCACGGTTCCCCTGAGATAGGCTTGCACACTAACATAAAGCTAGGCTGAGCGACAGCAAGCCCCAGTAATCCTCCTGTCTCAGCTGTCCCTACTGGGGTTAGAGGTAGGTGAACTTAGGTCTTAAGACTTGTCCAGCAAGCACTGGCCTCCACTGCCCAGCCTCCCCCTGACCTTTCGTCACACAGGACAACCCAGTCGCTATCTCTCCCTCCTCTTCCCTAAGGCTGCATCAGTTCAGTTCCACGCCACGGGTCTACAGGGTTGATACTCTGTCTTCCTTAATGCCAGGCACGGCCTTTTCATGAGACAGGCAGTGACTACGATGTGAAAGGCTGAATCCTTTCCATGAACACCCCCACCCCCCAAACACACACTTTCCACATCGGGCTCAAGGAAAGATGCCTTGCCATTGCCACAGAATACAGAGCACTGCCCAGGATGCTTCTGACCAGGGATTCTCAGTCTCAGCACCATTGATGCTGCGGTGGAATAATCCTTTGCTGTAAGGCGTTGCCCCTGAAAATCAGGACGCAGCTATATCCTTGTTCTCTATGGGCTAGATGTCAGGAACACTCATTCATAGCAAAACGTCACGTACATATAGACATACGCATGCGTGCAAGGGTTGCCAACTGTCCTGTGGCATGGCAGACTGGCCTTCCTTGGGAACTACTCTATGAAGCTCAGGCCATTTATGTTGTCTTATTTATTTCCCTGGCATACTCATGATACAAACAATGTTAGGGCGCTTTACATATGGAGAAACAGCGAGAGTGCTTCTAGAATGGGGTATCCAGATCAGATTCAATCACCGTGCCAGCTTTAGCCTCTGTCTCTCCCGTTAATATGTTGTTAATCACGCCTTACTTACTGTCAGGGTCATGGTCAGGTCCTTTCCCGTGCACTCATGATTTAGTAAGTACTTGGTAAACACAGTCACGTGTTGTCTTATGACATTTCCGCACACTAGCACATATACGACAGCATATAGAACAGAGTTTGGGTGTGCTGTAACTGTCACCATCTAGGTTTATGCAGATGTACCTTTTGATGTTTGAACAGCACCTTGCCCAGTGATGCGTGTCATCAAGTGGCACATGACTCTACTGCAAATATTCTTCTGTAGATGGACATTCAGATTCAATTAATGTGTGTGTGTGTGTGTGTGGTATATGCATGTGTGTGCTGATGTGTGATGCTTTTAGAATGGAAAGCCAGATAACGATGCTGGGAGTCCTGATGGAGCATTATTCACCTTAATCCCTCAAGACAGGGATTAATTAATCTCCCACTCAACTTGGACTAGGCCAGCAGCCAGCAAGGCTCAGTGATGCCCCTGTCTCTGCCCCTGACTGTACTGGGATGTTACAGATGTGTTTAGCTACGTCCAGCTCTTTACACGTATGTCAGGATCCAAACTCAGGTTATCATGTGTATGCAGCAAGCTGTCTCTTCAGTCCTCAGTCAGTATTTTTTTTAATGTTTACTGTATGTTAGATGCTGTCACAGAGTATTGATCCATTGACCCTTGAAGGAATCCTATGTGATAAATATTATTCTTGCTCTCGAGATAAGGAACAAAAGCACAGAATTAAAAATAATTTGTTGATAACAAGAGATGAGTAAATTTGAACCCCAGACAGCACGGCTGCTGTTTTTTTTTTGAGATGAGATGAGATTTCTTTGTGTAGCCCTGACAGCCCTGGCTGTCCTGGAACTAGCTCTGTAAACCAAGTTGATCTTGAACTCACAGATCTGCCTGCCTCTGCCTCCTGAGTGTTAGGATTAAAGGTGTACATCACCACTGTCCAGTTATAGATGTATTTATTTATGTATTTTATGTATTTTGGTATTTTGTCTGCATGTATGTCTGCATACACAAGGAGGGCATAGGATTCCATTACAGATGGTTGTGAGCCACCAGGTGGTTGTTGAGACTTGAACTCAGGACCTCTGGAAGAGCAGTCAGTGAGCGTTCTTAACCACTGAGTCATTTCTCCAGCCCCCACAGAGTTTATTTTTAAAGACTTATTTTATTTTTATGTGTGTCTTGTTTGCTTGTATGGTTGTGTGTTTACCATGTGTGCACTGCCACAGAGGGCACTGGACCACATAGGTGCCGGGAATCAAACTCACATCTTCTGTGAGAGCAGCAAGTGCTCTTACCCACTGAGCCATCTCCAGCCCTGAATGCAGGCTTTAATTATTATTCTACACTGTACAGTACACTAACAAGAGCTTTTATGCTATTTTATTTATAAGTCCCAGCCCCATCTCCAGAGACACCTATTTAGAGAACTCTGCTGTCTAATTTGGTTGCTACCAGCCACATGTGACTATGTAACTTGAAATTAATTAAAAATTTAAATTTAATTCCTCAAGCAAGGAATCGAGCCACATTTTAAGTGGCTGATAACCCACGCACTTCGTGGCTCTGTTCTGGACGGCAGCATATACAAGCTGTCTCCACCGCCACAGAGCTCCATCCTCTGCTCAGTGCTAAGGACCAAGGACAATGAGTCCCTTCCCCCTAAGTGCACTTTTGTGTCCCCTTAGGAGTCCTTAAGGAGTCAGCCAGTCAACATTGTGTCCAGAACTATTTGTCACTGGCATGTTCTGTTGATTTAACACAAGATAGGCTTCTACTGTGTGTCTGGAATGGTTTAGGACTGAAGCATTCATGACAAAGAAATACGGTCCTGTTCATACACAGGTTAGGGAAGGGGATGGGTAGTAGGGTGCTAACTTGAGGAGCTCAAAGGTGGGTCTGGATCACGTGAACGAAGAACTAAATAGATGTGCAAGGTCCTAGATTGATAACCAGAGCACCTACATCTTGATAGTCAGGATGGGGCCATTACTGAACCTTTGAGTTACAAGAGCCCTGAGGGAGAGACCCAGGAAGGGTGTTTGGTAGTCTTTGGGCAGGCAGAGCCTGACTGAGTCTTCCTGGTCCTAGACAGCCTCAAAGTCTCTATGAAATGTCTTCTGTAGATACTCACAGTGAGGTGATGAGACTGGGGATGCTTATGTACTGCCATTACTTAAAGGAGAGTTTGCCAGCTGCTAAGGAAATTTTACTCAGAGCCAGGTGTGGTAACATGTGTGTCCTGGAACTTGGGAGGCTGAAGCAGAAGCAGCATATGTTCAAGGCCAGCCAGAGTAATGAGGGGATCTTGTCTCAGTCAATCAATCAATCAACCAACCAATCAATCAATCAACCAACCAACGAATCAACCAACCAACCAAACAATCAATAAATTTCAGTTTATTGGTGTACAGTGCATAAGATAGGATGTGTAGAGATAGAAGATATCAGGGTGCAGCATCTACCTGCACCCCAGTGGATCCCAGAGTCATTTCCCCCTTTTAATCTAGGCTGAGCACTGCCTCTCACTTCCTGGGCATCCCCATGTCCACCCCTAGCCCCACCATGTCAGTTGACACTGCCCAATTGCCCATCTTCCCTCTCCAGTTCAACACTCTTCTAGCTCAGAAATTGCTTGGTGATATTGGGAACAATGAGGCCTGACTCTGTTACTTCCGAGCAAAATGGCTTTCTTTCTTCTTCTTCTTCTCCATCTTTTTAAAAAGGACATTGAATTCTTGGTGATGTATGCACCTGTTACAAGAGTAAGAGGAGGACCGGGGCAAGGGAGAAGAGACGGAATCAGGTTCCCAGGGCAGAGAAGGTGGCTGCTTCTGGGGCATGGGCTTGGTCTACTGAGCAGGGCTGGCTCATCCATGCTAGATGCTTGCTTGTCAACGGGACACGGAAGAATGTTTGAAGTCATCAGGGTACCACTGAGCCATCTACTGTAGAGAGCTTCTTCCTTCTAGGAAGGCAAGAAAGTTTATCCATTTTAGGCCCTGCTTTATCCCTTGGACAAGAACAAATCTGCTTGGTGGTCTGGAGTAAGAAACTTTCACAGGGGCCTTCAGAAACTGCAAATGATTTGTCTAGAGTCATCCACCATATTAGTGAGGGTCGCCAAAACCCAGGGCTCTCTGTGTTAGTTGTATAGATGGTTTATTTGTTTTTAGTGCTTTGTATTATTCCACAGTGTTATCAGTCAGCTTTCTATCACTGTAACAAACACCCAAGATAATTAACTTTTTAAGAGAAAAATGGTTGCTGTTTGGGTTTACCTTTGCGCTGTGTATCCTGTGAGTTTTGCCAACGTGTAATGCTGTTACAGTCCTGCCCAATCATTTTGCTCTCCTGGACCCTCCCACCTCCTGCTCCATGTATTCCTCTCTCTCTCCCCCAGAACCCTTGGCAACCACAGACCTTCGGATTATTTCTATAGCTTGGCTAGGGTTTGTGAGTATGTGTGAGCATGCGTGCGCGTTTGTGCTCAGAACTTCCTAGCCATTTTCCTCTTGGATCCCTAGGCTCAATTAGGTTGAGCAGCCCTTCATCAGCAGCTCAACCTCAACCCAAGTTCCTTTTCCTGGAGGAGGAGAGTCCTTGGCTTTACTCAGGGCCATTCCAGCCTCCTACCCAGCATACCCCAGTCTCATAGAGATCTCAGCCTGTCCTGCCTACAAAGGTTGTTTGAGAATGAAATAGAAGATAGATTTGCAGTCTGAGGAAGTGGAGCAAAGGAGGTGCTGACTTGGGCATGGAGTAGAAGGAAAGAAACCCTTCCTGGACTCAGACCCCTGTAGGATACCACAGGGGCCTAATTGACTAGGCCAGTCTTCTCTAACTACCTCTTGACTATAGAGCCTCTTCAAGTCCAAGCCCTGTGGACAGTTAGTTCCAGGAGTGTGCAGTCAGCTTGCAGATGAAATAGAATTCTCTTTCACTGACCCCTCCCCACCCTCAGCAACTAACTTTTGCTTAAAGTCCCTGGCCCAGCCCCTTTCTACGTGGTGAACTGTGGTCTCCAGAGGGCTCGGTGCTCCAGGCCCTGTGTGTGGTGATGGTGAACAGAGGAGAAAGGAGGGCAGTTTTGTCACTGAGAACTCTACTCTGGGGCCTTTACCAGCCGCAGGCCCCAGAAATCCCAAAGGCTCAGCTTCTTTACAACCCTGCTTAGAAGCCAGCTGTTGGCCTCTCCCTCCTGGTGCCTCCGGCTCAGCCTGGGGCTGCCTCCTAGCTTGCAGGCTCTCCTCAATGTGCCACTTTCATTTCTAAACAGAAAGGAAAATAAGCAATTGATTTCTGGATATTACATAAGCTAGGCAAGGGAGGCTTTAATAAGGAAGACAGCAGAGGGAGGAGTCTGGAGACCTTAAGCTAAAAACTACAAAAAGCGCATCATTACCAACTCAAATGGAGGCAGCTACAAGCTGGCTATGATCAGAGAGATGGTTCAGGTGGTCCCAGGTCCTTGGAGAAGACTGGCCTAGTCAACCAGGGCCCTGTGGTGGTCTACAGGGGGCTGGGTCCAGGAGGGGACTGTCTTCCCTCCTACCCTACACTCCAGGCCAAGCCTTCTTTGTGTTATTCTTCTCTAGCTGTGAGTCCAACTTCCGTTGTAGGCAGGACTTCAGGGAGTCTGGAACACACTGGGGAGAGGGTGGAATGGTCATAGCGCAGAAAGCCAAGGATCTTCCTTTTCTAGATTGAGGATGAGCTGCTCTTGCAGGCCAAGAGCTGGCTCTGCTTCCCAGCACTAGGGCAGTGTTTTATGCTCTGGAGCATATCTGGAACCACACGGTCTTAGACACATTCTACAGGAGAAAACAGAGCTTTGGAGACATAGTTTGACCTTGCCTGGGCCTTTGGAATCCTGGTCTCCTGGTTTGATGTCCTTGACTGTTCCACTCTCTCTTCATTGTCCAATTCACCTAATCCATTTCAAGTTGGGCAAATCATTCAGCTGTGTGTGGGGGTGTGGGGGAAGAGAAGAGAGGGGAATGAGAGAGGGAGAGAGGGAGAGAGAGAGAGAGAGAGAGAGAGAGAGAGAGAGAGAGAGAGAGTCAAGAATGATTGTAGACATAAATGGTAGAGAAAGCTGCCTGGATGTGAAAGTATTCTCTGAAGTTTATCTCTATGCAATAGTTGTGAGAATTGAGACCTTAAAGAGGTGACTAGGTCACAAGAGGTCTACCCATCTGACTGGACTAATGTCATCACCGTGTGAATGAGTTCATTATGGAAGCAAGTTTGGAGCTCTCTTGTTCTTCCTCTCTCCTACTTTGTGACTGTTCTGCCCTTCCCATGAGACAAGCTCCTGCTCTGGCTGTCACCAAGTGCTGAAGCCCGGATGTTGGATTTCTCAGCATCCGGGAATGTGAGAAATCATTTCACATTCTTTATAGAATACCCTGTCTGGGTCATTTTGTCACAGTAGCAGACTATGGATCAAGACAAGAGTAACAGACTTGACAGGTTAGGAAGAAATTATGACTCCTAGCACATGTTGGGCTTCATGTGACCTCTGGGCCTTTCAAGAGCCTCATTTACATCAGACTTCAGTGAGCCACTTGGGAACCGGAATAGCCTCTGGTCCCCCTTTCTTAGGCCTACTCAGCTCCAGAATTCACAGAACACTGATAGCCAAGTCCTTGAATCTCACATAGCTCCCAAGCTATGTATCCTTCAAGCTGGGTATCCTTCAAACAGAGAGTGTGGGAGGGAGGATGACCCTAACTACATCAAGGTTCTTTGCCGGGCTGAGTTTGGGGGCTAGCAATGGAGAGATAGTCTTTCTCCTGCTACCCTAGTGGGGAGGCACCCCTCCCACCATTGCTATGTCCTTACCAAAAGGCTTCTCTTTAATAAAATATCTGCAAAGCAGGAAGGACTCGTTGGTGTGGACAGAGTATTTTGGGGGCTGTTGGTAAGAACTGGACAGAAGAGAAGAAGAAATCTTTTGGCCAGATGGAACTGGTGAACTAGAGTGGAATTGAAACCCAGGGAGGGTTCAAGTAGAGGAGTAGAGATAAAGGAGGGGTCTCTGACAGGGCACAGTGAGGGGCATGGAATTAGACCGTGACAGCTGGAACCAGGCCAGACTAGACTGATTTCTGGATTAGGGCATAGTATTAAGCCTCTGCTCTTTAGATAGTTCTGGATCTTGGGTCCACTGAGGCCAGTACCTCCACAGTCTTGACCAGGTTGTGAGGGGAGGCAAGCCATACCCCAGTTTTGTAAGTATGTTATAGGGTACATGCTGTTGAGGGGGACGTTTGCTTTCCAAGCTCCCGGAGGCCCATGCTGCTTCCTGAAGCGAGAGTCAGGGCAGCACCTATAGCTGGGCTTCATGCTGGCTTTAGAGCTGAGTGCTCTGTATCTCGACATCACTTTGGGAGGAGCCTTTCTTCCTCTTCCCAGGGTTTTCAAAGGCTTTCCTGCTGCCTTTGGCCTAAAGCTGATTCTCAATCGAGTTGCGTGCTGTTTATAGACAAGGCAGGTCTCATCACTTGCCATTATGATATGCTGGTGCTTAGACCCAGACACACTAGGATCAAATCCCAGCTCTCTGTTTAGAAACAAGGATGGGGCAACTGTAGGTCAGGGCTCCCTGGAGTGTGTATGTGTGTGGGGGTGTCAGAGCCCAGCAGGGACATGCTCTGTCTGTGGGGTTATTCTGGGGGTGAGGGCAGGGGTCAGCCTTGTGAGACTGGGCTACCTGGAGTGAAAGCATCAAGGCTCACACAGACCCTGTACCACCAGCCTTCTGGCCTTGCTCTGGACAGCAGCCCAGCATTTCTGCATTCCTCACACAACCTGGGAGATGAAAGAGCGCACAAACTGCCAACCCTCTGGCCCCTGGGCCTCTGAACTAAGGAAATGGCTGAATAATGAATGAGGCCAGTGTACTTCAGAGAGGTGGCCCTGGGGACTGTGTGGCGAGTGGGGAGGTATGGACAGATGGGGAGGGGGGTGGACTTGGCATGTGGAGAGACAGATAGATATCAGAGGCACAGATAAAGTCTGTGGCTGTGGCTTCTATGGCAGGTCACAGCCACTGATTCAAGATGAAAGTAGCCTGAGAGTTTACAATAAATGCAAAATGGCAAGCCCTTGGCCTGGTGCCTATCTGACCTCTTGGTACTGTTTGTATTCCACCCTACCTTTTGGTCCCTCCCAAGGAAAGCATGCAGTAGACTTAGCTGTGCTAGATAGACTAAGACTACATGCGTGAGACTGGAGATGCTACGCTAGCCCAGGGTAGGGCTGTGTACTTGGGAGTGACAGCAGGTGTTGAGTGAGCTGTCCTCAGAGGAAATTGAGGTCCTCTGGGGCATCAATGCCAGACCCTTGCTTCCTACAGATGATAAAGAGCTGTCTTCTCTTGAAATTGTCCTTTTCAATTAGGAGGGCTCCTGGGATGGTTAATTTCTATTGTAGACTTGATTAGATAATCTCCTAGAACATTCATGAGCCGCACCTAGGGCAGTGTCTATAGGACATTTCCAGAAAGGAGCCATTGATGGGGTTGGGAAGGCATACCCTGAACATGGGCTGTATAACGCCACAGGGTGGAGTTCCTTCTGCAGGCTCCTTTCTCTGCTTTCTGATCTGTAGAGAGGTGAAGAGTCTCAACCACAAACTCCTCTTGCCATGAGCTTGCTGTGTGATGGACAACAACCTGCCAAACCATGAGCCCAAGGTCAACTGTTCTTAGGTTGTTTCTCATCGACGATTTGGTCATCGTGGTGTGAAAAGTAACAGGTTTATCATCCACGGGTGTGACTAGAGGACACCCCATCTCTATTGTCCTCACATGCAGGTCCTAGAGCAGTGGCTCTTAGCCTTCCTCACATTGCGACACTTTAATTCAGTTCCCTGTGTTATGGTGACCCCCCTCCCAGCCATAAAATTATTTCTTTGCTACTTCATAACTGTAACTTCGCTACCGTTATGAATTATAATGTAAATGTCTGGCATGCAGGATATCTGATATGTATTGTAAAAGGATAAGTCCACCCTCAAAGTAGTTGAGAACCCCTGTCATAGGAAGAAAGACAACTCCAGGCAGCAGGCCAATGCGGCTCTTCCCGCCCCTGTCAACGCCACCTAATAGCTTCTGTGAGTCCAGGTGAAGAGGCACTGTCTACAGTAGAGAGAAGCCTTGTGGTAGACATGAGTCACCCTGGTAGGTGAGGTAGTTGCTCCCAATTCCTGTGTCTGACTTTATATTCCAATGATACTACCCTTTCATGTCAAACTGCCCCTCTTCCCCCCACAAGGAGTATATTTTGAGGGCATTTGGGTAAGGTTCACTTTTCGAGTGTCTGCTCCTTTAAGCACTCACTGTAAGCAGCTGATAGAACTTATTTTGAACAGGAAGAGAATACAAAGGCTGCCTCTTTCTGAATCCCCTATCTGGGAGATCCTGTTTCTTTGCCTGTGCAAAGCCACTTGGAAGCAGGGGACATCCTGAATTTGTAGTTGCCACCACCCACCTCCTAATCCTTCTCTCTGATCTAGCTGCCAAAGCCTAGCTTTTTTTGTACGAAAGCAAGATGCCACAGGAGGAAGTTGTATATCACCTTTTAACTCAGATTAGTGTGAGTATCATCTCTGAGCTTTGAGCTGGAACCTTCCTGCCTGCCTCTCCCCTAGGTAGCAGTTGGTCCTGCCTTGGCTAGTTGCAATAAACATGATCAGGTCCTCTTCACTGAAGAAATAAGTGTTGTACATTGTGTCTATAAAACTCACACAAAGAACTGGGAGTCAGGAGCGTCAGTACTTGCCAGAGGAAGGAAGTTTGCCCCAAAAGTCTTCAGCTTTGGGGAGGGCCATTCTGGATCCAGAGACTGCTGGGGACATCTTGGGAGGTCCTTCTGTGCACATAGCACATAGCAGAGAAAGGATGGAGGGTGCCAAGAAAAAATGTTAAAGATTTATTTTAGCTATGTCTATGTGAGTGTGTCTGTCTGTGTGTGCATGTGTGCACAGGTGCAGGTGCCCTGGTACAGGTGTCACAGGCTGTTGTGAGCTGCTAAGTGAGAGTGCTGGGAACCAAACTCCTCTGCAAGAACAGTGTTCCTGCTTAACCACCTCTCCAGCTCAAAAGGATGCACAAGATGTTTGAGGACACTCTCCTCACTCAGAGCATCATCCACTCTACAGGCTCCAGGCTCTCCAAAGGGTCCGACCAGGCCACTACTCCTGTTCCTTTAATGGCTTCCAGGCCCTCCTGCCCAGCACAGACACACTCTGAGCAAAGCTACAGCACAGCAGCTACTCTCCATGGCGGCAGAGTCCCTTCACCCCAGATGCACGTATCACCGCATCTCACAGCGAATTTCCCTGTCGCTCATGTTTTATTAGTATAAGTGCCTTAAAAGCAGATCAGAGATTCGACTAATTTGCTCATTAGTAAAAGGAAATTAGCCATTTGAGATCTGTTCTAATAAAATTAGCTTGGTGACAAACGCTTTGTTGCCGTGTTTATTAGATTGCCATACTCCCTGCATTTTAAAGGCCAGAGCAGGCGTCAGTGGCTCTTTGGGGTATTCCGTCATTTCTCTGTCTCTCTTTGTTCTTCTTTCAGGCCCGTGGAGATATTGCTTCCTCCATTCAAGGCTAATTGAGAAGGTCTGACTCAGATCTGGGTTCCAATTCACACGATCCCATGAGCACCAGGCTACCCTGCCCCACTCTGAATCCCCATCTCCGGGCTCTCAGTCCACCCTGGTCCCCACTCCCATCCTTTTAGGATGTCTATGTCCCTGACGGTCACCTGCTACTGCAGCAGAATCTCACAGACTGAGTCATTTATAATGAGCAGAAATTTATTGGCTTACAGTTTTGGAGGCTGGGAGAGGGCTTTCTTCCTGTGTCCTACTGTGGCAGAAGGACAGTGTGGGGGGACTAGAGAAGCCACTCTTTAATAGTGGGCACACTCCTTACAGAACAGGGCTACTGCATTTCTAAAGAACAACCCCAGGTGACCTAAACACCTCTTTTTTAGTATGTGGTGTGTGTGTGTGTGTGTGTAGTGTGTATGTGTGCTTATGTGTGTGTTTGAGTGTGTAGTGTATATGTGTGCTTGTGTGTATGTTTGTGTGTGTGTTTGTGTATATGTGTGCCTGTGTGTGTGTTTGTGTGTATGTGTGCTTATGTGTGTGTGTTTGTGTGTTTGTGTATGTGCTTGTGTGTATGTTTGTATGTGTGTTTCTGTGTGTGTGTGTGCTTGTGTGTGTGTGCTTGTGTGTGTTTGTGTGTTTGTGTAGTGTATATGTGTGTGTGTGGTGTGTATGTGTGTTTGTGTGTGTGTGTGCATGGGCTTGTATGCCATGGTGGGCATACAGAGGCCAGAAGACAGCTGGGAGCTGGTTCTTCCTTCAGTTTTCTGGGGACAGGGTCATTTTTGTTTCTTCCTCCCCACCTCAGGTTATCTGGCTCAGGAGCTTCTGGCTGATTCTCCTGTCTCTACCTCCCATCACAGGGATGCTGGGTTTAGATTTGCTTGCCATTGTAGCCTTTTTGTTTGTTAATTTGTTTTTAGCATTGGCTCTGGGAAATGAAGTCAGGTTGTCACACCTGTGCAGCAAGAGTTTTTATCCACTGAGCCAACTTACAAGCCCTAAACGCCTCTTAAAGGCCCTGTTTCTCCATGCTGTCACAATGGCTAACTAGATTTCAATGGGAGTTTTGAATGGGACACACCAACTGGTTTTAGTTTTGTTTCTTAATTTTGTTTCCTGTGGTCTTTACAAAAGAAAATACCACGACAAAAGCAGCTTAAGGGAGGAAGAACAGGCTTATCTGACTTACAATTAGAGGTTACGGCCAATCGCTGTGGAGGGGTCATGGAGGCCAGATCTGGAAGCAGTTGGTAACAGGTCCGTTCACAACCGGCTCCGAGAGCAGCGAGTTAATGTCTATATGCTTTTACCCTTATACAATTCAGGTCTTTACCAGGGAATAGTGCTACCCCAAATGGGGAAGTCTCTCCAATAAATTCTCTCTCTCTCTCTCTCTCTCTCTCTCTCTCTCTCTCTCTCTCTGTCTTTCTGACACACACACACACACACACACACACACACACACACACACACACACACACAGAGAGTAAAATAGATTAAAATGTAAAGAGAAAAGTTCTAGGTAAGGTCAAGGCCAGTTTGGATTACACAAGACAAGACCCTATTTGCCACCCCACCTCTGCCAAAGATAGAGAACTGATATTGGGTATTGGGCGTGCCTGCCAAGGTTACTCTGCCTGTAAGCTGCAGAATAAAAAGTAGAATCCAGGTTGTGTGTCTCCAAGGTGCCCGACTCTATTGACTCTAGCCACTAGGACACATGGCATGCTGGGAAAGTACTACTTTCTGGGTGATGGACCAGAACAGCCTGGGGATGGAGTGATGGCTCAGGAACCTCTGATGAAGAGCCATCCTGAGGAGGTGTGGTCAGATGTTCAGGCTGATCTGGAGGGCGGGAGTTGGTTGCCGGGGGCACTAAAATGCTCTGTTAGAACCTGAGTGTTCTCTAACATCTTCTCAACCTTTGCTGGCTGGTAGTTCCAGACCCAGCCTCTTCCTGCCCTTCCCAGTTCCCCAGTACAAATCAGCAGCTAAGAACAGCAGTGAAGTATTTGCCCCACAGGCTGCGTACTCTGGATATTAGAATGTCAGAACGGCTGTGTTCCCAGTAAGTTGCTGTCAGCAAGGAAATAAAGGGGGAGTTTGCGGGTTATTTAATTTGGAGCTTGCTGGTGACTAACTGAGCTTACAGGCCAAACGTTGCCTCCCCCATGCTTGAGCAGCACACCCGTAGACCTTTCCCCCACCCTCCCATGGACAGGGCCCACTCACGTCTTCCTTCAGCCCTTCAATCCTTTCTCTGGGATCCCTAGACCCATGGATGTGACCTTGACTCCTGCCAGGGTTCTGTTTTGTCCATGCCACCCTGCCTCCTGGGTCTCCCATTTCTTCTCGGCACTTGCAGGCCTCCTGGTGTGTTACTCCTGCCTTGGGCCAGCCTTCTGAACGTCTGCTGTGCTTTCTCCTTTGTGTTGTTCTAAGTCATTGAGCCGATTAGCACTGTCCATATATGCTCGTGGGCATGGGACCAACCACTGAGACATGGGGAACCTTCTGAAGACTAAGTAAAGATTAAAATTTGAAAAAAAAAAAAGGAAAGTGGGTTGTTTTGTGGGGAAACAAGTGGGACGACTGAATGGATGATGTTACAGAGGGTCATGTAATAATGGGGACCCACAGACACTGACAGGACCATACACTGACTGCCTCACCACAGACTTACATTCTTTAGTTTATTGTTTGCTGAGTAATTTGAGGAATGTGTCCACTCATGGACAGCACTGTTGGCAAATATAATTCATGTCCTAGAGTGTATTCATTCATTCATTCATTCATTTATTCATTCATTCTCTCTCTCTCTCTTCTTTCTTTCTTTCTCTCTTCCTTTCTATTTTTTCTAGTCAGGGTTTCTCTGTGTAGTGCGACTGACTGTCCTGGTAATCCCCTTGTAGACCAGGCTGGCCTCAAACTCACAAAGATCTGCCTGCCTCTGCCTCCCTAGCGCTAGGATTTTTTTGTTTTGTTTTGTTTTGTTTTGTTTTGTTTTTCGAGACAGGGTTTCTCTGTGTAGCCCTGGCTGTCCTGGAACTCACTCTGTAGACCAGGCTGGCCTCGAACACAGAAATCCGCCTGCCTCTGCCTCCTAAGTGCTGGGATTAAAGAGGAAATTGGGTCTCAGGAAGGCTGGTCATTCAGCTCTTGGGACATCCCACAGGTAGAAATACAAAAGGAAACCAGGGAAAATGGCCTGTAGCTCCCACTGGAGCCTGGAGGGTTGGGGACAGAATGAATGAGACTAGGGTCTTCTCAGTGTTCCTCTGAGCCTTTGTTCTTGGAGGACTGAGACCTAACAGAACGGATTAAGCAGCCACTAAGAAGCTGTGTGTGGGACCTCCCTGACTAGTAAATGTTTGGGGCCTAGAGCTCTGGCCCTTTGTGGCAAGTGAATCTTTTCTCTGGGTAGGCAGTGGACAGAGGGCTGGGGTTGGGGGGCTCCCAGGCTGGGGTGCAGGAGTTGTTTTTGTGCCAGCCGGTATGGCCCTTCTTCATGGGGCTGGGCTTCTCGTACTGAGCATGTGGTGATGGGCTGCAGTCCCCGCAGATGAGGAGGGTTATATGGTTTGAATTGAAAATGTCCTTCATGGGTTCATGTATTTAAAAACTTGGTCCCCAGTTGGTGACAGTGTTTGGGGAGCATAACTGGCAGAAGTAAGTTATTGTGGGGGTGACTTGGGGGGGGCAGGAAACAACCCTATACACAGAAGGCGTACTCTTTAGTCCTCACACCTGCAGCTCACGGGGACTGTCCCCATACATACCTGGACAGCCAAATGGGTGGACCCAGGAATGTCACAGCTGGAAACGACTTCCTTCTCACTTTCCTTTCCTTCTGAGTCCTCCCTGACAGTATGTTTGTGCCACCAATGCCGTTATTTCTCGGGTCTGAGGCTCTGCTCATTTCCCAGATATGATCGTTCTACTTGTTCCTCCTACTGGACAATAGCTACTGATTTGTCTCCGGCTTACTGGTCCTCAGAGCTCCTGTAGAACCCCATCAAATGGATTCCCCTATATTTTCAACCGTAGAATTTTCAGTTGATGCTGCTTTAATAACTCGTGTTTTTATTTTATGTGGATAGGTATATTGCCTGCATGTATGTATGTGTACCATGTGTGTACCCGGTACCCTCAGTGGCTAGAAGAGAGCATTGGATCCCCTGGAACTGGAGTTACAAACTGTCCTGAGGTGCCGTGTGGGTGTTGGAAGTTGGGATCCTCTAGAAGGGAGAAGCCAGTTTTTTTTTTAAGATTTTATTTATTTATTTTTATATATATGATGAGAATACTGTAGCTGTCTTCAGACACACCAGAAGAGGGCATCAGATCCCATTACAGATGGTTGTGAGCCACCATGTGGTTGCTGGGAATTGAACTCAGGACCTCCGGAAGAGAAGTCAGTATTCTTAACCTCTGAGCCATCTCTGCAGCACACAGCCAGTGTTCTTAACCAAAGAACCATCCTCTGAATCCTTGGTTCTGTTTGGAATGTCCCTGATTCTTCATTTGTTGGGTCATGCCTTCACATGGTCCTCTAATTCCTTAAGCATCACTTCCTTTAGTTGTTCAAATGTGGGTATAACAGCGGTTTGTACAGTCTTTGTTGAATCCCATACCTGGGCTGCTTGGAGATAGTTTCTATTGGCTGTGTTTTGGGTCACGATCTTATTGCTTTTTCCTGTTGTAATTTTTCATAGACAATTAGACATTTTAGATGATGTGTTTGTTTGTTGAACATTCTCTCGATTCTGATACTTCCTCCTTCGGGCTTGCTGCTGCCTTTTTCTGTGATGTATTTGGACTTCCTGTAAGGAAACTGTCTCCCCAGGGGTGCTGATGGTCCTACTCGACTCTGCCCTACGACATTCTTTTTCTTTTTTTCAGCTTGGATTCCTGGAGGTTATTTCTCTGTCTGTAAGTGGACATAGGAACACCTGGAGCCGAAGGCTCCCTCCTGTGCGCACCGAAGCACACTCAAAGCTCAAGTGGTGGCTAACTACTTTTCCTGTTGTGGCAACAAAGCACCTGTCAAAAACAACTGAAGGAAGAAAGGGTTGGTTTTGGTGTATGGTTGGTAAGGCATGGAGCCAGGAGCGTGAGGCAGTTAGTCACACTGCATTGGCGGTCAGGAAGCAGGGAGATAAAACACTGGTACTCTCTCTTCTCACTCAGTCCAGGGCTCCAACCCAATGGGCTGGCGCTACCCACATTCAGATCGGATCTTCTCTCCTCATTTAAACCTTTCTGGAAACATCTCCACAGACATATTGAGAGGTGTGCCTTCCTGATGATTCTAAATCCTGTCAGGTTGACAGTGAAGATACATCATCACAAGTGATTATCTGGTCTTCCTTGCTCTCCTAGTCCCAGGTCTTGCCTGTGAGCCCAGGCACTAGCAAGGGTTGCTTCTCTAGCCCCTTTGTGACCCCCTTCTAGGAGCTCCTATATTAAGTTTCTCCCCTCTGCTGTTTGTCCTGCAGAGCTGTGTACCTGTCTGTCTGTCTGGTTTACTCCTTCAACAAACAAAGAATTCACTGTCTGTTAAATGTCCCAATAGCTCCCCCAAGCCTTTGTTGGCCTACCTGTTTCCTGGAACAAACAGGTTTAGAGACTTGGATGTTTATCATGAGCCCTGCCTGCTTCTCCCCATGTTCTTTTCACCCCTGTTCCTTCCAGAGCAGGCGGCCACAATCATACCTAGGGCCAGCCAAGAGTTTCCATGACCTAGAAATCCTCTTAACAGGGTCGTCTGTTTACCTATCAGCCTTACCTAGTTCAGGTCTCTGGGAGGAAAAGGGGGCGTCATTTCAATCTGAGACCTCTGGAACCCAGATCTTCTGTAGTGTGTCTCATCTTTGAATAAACACATCTGTCTAAGTGGAAAAGGGATCCTGGGGAATCCTTGGCTTCCTCTGTTCCCCAGGACCTCACAGTCTTGGCTGACACAGGGTTTGCTCTCCTAATGTATCCTAAAACATGGATTTAGGACTGGGTGTGGTGGCATATACCTATAATCTCAGCTTTAGGAGGTAGAGGCAGGAGGATCACAAGAAGCTTGAGAAAGATTCTAAAAAACAGCAGATTCCAAAACAACAACAACAACAACAACAACAACACAACAACAACAATAACCGAGCACCACCCTCAAAAGTGTGGATGTAACCTTTCATGGTCTTGCCAACTTGGCACTTGTCTTTAGATACCTGAACATTTTAGCCTGGCCTTCAAAAGCCATGGCGATCTAGATTGCACTGTCTTAGCTCCTGTCTCTCCCCGCCCATGGTGCTTGGGCCTGACAGGGACGTTTGCTGCTCTTTCACACAGTAGTGGCACTGTGCGTGTCTCTTCCTTATGTCTGGGGTTCCTTTAGCCCACCTGCTTTTGGATTAACCTCCTCCCCGCCTCAGTGGCATTCTGCTTTGACTAGTCCTATCCCCGTACATGGCTACTGCCTGCTGCTTCTGCTCATCTGACAGGGTTTAGGGACGTGACCATAGCTACTCATCTGATGTTGTAGAGGCGGACTCAGTGTTCAGTGCACCGTAGGCTCTTTATAAGCGTGTGTGGATAGACTTTCTGTAACCTTTCCTGTCGGAAGCGAGCTTGCCTAATGGCACTGTGTGGGTTTTGAAGTCTTTGGAGTACACGTTATAATCTGATTATATTCAGATGTGAGATCTACATGACAACATTCAATTAAATTTGATTCTGGAAATAATTTTGGGTGGATTTTAACTTAATATTCATTTTCAGTGGCACAGGATTGTTCCCTCCTTATTTAGTTCTGTCATTTCTTGTAAACAACTATCTTGAGGCTAAAGAAATAGGCCTCTCCTTGATCTCATCTTTGCCCTTGGCACTCAGGGGTCATAGTATTCATTGCTGTCCTTATGGGCCTTCCTAGATGGCAGCCGTGTGTGTGTGTGTGTGTGTGTGTGTGTGTGTGTGTGTGTAGGTGACTGCATGAATGTGCATGTGTGCCTGTGTACTTCTCTCTCCCTTTCTCTTGTGTGTGTGTGTGTGTGTGAACATCAGGAGGATGGGATGTCTTCAGCTGGTGTGGGTTCTGCTTGTGATTTTATTATTTCTTCTTTTTTAATAACCAGATTATTGGTGCCAGCAAGTATTAGAGATTAATCCTGACAGTGCCTTTCTGAGCCATAGCAATTCTTTCACCAGGCCCCTTCTTTGACATGACTGCGCTGTGGAACAGGACTCAGCTGAATCCTATCCTTGTTTAGCCCCTGTGACTTTGGCCTGCCTGCTGGCACCTGTGCCATCCGGTAGCCAAGGATGCTGAATATTGCTTGGGCCTCTGCTCCTCTGGCCCTCATCCAAACCAGTGGCTCCGGGGAGAGACGGTGATGTTGCCGATGACCACACCTCTAACACTTGGAGAGTTGGACTGGGGACTTGTGGGGACTCTGGTATACAATTCAGGTATTCCTCCAAACTTACAGAGAGGCCAAAACTCCAAGAAGCTCCTGGCAGAGAAAGTTTGTCCACGAGTGTATGTACAAGTTAGGCAAAAGAGACCCTGCTTGGTTCCTCTGGGTTTTTAGGGGGATAAGCAATGCCCAGTACATCCACGGAGACCTTTCCCCACAACACTTCAAACTCTGTCCCAGCTCTATGCATGTTAACCCCACTTGACCTAGGCACTGTGGTATTACTGGGATATAGCACTGCAGACTAAATGAAAGAGCGGATAATTCTTATTAGGGAGAGAGGGCTATTTGCAGACCTGTGGCCAGGAAAAAGAAAACCACCAACAAGGGTAGCAAAGTGCCCCAGGCCTTAGAAAATGGGAAGGACTTACCAGGCAGGCATGAAAAGCACCAGGATGAAACAGCTGTGGCTAAAGGGTTTCAACCTTCTGTAGAGACCTCAGATGGGATGGGGTGTGTGTGTGGTATAGTTACTTTCAATAGGCAACTTGATCCAGTCTAGAATCAGCTGGGAAGAGAGCCTCCATAAAGCATTGTCTAGATTAGGTTGGCCTATGGATGGGTCTATATTGTCTTGATGACCTGAATTGATGTGGGAAGAACCAGCCCTCTGTGGGTGGCGCCATTCCCTAGGTTTGGGTCCTGATCAGTATAAAAAAGGAGAAAGTGTGTTGAACATGAGTAAGCACGCATGCTTTATTTCCTCTCTGCTCTTGACTGTGGCTGTGACCAGCTATTAGAGTTCTTGAAGGCTCTGTTATGATGGACTGGAGCCTGGAACTGGGAGCTAAAATGACCACTTTCTCCCCTAAGTTGCTTTTCATCTGAGTATTTTATCACAGCAACAGAAATGAAACCAGGGCAGGTAATACAGCCCTGGCTTTTCCATTCTTCCACCTCCCAACTTCTTTCTCGAGTCTCTTATGCTGAATTTGCAGGGATACAGAGAAGAAGGGAGCTAGGGGGACACAACCCAAAGAGGTGGACTTTGTGGGAGGGGCCGCAGAGAAGGGTGCAGAGGTGGGACAGGCCAGCACACAGAGCATAGGATGCTCAGAGAATGTCCGCTGTGGAGAGTGTGGGGATGGAGGCTCAGACCTCTAGCTTCATCGAGGGGGAGGATGGAAGTGGTAGGTGGGTCCTTGCAATGATTATTTTCCACACTGTGACAAAATGTCTCATAAGAGGAACCTAAGGAAGGTTTATTCCGGCTCATGATTTGGGAATTACATCCATCACGACAGCGGAGGCTGCAGCTGGAACCCAAGGCAGCGGGTCACACCACAGTCAGGAAGCTGGGAGAGGTGAATGCTGGTGTCCAGCCTGCCTTCTCTTTTTGATTCATTCTGGGACCAGCAGGCTGCTCACGGTTAGGGTGTATCTTTCACCCTCAGTTAATTCAATCTAGGAACTTCCACACGGATATGCTTAAAGGTTTGTCTCCCAGGCGATCCTAAATCTCAGTAGGTTGACAGTCAGTATTAACTGTCATGCTTAATAATGCAGAACCCTGCTGGGCAGTGGTGGCACACACCTTTAATCCCAGCACTTGAGAGACAGAGGCAGGCAGATTTCTGAGTTCGAGGCCAGCCTGGTCTACAGAGTGAGTTCCAGGACAGCCAGGGCTACACAGAGAAACCCTGTCTCGAAAAAACAAACAAACAAACAAACAAACAAAAAAGAAACAAAAAAAGAAAACACAACCAACCAACCAAACAACAACAGCAACAACCACATAAAACCACAGACCTTGAAGCCATCTGGTTCCCCCATCCAGCCTGCCCTTTGACTAGCCTTCAGGGTCCCCATTCTGGAACCAGAAGAACTCTCCCTGTACTGTGGTGCAGGGGATTGAAGCCAGTGGCTTCTGCATGCTGAGCAAGCGCTCTACCCCTGAGCTCTATGCCCAGGCTGACACTCCTCCTTTCCTTACTGACACTTACACAGAGCAGCTAGCCATGTGCCAACAGGTTGCAGATGAGACACCCAGCCTCACTCTGCCCTGGTCAATATTGCAGGGGAGAAAGAGACAATTAGAGGCCTTTGATCTTCCCACAAGTGAGCCATCTTAAGCTCCGGGCACAGGGGGAGGGCACATGACTGGGGATCTGGAAGTGCTTCATCAATCAAAAGCTAATGATCTCTGGGTCTAGTGGGATTTCCGGTGGGAACTGGTTGATGGGCATTTGCAGGGGTGGAGTCTGGGTTTGATGGGAGGGGCATGAGCACTACACCACGGTCCTAAGTTTGGAGTTGGCTTGTCTTGGCCTCAGCAGGCTTTGACATGAGTATTTAAGTCCTGGAGACATGAGAGCTTGAAGACAAACTTCTGTTACAGAGAGAGAATGAAGCTTCCCATGTCCGGTGACTTTCCCAGGTCTCACAGGATAGCCATGCCTGTGTTACCTGCTGTCTTAGGAATTCTTCTAAAAAGCCCATGAGATCTGTTTTTTTTTTTTTTTTTTTTTTGCAATGTTAGGGATACAACTTGGGGCTTTATCAGCATGCTAAACAACTGGTTTACCTCTGAGCTACATCCCAGCTAAGCTGCTGGTTTTGTGTGTCAACTTGATACAAGCTAGAGTCGTGACAGAGTAAATAGGTTTGCTTAACGAAATGCCTCCATGAGATCCAGCTGTAAGGCATTTTCTCAATTAGTGATCAGCGTGGGCGGGCCCAGCCCACTGTGGGTGGTGTTATCCCTAGGCTGGTGGTCCTGGGTCCTATAAGAAAGCAGGCTGAGCAAGCCAGGGGAAGCAAGCCAGCGTGCAGCACTCCTCTACGGCTTCTGCATCAGCTCCTGCCTCCAGTTTCAGTCCTGCTTGAGTTCCTGTCCTGGCTTCCTCCAATGATGGACTGTGATCTCAAAGTGCGAGCCAGATAAACCCTCTCCTCCCCAACTTGCTTTTTGGTCATGGTGGTTCATCACAGCAATAGAAATCCTAACCAAGGCAGGCATAAAGGCTCAGAGATGCCAAGTAACTGGGTCCTGGACACACAGACAACAAGCAGAGAAGCTCAGGTTTGTATCTTCTCTCCTGGCCTGTCCGTCATCCATGCTGGGGACAGTCTTGCAGGGCCAACCTGAGGCTCTTTCCTCATATGCCCCATATGCCCTCTACACAGAACATGGACGTTTTATTTGGACACTGTCCAAATATCACATGGCTAATTGCCACTGTGTGTCCAGAGTGCATGGCTGTGTTTTGGGGATGATGCTTGGGGACCAGCTCAGGATAATTAATGGCATCCATCCTCCTCTCTGCTGCTCGACTGAACTCAATTTGGGTGATTTTCATTAGTGCATTTGGAGGCTTTCTCCTCAGCAGGGGTGGGAGGCTAAGGGGACAGTCGTGCCCTGGGGTTGTCTGGGTCCCCCATCACATAGTGAGTGGACTCACAGAAGCCCTGCTGTGAAGGGCTGGCTAAACAGACCTCTCCAGTTCCATGGAGCAGGCAGGGTGCCTCATTGCAATGCATGCACCTGTGTGGAGATGCCTGGCCTTTCCCTTCTGGCTCTCTTAGGAAGAGGCCTAAAACCTTGAAAACTCTGAGGTGAAAGGAGACCAGGTTGTTACCTAATATTTGAGCATGCTTTTTCTCTCCTGAGCCCTCATGCACTCATTCCATATTACTAGTGATGGGGTTGGGGGAGGCTCACTACTCCTACCTGTGAGGTTCCTCAGAGTTCTAAAATTAAGCACATTTTAAGAGCTCAGCTGCAGGCTTTGACATGTGGGTGGTTAGAGTCCTGTGGCTGGCCAGGTCTGGTTATGGACACTTTTGTACATTCCTTTTCCTCTGTTAACTATGCAGATAGGAATGATATCTTCATGAGCCCCAGTGGGAAAGTGTCAAGGAATACCGCTGTGTCCTGTCTGTCAGCTTAACTTCTGTGTGAGAACCATTCACCGTGTCTTAGTTAGGGTTTCATTGCTGTGAAGAGATGCCATGACCACAGCAAGTCTTATAAAGGAAAACATTTCATTGGGGCTGGCTTACAGTTTCAGAGGCTTAGTCCACTATCATTGTGGCAGGAACCATGCAGGTGGCATGCAGGCAGATGTCTTCCTGGAGAAGGAGCTGAGAGTTCTACATTTTGATCTATAGACAGCAGAAAGAGACAGCCCTCGCATGAGGCTTAGCGTGAATACATGAGACCTCAAAGTCCACCTCCACAGTGACACACTTCCTTCAACAAGGCCACACCTACTCCAACAAGGCTATAGCTCCTAATAGTGCCACTCCCTAAGGGGTAAGCATCCACACACCTATTCAAACCACTACTCACTGCAAAGGCCTCTAAGGTCAAGGCGTATCTTAGCAGCTCTTTAAATACTGGGAAGTTTATCCTAGTAGGTTTCGTATAGATCACGGATAGGTCCAGTTCCTGCAATATTTCTCTCATGGTGCATTCTGAAGTTCATTGCTATCCTGGCCACACTTCTATTCTATATTCCTCTAAAGTATGACACTCGGCAGTGAGCCCAGCTTCCCACAGAGTCAGATGGCATTCTTGGCATCTTTAGTTTAGACCTTTGAGTCCCATGGGATCAACTCTACCTCAGTAACCTGAGCTGGCAGCCCTCTCCACATGGTTGACTTTCTTCTCCTCTTGAGGTGCTGGAACGCTGGAATTCGAACTCAGGGGCGTTTGCATGCTACAAAACTTTTCTGCCATTGGACGACATCCCAAGTCCTTAGATTGTGTGTGTGTGTGTGTATGTGTCTGTCTGTCTGTCTGTCTGTGTCTGTGTGGCTATATAGCTAGGCTGACGCTGACTTTGAACTCATGATCATCAGCTTGTCTTGGTTTCTGTGTGCTGGCTTGGGATTGTGTACACTAGCCTACCCAGCACAGGTTGACTTTGACTTTATACTATCTGGAGCTATACATCCTTTTCTGAAGAACTAGATGAGATCTCTTCCCACCATCCATATCCTGGAGACTTCTTCCGGAGGCCATCACCACCCTCTAGCCTGGGTCAAAAGCCACTATTTGCTGAGCAGTCACTAAGGGTTCTGTTCCCAGGAAAGCAGGACACCACCAGGGCTGTGTTCACTCAAGTATCCTGGGAAAGCATAGCTGTTTCCTGTATCTCCTCTTGGTTTGTCTCTCCTGTCATCAGGGACTGGTCCCTATTCTGGAAGCTCAAGGCCACTCTTTCCCCCCTGCTGTGCTAGAGGGACTCCACCTAGCCTCAGAGAGTCCTGCATCTTTAATAGGGTGTCAGGATGTCCACTCTCCATCTCCTGGGGACATAGGTTGGCCACCCAAGCCAGTAATGAGACAGGGAGACAAGCTCTGTTGTCATCTGCCTTCAGAGACTTCCCAGTCCTGCTCAGTGGCTCAAGCTGGATGTCATCTGCTGGTTCATTATTGTGGTACCATGGGTTTGAGGCATTTAGACCCCGGGGCCTGCTCTAGGCTCCCTGCTTGCTACTGTGTGTCTGGAAAACTACTCAGTCTTTCCCCTCTCAAGCCTCAGCTTTCAAATCTGTAGTGTGAGGATGTGATCTGCTTCTGCCAGAGTGGACATGAGCTTGAAAGAATGTCATTGTGTGTGACCTGGTGCTCACAGGAAGACACGCATGTTCTCATGCCTCAATAGTGTTTTTGCCAGAACTTTCTATAGGTGTTTTCCAGAGTAAAGGATTTAAGGGAAGTCAGGTTGACCTGAGATGGGGTGGTTGAGGCACAGGTCCCCTAAGGCTACCGCTCTCAGCCACCAAGCACTGGGAACCTGAGAGGTTTCAACAGGAGCTGCTGCCGCTGCCGCCACCGCCTCTGGCACTTGGGGTCCTTCAGGAGCTGTCGACTCAGGTCCCAGCACCAGTGAAATTGCAAGTAAACAGCAATTGTCAGAGTCGATTTAACGTTGATATTTTTATCACATATCAGCCTGGTGCCGTGGCAAGGAATGACAGAAGCAGAATGCTAAATAATTTCTCTAAATAATGCAAGCTCCCTGGGCTGCCTGGAGGGAGGTGGAGCTAAGGGAGAGGAGGCCCGCTGGCTGGTTTTTGGGATTTGGGTGAGGGACACATTCAGTTCTTTGTTTCTTGGTCCTGTTGCTGACTGACAGCCTTGTGGGGACTGGTTCCTGGGGAACGGAGGTGGCTACAGGGCAGCAGCAGGCCGACTGACTAGGGCAAGGCAGAGAAAGCAGGGCTCATACTCAATAAGGACTTGTTGATTTGATTGCTAAAGAGGGAGAGAGTTTGAGACAGGAGGGAGAAAGGAAAGGAGGCAGAGCCTGAGCGAGCCTGAGTGAGCCTGAGCGAGCCTGAGTGAGCCTGAGCGAGCCTGAGTGAGCCTGAGCGAGCCTGAGCGAGCCTGAGCCAGAGCAACAGGAGAGAGTGATCCAGAGGGGAAGTGAGACAGGAGGTGGTGAGAGGGAGGGAGGTGGTACAATCCAGACAGTGGGAGGAGCTTGGCAAGGTACCAGGAAGGGAGAGAGATGGGCAGAGATGAGATGTGATGTTAGCTTGACAACCCCAGAGTGCTTCAGCAGTAGTGCCAGTCCTAGTCTGTGTTTCCCAGGGTGGACACTGTTCATTTGAAAACTTTTGCTACTGTACTGTCCCGCTCCTCAGTCCCCAGCCCCCTGCAAGACAGTCATTCCTCTGAGAGAGGAAAATTA
Organism: Grammomys surdaster; assembly: GCF_004785775.1. Lineage (NCBI taxonomy): Eukaryota > Metazoa > Chordata > Mammalia > Rodentia > Muridae > Grammomys > Grammomys surdaster. Next base: position 4,138,958 of record NW_021605583.1, on the reverse strand, counting down.
TGGAGGTTAAAGCGCTCACAAGTAGATTTGGCCGGTTAGCCTCTCATTCAAAGTGGGAGGCCTCGTTTTGTTTTGTTTTTTTTTGTTTTTTTTTTGTTTTGGCAACAAGATCTCAGGTAGCTTAAGCTGGTCTCAGGCTTGCTATAGAATTGAGGATAGCCTTGAATAATCGATCTTTTGTCTGTTTCCTTAATGCTGAGGTTACAAGGCATTTGCCACTATGACCTGTATAATGAGGTGCTAGGACCAAACCCAGGGCTTCCTGTATGCTAGGTATGTTAGGCGAGCCCTCTACCAACTGAGATACAGTGTCTCTTTTCATCTTAAACTGTCCTAGAAGGGACCACAGGCGAGGCCCCCGAGGAAGAGGGCCTAGGTTAGCTTTCCATTACTGTGACAAAATGCTAAAAGAAAACCAGATTAGGAGGTGACATCTTATGGTTTCAGAGGCTGTAGTTGCTGGTCAGTGGCCTTGTGTACTTGGGCCTGTGGCAGAAGTACCCTTTAGCAGGAGGTATATGTGTGGTAGAGAAGGATAGCTCATTTTATGGTGGCTTGGATGTAAGACAGAGGTGGGGGTTGGGGGGGAGAGCTTGAGATTCAAAATCTCCTTCACAGTATGCCCACAATGATATAACTTTTTCCTATATAGCTGGCCTTACTGGATGTTCCGCCTCTTCCTGACAGAACCTATGGTTGAGGACCAAGCCTTCAACCAAACGGCCTCTGAGGAGCATTAAAACTATGGCCGAACCTCTGTCTGATGGGAATTACAAGCAAAGATGGGTCAGCACGTGAACACTCTAGTAAGGAGGATAATCAAGGGTGTCTCATCAAAGTGCTTCCCCTTTCGGGGAGCTACATGAGTCCATAGGCAGGAGAGTATCCTGCTCACTGGTCGTTCTCACAGCAAGCAAAGTGTCTGGAATATATTCAGTGGTCACTGTATGACTATGGCATGAATAAAGAATAAATTGGTCATCTCACAGATACGGAGACATGAGAGACACAGGTTAAATGCCCCTGTCCCCGCAGCTCATTTGTGATAGACTGAGAGCCACAAATCCATTTCATTTTTTTAAATTTTTAATTTTTTTCAGTAGCAGGTTGGTCCCCTCTTTATAAGTGGAACACGTGAAGCTGGAGGCTGGCCAGCCCTGGAGTGGCTGAGTCCTTCCAGACAGGCCTGAATCTTCCGCCATCTTTCTCTTTACTTTCTCTATCAGCCATTCCTCTACCCCTCCCTCCTCTGCTAACCCTGTCAGCAGAGAATTGACTCCTGTGGAATCATCCATGTCCCACCAAGGCTCTCAGCTATGCAGCTCTGGTTGTCACATGGGTTGGCTGTGCTACTGTAACAGTCAGCTCTAATCCCTGCGGCTGTACCACTGGGTATGGCTCAGGGTGGCTCTTCACGGAAATTCTGCTTTAGGAATTGTTGGGAGCAACCTTATTTATACACTAAAGGCCTAAGTCAGCCTACTGACACAAAGTTTTGGTCTCTGTGGAAAAACACTAACCCTAGAATAGATAGCTATAAACCTTGTAGACAAGCAGTCTTGGTGGAAAACTACCAGCCTAGGTAAGAACAAGTAGTCATAGGTCTTGTGGATAGTCAGTCTTGGTAGACAGTACCAGCTTAGATAAGAACAAATGAATCATAGGCAGAGTCATAGTGACCTGTTCCCTGCTTCTTCACCCAGTCAAGACTCTGTTCTGGAAGATATCTGTACTCCTCCTGAAAACACCTATGCTCCTGTGTCATCCCTTTCCCCACATCCTGTGTAAAATAATTAAAATAGCAATTTGATCAGACTATAGACAAGCCATGGTTTTTTGACTCCCCCTGTTCCCCAGTCTCTCTTTCAGGTGGTCCCCTAGTCCTAGTCCACTGTCCTGCTGGAAGGGGACAAGGAATGATGTGGGGATCCTTGCTCTCTCTGAATCATGATGCTGTCATACCAAGAACACACAAGGACCTTTGCCAAGCTAGAAAGTGCCACAGACCACGTATCAACCATGATCTAGACACACACACACACACCCATTATACTACAAGGGAGATTGGGAAATTTAGTGGTGTTTGTGTGCCCAGGGAGAAGTGGATGACATGAAATCTGCTTAATGCATTGTATTTGTTCTATCACAGTGCCTGAGAGGCCACCTCTGCCACCATCTTTCCTTTCTCCCCTGTCAGTCTGTCTTCTTTATAGGCTTTTGTGATTTCCCTCTCCCTGCCTCCTCTTTTTCGAAGCCATTCTCACTGCATTATGGCACCCCTCATACATGATACATACGTCTTCCTAGATGCCCCCACATTGTCTCTGAAAGTTCCTGACTTTAACTGGGAAAGTGGCTTTCTTTGTGGAAGACTGTTCTCCCTGGCTGTGTGCCTCAGGGCTGGGTACAGTTGGCAGTCTCTTCATGCTCCAGAGCCAGGTCTGGGCCCACGAATAAGGAGTTCCCCTGAGACACCAGTGTTATTTGGCTTTACTTTTCTTTTTCCTTCCTTGCTATGGTCACCCACTGGTCCTCTGGTCACTTGTCCTCGTTCACTGAACACACGGCATCTGTTGTGTCCTTTGTCCATATGCCAGAGCTCTGGGACCGTATGGAAAACTCATCCAAAATCCTGTCCAATCTGTCCACTCTGCTCCTCAAACATAGGTCAGCATTGCTCAACTCTAGCCACTTCTACGGTGACATTGAGGCCTTAGTGCCCAGAATTGTTTCTGAAATCCTACATTCAAACCGCAAGGCCTTACCAAACTTTGCAAGTTTTTCTAAGAAGTATGTTGGTTGTGCTCATGGGTGTGTGTGTGTGTGGGTCCCCTTGATTTCTTTACCTTCTATTTATAGTTTGAAAATGAATGTTCCTCGCAGGTTCATGTGTTTACACACTTGTTTCCCAGCCATCCGCAGGCACCATGCAAGGCTGTTGAAACTTCAGGTCTGTAGTCTAACTGATAGAAGTGGGTCACTGTCGTCAAGCCTTGAAGGTGATAACTATTTCTGATTCTGGCCAAACTCTTTGTTTCCTGGTCCCCAAAGTAGGAGGAGACTTTGCTACATGTTTCACAGCCATGCTTTTCCTAGCCATGTTGGTCTGAAACCGTGAGTGGTTCTTTTTCTCCTCCTTTAAGCTGCTTCTCTCAAGTGCTTGGTCACAGTGCCTAGGAAAGGAACTGACAGGTCTCTCCAGTCCTTATTTCCTTCCCTGTTCTGTTTAAGTCCTCTGGTCTGTCATTTGATCACTGTGCTGCTAAAGATTCACCAAAGAAACCAAACTAATATGTGTACTGTAATAGGCAGATCCACTACAAATGTATCATGAAGAATTAGGTCATGTGACTATGTAAGCCAGGAAGTCCCCAAACCTGAAGCTGGGAGACTAGAGATACAGGAAAGCCGATGGTATAAATCCCAGTGTGAAAGCCAGCAGGCCCAGGGCTTAAGAACTTCAGTATTCAAGTTCAAGTCTGAGTCCAGAAAGACCCAGTGTCCCTGCTTGAAGGCCATCAGGCAAGATGTGTTCTCCTTTCTCACTGGAAGGTTGACCCTATTGTTGTAGTCAGGACTTCTGGTGATTGGATGGGACTCACCCACAAGAGAGCCAATGATTGGCTTTGTACAGTCTCCAGTGCAATGGTTATCTTATCTAGGAAGGTCCTCACGGATACCTATAGAATGACGGTGGATCAAATATCTGGGCACCCAATGACCCTGTCAGGTTCACGCATCCATTAACCTTGGTCATCTCTCCCATTTCCTCAGATGCTTTGCGTCATTGCTCCTGTCTCATAACCCAGAAAGACTAAGCCCTGGATCGGCCCAGTGGTCTTCGCTTTTCACTTATTTTTCTTTCCCTTGTTCTGCGTACTTCACTTTTACCTGATAAGTTATCTGTTCTGTAAAAGATCGAGGCATCGGGGCTGGGGATGCAGCTCAACTGGTAGAATTCTTGCCTAACATGCACAAAGTCCTGAGTCTGATGCCCAGAGTGGCATAAATCAGATGTGGTGACACATGCCTATATTGCTAGCATTCAGGAGGTGGAGGCAGGAGGATCAGAAGAAGTTAAGGTCTGAGGGAGCTATTCAATGAGAGATTTATTATACATTTTATAATAAATAAAATTATTATTTATTTTTAAATAATTATTTATATATATAATTTATTATACATTAAATGACCCAGAGCCCAGGCATAACCATGTTACCAGGCAGATGACAAGGGTACCTGTTATTAGAAGGTAGAGTTGGGGGCTAGGGGTTTTCAAAGCACAAGAGTGAGGTCCACAGATAGTGGATTTGCTTAGTAACTTAGTCATAGATGCCATACTGTGCTTTGGGTCAGATTGCTTAGATTCAGGTTCTATTTCTGTCACTTCTGAACTACTCACAACTCACAGAGATTCACTTAACCTCTCTACATTCTTGTTTCTCTCATCTGTTAAATGGGGATATGCATAGTTACCTCCTATGATCACTGGAAACAAACAAGATTGAGCATTATGGGAAGGCCTTTATATTATACAGGTGAGATGAAGGTCTCCTCAGTGTCGACTGGGGACGTGGGTGAGTGGCAACCTAGACAGGCCTTCCTATTTCTTCCCAAACAGAAAGGAGGCAATTCCCCTGCATCTGAGGAGTGTAACTGCAGGGGGGCATTGGGTGGTAGCTGCTCAAAGCTCCTGAGAGCACTGCAGCAGGGAGAATCTGGACTTACAGCTCCTGGTCAGACTCCGGCCTGTTGTCTGGAATAGACCAAAAGTGTGTGCCTGGGAAGAAGGCATGGTTTGGGTGATTCATGGCAGACAGGACAACCAGGCTTTATCTTCTACTCCTGGTAGGCTCCCAGAACTCTTCTTGGAGGACACCTGACTTTCTTTGATCTCTTGCCCCAAGCCCTAAGGAGTTCACCTTGGAGAAACTCAAGCACTGACTGAGAGATTGCATATGGCTGCCACATTAGAAGAAACAGAGTTTTCTTTCAAGGCTCAATTCCTTCTCCTGACAGCATGTGGCCTTTTTTTATCCTCAAAGACAGAGTCCTAGGCCTATCATGCAGGCAGTTTGGCAGGCTAGTGATCTGAAGAAACTGAAGCAATTCTGAGATCATAAATGCTATGCAAAGAGAAGGAAGGACTTAAGACCTGGCTTGGTAAAGGCCTCCGGGGAATCCATGCACTGGTCACAAATGAGTCCTGGGAAATGTCTTTCATCTTGGCCTCCAACTGGGGCAGGAGACATGAGGACAATGGAGTCCAAACCAGGGACTTCTCTTCTGTTGGGAGTTCCTGGGATGCTATGAGTGAGGCAGGTTCTGTGGGGAAGTGAGGAAGCAGGAAGCCAGAGGAGAAGGTGCTGATGGTTAGGAGAATCTGGGAGGGCAGTGGGGGAGCTGGCTGAGCAGGTTAGCTGACGCCAGGTCCTGGCCATGCCAGTTTTAAAGCAATTGCTTATAGCTGAGTGTTTAAAGTGGTTCACTCGTGGTGCCAACTGTTCTTGGATGATGTTCCCTAAATGTTTGCTGTTTTGCACTTGTGCCCAGAGGCAACTTTACATGGTGGGGGCTCTTCTGTCAATCTGTCACGGTGAGTGATTAGAAGCAGGAAGGAGATACCGATGTCCCCCCTCAGGGATTGAGGGATGTCTGTATTTACAGTCAGCCGGCCAGGCAAACGATCTACTAGTCAGTCCACTCCCTGGACTGAGAACCTGCAAACCTGTGGCTGTACTTAGATGGGGTGCTGGAGAAACTAGGGTGGCATCTTTGTCCTCGGTGTGCTTAGGATTGGACATGTTCGGTCTCTTTTTCTGGCAGTGCATACACCCACATATAAAGGTGTACACACACACACACACACAGTGGGGGGAGAGAGAGAGACAGAGAGATAGAGAGAGACAGAGAGACATAAAGAGAGATAGAAAGAGAGAGAGAGAGAGAGAGAGAGAGAGAGAGAGAGAGAGAGAGAGAGAGAGAGAGAGAGCCCTCCTTCCCTGATTATCAGCTAACTGAAAGTTCTCTGGGATGATTTTCCTATTTGCATCTGGATACCCCTCAGACTACTGGAATCCTTTCTGCTGCAAGGAGCCATTGGCTTTCTTGGAATTACAGCAGCAGGGCAGAAAGATATGAGAGGTGGGTAAGTTGTTGCCTGCCTTCTCTCAGGTTTCTGGCCTGACTGTAGGTGCCCAGTGGAAGCAACCCTGGATACAGAATCAGGACTCATTGCTGCCTCTGTCGAAACCAGAGGATGGCATGTCAGCTCCAGAAGGCTGAGGATCAGGTCGGGTGTGTCTGGTGATAAATACCTGTGGGATGAATGAGTGGATCTGTCAGACTCCAGCTTTATGAGTGGGCTCTTAAAATGCAAATGCCCTGGCTTGAGGCAGGGGACCCCACTCTCCTGAGGCAGGCAAAGTAGCCAACCTGGGTCAGATGGATCCATATTAGATTCTCAGCCTGGCCAACCAAGAAGTGTACCACCTCAGTTCTTTTACCTGGGGTCAGGACATCCATCCACCTAGTAGAGTTGAGGTCTGGTCAGAGAACCATGTAAGCTGGAAGTGAGCAAAAGGCACCCAGGAAGCCCATATAGAAGCATTGGGTATGGAGAAACAGAAGGAAGCTATGTTCTAGAATGTTCCTACCATAAGCTGATTTGGTAGGAAATCCATGAACTGAGTCTGCCATACCTCTGCTGGCTTAGGAGCCTAGCCCAGCTCTGAGGTGTTGTCCCACCCAGTGGCATGGGGACAGAGTGGAGAATTTCTTCCTTAGGACTGATGGTCTCTCATCCTTCAGCTCTCCTCACTGTGTGTGACTTGGCAAGAGCCCTCCTCATCCTTCCCACTCAAGGGAGAGGTTCAGATGAAGTGACAGTAAAAGGACAAGAGTTTGAGGCTTGGGATGGTGGCTAAGAAGGTATCAGCCAGGGGTCACAGATCCTAGCGGGTATCAGGGAAAGATCCCCAAGGGGCTCTTTTACCTGAAGCGCTTACTTGGGACAATCCAAGCAAAGTATCTCTCCTCTCGCGCTCCAGAACTTACATGGTATCCTCTACTTTTCACAGAAGCTTGGGAGATTTTTCCATATGAGATATTACTTCCCCACTTTGAAGATATCAAAACTAGAGACTGGAAGGAGATGTGTATGGCCACCTTAGTCCCTGGAACCCGTGTTCCATTATGGATGGAATGGCTCGTTAATAAAAAGAATCAGGTAGCAAGCAGCACGGAGCTTTGGCTCCTGGATCGTCACCGCCCCACAATTTATTACAAACACTGTAAGCGGTAGAGCTAGGGACAACCGGAACGGAACAAGCTTTCTGCTGGACGTCACAGGGGAAGCTGCTGACCCCGGTGGGACAGGGGATGGATCCCTGGAGACACTGTGCTGAGGTTGTTGTACCAGATACTATTAATATGGTCACCAGGTCCAGCTGTCATGATGCTTTTTAGGACCACATCTCCAGATAGCCCAATGGCAGGAAATCATTGACTCTGGGGTCAAGAATCTGGAATAAAGGTGTATCCTGTCACTTGCTAATTGTGTTGCTGGGGTAGGAGCCTCTGGCCACTCATTAGCCAGGAGCCTGTGTCAGAAAGTGTTTGCTTAGCATATGTGAAGGCCTGGGTTCCACCCCAAGCACCACGTAAAAAGTAGTACGCACCTGAACCTCCTGCACTTGGAAAGTAGAGACAGGGTGATCAGAAATACAAGGTCATTCTGGACCCAGCCAGTTCAAGGCAAGCTGGAGCTACAGTGAGATCCTGTCAAACACAAGCAAATGAAGGAAAGCTACATGTGTAAAAAAGGGGCAGGATGGGGGAGTGGTTAAGACCTTTTTGCTCCAGAGATGCTTGGGTATTGCTAGCATTGCTTATCAATGAGCACCCTGGAGGGCACAGCATGTCATACAAACGCAGAAACGCACTGCATTTGCTCATATATGAAACATACATGAGCAATGAACAGACTGCAGTGGCCTGTGGTATCGTCTAGTCCGTAGGACCTCTTTCTAAACAAACAAACCAAAACCAAAACCAAAACCAAAACTGGTGGGTTGTTAACCAAAGCGTGAGGTTGTCTGAGCGCTGAGAGGCTGCCATAGGTCATATGTTAGTGGACAAAGTCGGGGCTTGGAGCAGCGGGTTATTGCAGGAAGGTTGCTTCCTCCCCTGAGTCTTCAGGTGTCTTGGGACTGGTAAGAGCTGGGGGGAGAGGAGCATTGTAAGGAGGGTCAAGGACTGCCTCTGCCCCAGCAGATACAGAGAGACACTTCCTCACCTTCTATCTTCCCTACTCCAAGGCCACCGCAAGGTAATAATTTTTGAAACATTTCATTCGAAACATTTGCATGGAGCTATCAAATAAATAAGGGTTGACTTGAAGCAGTGCTTGTTGGGAAATGTGATATGAAAATTCATTTAATATGAAAGAATGTAGAAGCCCAAGCACATGGCAACGGCCTGATTGCAGATAGTATCTGATAACTCCATGCGAACACATTTCAGTCACAGTATCTGTTGCGCTGGTCCTCTCGGCTCGAAGCGCTAAGGGGTGACTGTATGCGAGACCTCTTTTCTGAGCCAGATTAGAATTAATTAATTGGGAATATTGTGACATTACTTTTGTAATTAAGAAGCGCCACTATTTGCTGTGGCAGTGAGATGAAGTGTTTACTGTTGTCTCCGATGAGGCAGGAAAAGATGAGAGGTGGCGAAATCACAGCAGAGAGACATCTGGAGTGGGCGGCTCTATTCTTTCCCTCTTCAGCTTTTTTGACTTGCCTACAGTGTGTGGGGCTCCAGATAAGAGGCAGGGTCTCAGGGCCAGGCCACGGGCAGAGCTTTCAGTACCTCCCTGGGGGTCAAGGGTGACTTCCCTCTCAGGCTTTGTGGATCCCAGGAGGCTGCCCCAAGCCTGCAGATAAGGGGGCGGGGTCCTCCCGGAACGTGGGACATAATGGGCAGGGAAAGCAGAGGTCAAAGGTGAGTCAAGGCTGTTAAGCAGCGACACGCCCCTTCCTCTCTTGATAAACTGTGAAATCCATTTGTCCTTGGCTGGATGAACTCAGGGAGGCAAACACTGTCACTTCTGGGCATCTGCAGAAGGGCTAGGGAGGGAGGAGAGGCGCCCATATGCTGGCCTGTCTCCCAGTACACGACCCTGGGAGTTTGCTTGTCTTTCTGCCTTTTCCCCTTCCTGGGGAGAAAATGGAAATAATTTCCTTTGAAACATGACATTTCCTAATCCGGCGCCCGGCCTGGCTGACAGCAGGATTAGTGTGTTCGGGCTGCCAAGCCTGGCTGGCCATATGCAAGCACCTCCCGTGGGGCTGCAGTGGCCAGAGCCAGCCCCCTCCCCTGGCTCTTCTCCCCCTCTCCAGTCTGGTCTAAGCCATGCTATCCCTGCACATCAGGGACTAGTAGGCTGGAAGCCGGCTCTGGGGGTCCTTTCCTAACCAAGTGCTGGAGACCTGTGTGATGGCTTCTTCCATCCACCTAGAGCTATTAATGTTGTTCACCAAAGGGAACGCGAGAAGGCCAGGTGCTGGGAGCTAGAATTCCATCTCAACTCTGCAGGGACTCACAGTAAGGATGTAGGGCACATCAGGACGCCATCTGGCTTCCAGCCTTAGCATCCAGACACATTGTTGCCTAGGTAGTATTGACTCCTTTGGCTCCCCCAAAATCTCTCATTAATAAATAACATATTTATGTGTATAACAAGTATATGAATAAATAAATGTATGATATATAATATTAAATAAATTGGTGGTTGTTTATTAGAATGCTTTGCCTCCCCTTCTCCACAACTGTCCTTTACAGTGGCCACAGTGGGCATTTGCCCCAGGGTCTCTCTGAGGAGATGTGCCAGATGGGCAGCATCCTCGTCTCTCTTGCCCTGGAGCTGCTTATTAGAATACACGACGCCCATGCACTGTAGCATCCTGATGGGTGGGTCCCGGTTTCCTCCTCCTCCTAGATGAGGAAGCCGGGGACCAGAGAGACGGAGACTATTGCTCAGATTAACACAAGCCAATTAGAACCCAGACGGGTCCAGTTCCCGATGTCTTGTAACTTAGCTGTTTCTTACACGTTGTTGACCTATGAACCGTTCTTCCCTATTCTACACAACTCTCAGTCAAGTTCATGAACTCTGGGAGTTAAGCTAATGGCCCTGGCTTATTCTGGCTAGGTGTAAGTTTAATTAAAAAAATTAAATTCCACTTATTTGTTGTATGTGTGCATATGTTTTACCCAGAGTACAGGTGGAGGTTAGGGGGCAACTTGAGGGAGACATTTCTCTCTCTCCTACTACCGTATAGGACTGGGGGGGGGTCAAATTCAGGTCAGTAGGCTTTGTGGTCTGTGTTCTTGTTGGCTGAGCCATCTTGCTGGCCTGATAATTGCTTTTCCAGTAGGCTTTGGGGTGCTTCCTGTGTAGTGTGGTCCTTAGCTCTGCAGCTGGGCTTAGACATTGTGATCTCCAAGACTGAGACCTTGGGAGGCATCAGACTCAGAATGCCTGACCCATAGGCCGTGTCCCTGGTCAAGATGAAAGCTGAAAACTCAGCATGGCCAGCTGCTCAGAGGGGACTGAATAAGGACGTCAAGTGGTTTTACATGAAGCTCAAAGTTTCCCAGTCTTTGAGACTGACAGAAGAACTCAAGGGAACCCAGCCTTGGTGGTATGAATAAGTAGCCAGGTGCCCCCAGGAACGAGCAGGGAGGTCCTAGCTTCCTCTTCCAGGGAGTTTCTCCTGTCTCTGGCCTCATTGTTTAAATCTGCCAGCCACAAATTTCAACTCTAGGGTCTTTGAGAAGTTCTTTGTGGCCCCGAGGAGGAGGGAGGGAATTTCTGTCCCGCCCCCTCCTCCTTCCCCATCTCCTCTGTACTAGGGTTTGAAGCCATGGTGGGTCTGGTGGTGTAAGGTGTTTGGTGGGAGTTGAGAGGGCTGGAAGAAAGAAGCCCGCAGTGTGGCTAAGCAGGGTCTTCCCCTTCTCATCTTCAGTGCGCAGACTCACAGTGAGATTCAGGGTGACAGATGGAGAAAGCGCTTCTCGCAAATGACCCAGTGATGAGAAGACAGCTTGGTTTGAGGATGACTTCCTTGGAAACTGTCTTTGTGGGAGATCAGAGTAGCAAACTGAATAGAAATTCAAACTCCATAGACTGGAAGGGCTGAGTCCACCTGAGACCAGAGTGAGTAGGGTGTGGCCTGCTGGGAACACCCATCCCTAGTAGAGTGTCTTAGGTTGTTGTTACAGGGACTGCTTCTCCAGGAGGGAGCATTGTCCCACTGCACAAAGACAGCTCTCATTCTTTTCCTTAGCATCCAGTCCTTTCTTCACCGCCTTTCTTAGCATCTCTGCCCCTCCCGTCTCCCTGGCTCATTCTCTCCCTCCCCTATCGATCTCCCGACCTCTGCATTAGCATTCCCAACCTCCGGCACCAGCCACTTAGGCCAGAAAGACAGCTCCTTGGAAACACAATTGAAATATTTTTATAAATGACCAGCGGAGTTTGAGTGACATGCCCTTCTTAGGCTAAATAAAATTAAAGTTAAACCTTCTAAAAAATACATGAGCCAAACATCCTCTGCACATTTCATTATGCAAATGTGGCTGTCCGGGGCTGCACAAATTAGCCCGCCTTTTGAAATCGGCTGCGGCTGCCTTCTCTTCCTTTTTTTCAGTCCTTTTTTCTCTTCCTTTGGGTTGTGAGCAAAAAGGCTTTGTGGTTTTAGGCTGGCAGCTGGAGTCTAGGGGAACAGGGGAGTCTGGAGAGTGGGGAGACCCACAGACTCCTCTTCTGTTCTTTGTCCTATTCTTTCTTTGCAGAAGACCGTGAGGGAGAAATGAATCCAGGATGTCTCATCCTTTCTTTTTTCAGACTGCTTGGCAGGGTCTGGCCAGGAGAGGTCAGCCTGGGGTTGGGAATGGGGGCTTCCAGGATTGGGACGGGTACTCAGAAACCCCTTACTCTTGGGGCTGTGGCTGCTGCTGGCCCTGACAACACATGGCCCTGACCTCAAGTCAAGGTCTTCCTTCCCCAGATCTCAGGTATAACACAGCATGACTTTGCTTGTTTGTTTATCTGAACCCCAGATAGCACCCAGAGAACATAGGTAGGCCTCTGTGTTTGTCTGGTGTCTGGAGGGGAGGGGGGGGTCACGGCTCCTCTGATGGGGACATTAGGAAAGAGGAGGATGGGTGATTGGGATAGATGGCCACTCATGTCACTAGGGACTGTGATCTGTAGAGTCAGCCCTTCATAAAACTTCCCAGAAGTGAAGTAGCAGCATCTGCCCAGTCCTGGGAAGGAGGAAATACTCCAGGTTACATGAGAATCTAGAGTTTCCATATTTAGACTTGTTTAAAAGTGATTATAGTTACAGTCAACAGGTACAGAGTCTGGAGACAAAGTGGGTGTGGCCAGGTGGCCAAGGTCCTGGGTTTGACGAGGGCTCTTTCCTGCTCCATGGTGTCCAGTAAGTGGGCTGTTGCAGCAGAATACTGTGATTTGGGGGACTTATAAACAGCAGAAACATATATCTCTCCATTTTGGAAGCTCAAATTTTGAGAAACTGTCATGGTTTGAATATGCTTAGCCCAGGGAATGGCATTATCTGGAGGTGTGGCCTTGTTGGAGTAGGCGTGGCCTTGTTGGAGTAGGTGTGTCACTGTGGGCATGGCCTTTAAGACCCTCATCCTAGCTGCCTGGAAGGTAATCTACTCCTAGCAGCCTTCAGATGAAGATGTAGAACTCTTAGCTCTTCCTGCACCATGCCTGCCTGGATACTTCCATGCTCCTGCCCTGATGATAACGGACTGAACTTCTGAACCTGTAATCTAGCCCCAATTAAATGTTGTTCTCATCAGAGTTGCCTTGGTCATGGTGTCTGTTCACAGCAGTAAAACCCTAAGACAGAAATAGATCCAATATGTACTTATATGCATATACATAGATTTGTATGTTTTTAAAAATCTCTTCCTTAAACATTGTTTTTTCTTATATTATTAACTTATGTCACTAAATTCATCCATCTTCCTACTGCTGGCTGCCAAAGGGCATTTTGTCCTAAGCGTGTACCACATAGTGCTTTGATACCCTTGGTGGATAGACATTCAGGTTGTCTGGAATTCCTTGTAGGGACAGTCTCCTGGGTAGCATGAAGAAGTTAATCTGAGGCAGTGTGTACTAGGAGATCTCTTGGGTCTTGGTCGGTTTCACTTAGAGCAGTAGGTGGGACCTTCCTTCCCCTGACATTTCTGTGGGCTTCTGTGTCCCGCACACATTTTCTAATACTTGTTGGCATGGGGACCATGCAGCCGGGCCTCAGGCCGCCATCCCTCTCTTTGCTCTGCTCTGACTACTGTGTGACTGTACAGATGTCCTTTTTGTGGGCCCTGCTGTGGATTCCACCTTACACAAATTGCCGGGCACTGTTTCTGCCCTTCCTTCCCTATGTCTTTCTTGCTGATTTCAAAGGGTTTGTATAACATTCTATCTGCACACGTCTTTGTTTTAGTCATGGGGTTCATGGGTCACCTAGCTGCTTGTTGACTCTGCAGTGTCCTTCTGGGAACAGAGAGGTCCGGATTTAGTCTAGCCAAATACATCATTGCTTTTTCTTGTCTTTTAGTTTGCGCCTTCTGGGGTCTTATTAAAGAAGTCATCTAATGCCAAGGTCACAGAGCTGCCTTTTACATTCTCTCGGTTAGTTTTATATTTTTTCGTACCACACTCGGGGGCTTAACTGCCTGGGATAGTTTAAGTTTTACATAGTAGAAAGAGAGACACACACTGTTTTATTAAAATTTGCATGGTAAACCAATTGAGCTAGCTGTACTTCTCCCACTCCCAACACCTTACAAACTCACCTACATTCCTGTATACCAGCTAAAATACTCTCTCACCTTTATGCACTGTGTATAAATAAATGCTCCTGGGCCCACACTTTTGCTCTGTTGGCTTATTGGTTAGCGCCTGTGTCAGTATTACAGTTTCTTTAAGAAGACGATGATCAGAGTGATCATTAGAGTTCACGCTCAATGCTCTCCTTCACTGAAGTGGTAGCCTTCCATTTCCCTGTCCACCGGGAGTCAGACCTGGCTGTGTGGCTCAATTTGGACAGCAGAATGTGAGTGCAGGTGACACCTGTCACTTCTTGGAGGAAGCTTTCAGGGCTGGTGTGTGGTACACCGTGTCCTCTTACCTACCTTGACAACATGGACTGCTCCTGGCCAGGTAGGATGCTGCCAGCCGGAACTCAGAGCAAGGAAACTTCGGAACCTTCTGCTACCCACAGTGGAACTCGTGTGAAGAACAAGGTCCTGGTGTTTCAGTTGGTTGCGTTTGGAAGGTTTTGGTTTTGCAACAAAATATCGCCTAGCCTGACCAAAGCACTTGTCATGGTTTGGACTCATTCTGATAGCTCATAAGGTATGTCTTAATCTTTTGTGATTTTTGCTCCTCATTTATTTGTTTGTTTGTTTATTGCAGGATCTCACATAGCTCAGGCTGGTCTTAGAATTCACTATGTTGCCGAGGTTTGCCTTGAGCTTTTGGTCCTCTTGACTCATCCGTCACGTTCTAGGATTACAGGTATGCAACATCCTCCTCTTTTAGAATTTGCTTGCTAATCTTCTAAGATGCTGCAGCTGAAAACAAACACAAGCAGTCTTGGGCAAGACACAGAGGGCTTTGGGGTGCTGAAACACAAAGTTTTACTTCTATAAAAAGCATCATTAAAAAAAATAAAGAAGATGTTTTCATTGCATAGCTCAGGCTAGCCTGGAACTTACTATGTAGCCCAGGCTGTCCTTGAACTTGTAATGATCCTCTTGCCTTATTCAGCCTCATGTGTACTGGGTGACCCAGACCTAGGTCACTGTGCCTGGCTAAGCATTATCTTTTTTTTTTTTTAAGATTTATTTCTTTAATGTATGTGAGCACTATGTCATTGTCTTCAGACACACCAGAAGAGGGCATCAGATCTCATTACAGATGGTTGTGAGCCACTATGTGGTTGCTGGGAATTGAACTCAGGACTTCTGGAAGAACAGTCAGTGCTCTTAACCGCTGAGCCATCTCACCAGCCCCATATCATCTTTTAACATACATGTAGGTGCCACCTCTCCAGACACTGCAATGGTCTCCAACACCCTGGAGTCTCTTGCCACTTTTCTGGTTATCCGCTCTCTTCTTGATTGTCATTCTCTGTCATCTCTCCTTTTCTGTGGATAACAACACATTCTTCTGAGTCCCATGTAGAGTGGTTTCCCCTGCATCAGCTCTCGGTGCCACTGCCACTGAGAGCTTAGAAGGTTCACTCTTATTCTACATTTATCAAGCTAATCTTCCAAACAGTGACAGTTCTCCCCTAAGAGCAGTTCTGATGCCAGCTGTTAAGACAATACAGAATTATCCACTTTGTTACATATAAAAGAGGCTGGGAAAACTGGATAGCTCAGGGGTAGGAGAAGGAAGGCAAGACTCAGATAATGTGTCTTATATCATAAAAGAATGATATGTTTCCTGTGGATAAATGATAGAAAAATAGAAGAAGGGACAGTGAGATGGCTCTGTGGGAGAGAGTGCTTGCTGCCAAGCCTGATGGCTTGTTTTGATTTCTAGAATCCACATGGCAGAAGAAGAGAATCAAGTCCTGAAAGTTGTCCTCTGAACGCTGAGTGTGCACTTGCGCGCGCGCGCACACACACAGAGAAACATACATAAATATTTATGTATACACACACAGAAACATACATAAATGCACACATATACACACAAAAA
>NW_021605583.1:4112136-4123134 GCF_004785775.1 Grammomys surdaster | reverse complement strand
ATACACACACAGAAACATACATAAATGCACACATATACACACAAAAACATATATAAATACATATATACACACACAGAAACATACATAAATACACACACAGAAACATAAATACACACATATATACAAAAAACATATAAATACACACACAGAAACATACATAAATATACACATACACACAAACATACATATACACACAATACACACATGTACACATACATATGCACGTCCCCATATCCACATACACACATATACACATATGCAAACATACATACACACATACACATATACACATCTACAAATATACACACATACTCATACACACATACATACACATATGCACACATACACATACACACATATATACATAAACATATACACACATGCAAAAAACACATACACACACATGCACACACAAATAAATGTAAAAATATTTGAACAACCAAAAAGTGAAAAATCCAATCTGTTTCTAACCTTTGTAATACAGAAGTACATACACATCAGCTGACGGACTCAACCGCATCAGGAGGCAGTATTTTAAGAGAGGAGTAGATAACTTTCTGTCACCATGACAAACTTGAGAGAAACCAAACCTGCAAGGGGGAAAGAGGTTCTTTAGACTCACAGTTTTAGCAGTGTGAGCCTGTGGCCACTTGTCCTCTGTGCTTTGGGCCTTTGGTGGGGTAAGGCATGCTTGGTGGAAGCAAACATGAAAGGAAACATTAAGGGCTCACCTTATACTGGCCTGGAAACACACACACACACACACACACACACACACACACACACACGGGGGTTGGGGGGTCCCACTATTGTTTTCAAGGACACAGTATCTTCCAGGTCCCCAGTGGCCTAACTTCCTTTCTCTATTCCTCTTACGTCACCCTAAGGGCACCACAGACAGAGACCAAGCCTTTAGCACACTGGCCTTGGGCGTCATCTAAGATCCAAAGGCCAATTAATAAAGCTGGTGACTTTAATTACATGAGAAGAAAAAGTTTGCAGCTTTAATAAAGTCTTCAATAAATCAAGAAAAACCCAGAAAGCAAACACTTGAATAAGCAAGTCCCTTGAGGAGGAAAAAAAAATGTTATATAGAAAAAGCACCCAGATTCATTCGTAATAAACTGAAAATAAACTCATTCGTAATAAACTGAAAAGAAACATCAGACATCATCCTGGAATTTTGTTTGAGTTATACTAAGTTCATTAATTAATTTGGTGATTGTTTTTCTGTGAATTTGGTCTAGATTTATCTTTTAATAATTTATATTTTTTAAAATTATAGGTATAATTTTAGGTAGGTTAATTTCCAAGTACTTCATATATTTTTTGGTGCTGTAATTAATACTCCATTTTTAATTGAATACCGAGAATGAAAGACAGGCTAACTCTTTTCTTTTTCCAGATAGTCTTCTCCTTGTCACCCTTGCTGTCATTGACATTGAGTCTTGGCATTGCGCCCAGGTGGGGTGACAAGAAAGGAGGAAAGTCCTTGCGTGAACGGTGCTGCCTTGGGAAGCTGTGGCCAGAGGGGACTGGGCCCACTGAGCATAGCTAGAGGTTAGCTCCCTTGAACTTCCTCATCTGAATGCTTCTCTCAGTGCCCCACCCTGGAGGTAACCAAAGACTTCAGCTAACATTGGTTCCTGAGTTTGGGGTAGAGCTGGAAGCAAGTAGAGTTTTGGTGAGTGAGTATGGTTTGAGCATCAATTGCACGTGGCTGTCAGGGCTTAGACAAATGGGTTGGTCTCCTTGCCCCACTTACTGGCAAGCCTAGGCTGAGGTTTTCTGGGGAGGCAAGACATGGGCCTCTGACCCTTTAAGGAATAATTGGGTCTGGAACACCTCAGCTCTTTCCACTCTGGGAGGAACGAACCCCATTCCCCAGACGACAGAGCCCCTGAGCAACTGTAGTTGTGGCTAGAACATTCTGTGTAGTATAACAACAGGCCACAGTGTGTGGCTAAGCTTCAAGGGGTATCCATGTTTACCACACACATGGGTCATTACTTTTGATTCTGTAAATAATCCAGAGAGGATTGGGTGTGTGAGGTGGTTGAGTCAGGGGAAGAAACCTGCCAAGGGTCAAATATCCAGTGAGTAAGAGAGAACACCATGGAAATAATAATTTTTTTCACCAACAAAAAGAAAGCTTGAATTCCTTCCTCCCTTCCTTCCTTCCTTCCTTCCTTCCTTCCTTCCTTCCTTCCTTCCCTCCTTCCCTCCCTCCCTCCCTCCCTCCCTCCTTCCTTCCTTCCTTCCTTCCTTCCTTCCCGTTTTCCTACATGGAGTATTGAACTTCCTTACAGTTGGCAGTTGACTGGTGATTAATGAGTGCAGAGAATTAAGATTTATTTTGTTATTGAGAGTAGCTGACCCCTGAGCTTCTGGACTCCCGTCTTCTGCTGCCATTGTGCCTGGTAGAGGGATGCTGGGATTACAAATGTATACTGCCACACCCAGCTTTGAATAGGTGCTGGGGACTCGAACTCTGGTCCTCACACTTGCATGGCAAGTATTTTATCTTCCAAGCCCCCAAATGGTCTTCCTTTTCTTTTCTTTTTAAAAAAAAAAAAAAACAAATATATGTTGGTGTGTTAACCTTAGAAGCAGCAAACTTAATAAGCCTTGCTATTTATAATATCAAAAAGTTGCTGTTACTGCATTTTCCAAGTAAAGAACCACAAGTACTAAAAAATGCTAAGTATTCACATAGGAATAATGTCAAACAATAGTAGGAATACTGTATGTCCTGGTGTTAGCCCCCATTACATACGAATGCTCACGGTCTTTCCGCATTAAACGCTGCTGCCGTTTCTTGAGTGACTTGACAAGGTCTAGTATGTGTGTGAGTTTTTCAGATGTGCCTGCGAGGGCCACCTCTGTGACTTTTTTCTCATCTGATCTACTGCTGTGCTGAACCACTAGGTGACTGAAATATATGACCACTCTTGAGTTCCTGGAGAAATTTAACTTGGTTATGTTTTCATGTGTCATTAGTTTCATTTTCTAGTGTTTGACAGACTTTTGCATTATTTTTTGTGTTATATTTTAATGTTGCTGTTGTGCTATGAAGAATATATTCCCTCATATTGTGTGTGTGTGTGTGTGTGTGTGTGTGCATGTGAGTTTGTGGTTGTTTGCCAGGTAGCAATGTTGGGTGCCTTCCCTGATCACTGTCCACTTTATTGCCTGGAGAGAGACTTGTTTGCTGAGCTAGAAGTCCCCCCTGCTTAGCTGTGCTTGCTGACAATCAAGCACCAGGGATCAGTTGTCTGTATCTGTCCACCAGTGCTGGGGTCAGAGGCACATGGACCCATGTCCAGATTTTAACTGGCACAATGGAGATTTGAACTCAGGTTCTCATTCAAGTAGGGCAAGTGCTCTTACACACTGAGCCATCTCCCTAGCTCCCTGTTTCCTTTTCTTGAGACAGGGTCTCATGTACCCTGAGCTATAAGCTTGAATTCAAGGTTAGCCTTGAACTTTATCCTTGTTGCCCCACCTCCTACTTGTAAACATATGTATTCGCTCCTCCTCCTCCTCCTCCTCTTCCTCCTCCTCCTCTTCCTTCTCTCCTCTCACTCTTGTCAACTTTATGTTCACAGTCAGTCTTACTCTTAAACTGGGTCTGTAGCCCAAGATAACCTTAAATTTATGAGCCTCCTGTCTCAGTTTCCCCAGTGCTGAGATTACACCCACTTCATGCTATCTTCCTTTTTAAAAGGTTAGTTTCCTCCCCTCCACCCTTGCTGTATTCTCCAAGAGTTTACACAGCACCAGAATTATTCGTTTCTTAAGGCTTGGTTAGAATTCTTCCATGGTGCCACATCTGGGCCTCAGGCTCTAGGACAGGGCTGTGGCGCTTGGACAGCTGTTCTTGGTTTCTGTAGAAAGTCCTGTGTTAACCCATCTAACTACCACTGTTCATTTTCTTCCTTTACATTTTCCTGCAGAGGTATCACATTGTCCACGTTCTGAAACTGCTCTGTGTTAGTCAAATGACATCACATCCTGTTTACCTTCCGTCACTTCCTATGCTGCTGACCCTCTAAATTCTTTTATTTGAGACAGTGCTGCTTTCCGTCTTCAGCTGGAAGGGATTAGCTAATAGCTTATTTATTTTATTGACGTAAGAAAATAGGCAATCACCTTTTGGATTATGTGTTAATTATATCACTCTTTTATTTAGTTCAGCATTCAAGGAACCAGGGCTTGCTGTCTGATTTTCATCACTCGGGTCTATTGTCCTCTAACTTCTTCAGTTCCGTGATTATTTGTTTTCATTTATTTCATTTTTTTTTTTACTTCATACTTTTACTCTTTTAGCAGAGGTTCTGACAGAGCATATTTTCGTCAGGGTTATTTTTAAAGTATTTTTTGAATTTCAGTTTGGGTTTCCTTTGTTCTGAGTGTTGTTACAGGAGAGAATAAAATGTGAACAGAAGGCTTTATTTCAAGCTCCCTGGTTTCTTACATTACACCCTCAGGACAGTCCTTCTAAGTGTCTGACTGGAGTATATTGAGGTTTTCTTTGTAGCCAAGGGTTTTCAAAGTTTGAATTTCCTATTTTTAGAGCATTGAGCGTAATAATAATAATAACAACATACATTACACACACACACAGACACACACAGACACACACAGACACACACAGACACACACACACACACACACACACACACTGTACTAGTTTTATGTCAACTTAATCAGCATAAGCTACAGTCATCAGAGAGGAAGAATCTTCAATTGAGAAAATGCCTCGATAAGGTTAGGCTATAGGCAACCCTGTAGGGTGTTCACTTAATTAGTGATTGATATTTGAGGGCCCAGTCCACTGTGGCTGGGGACACTGCTGGGCTGGTGGTTCTGAGCTCTCTAAGAACGCAGGTTGAGCCAATTGTGAGGAGCAAGCCAGTAAGTAACACCCATCCATGGCTTGTGAATCAGCTTCTGCCTCCAGGTTCCTGTCCTGAGTTCCTTCAGTTATGAACTACAATGTGGAAGCATGAGCCAAATAATGAGCCTTTTCTCCCCAACTTGCTTTTGGTCATGGTGTTTCATCATAGCAATAGTAGCCCTGACTAGGACATAAATATTCATAAAGTTATTCTAACACACACACAAACACACACACGTCTATTAATTATTTTTGTTCATTTCTGCCTTGGTCAAAAGGTCAACTGTGATAATCCCTGACTTCTACTGTGTCTCAATTTCCCCTTGAGTTTCCTGTGCTGTTACTTTAAATATGTTGATGTGATGTTATTTAAAGCATGAATATTTCTGGTAACTAAGTGCTTACTAGCTACCAGGTCCCTATCAAGATCCCTCCTCTCTCAAGCTCAGTTTTCCAGCTCCTGAAAAATTGTGTTTCTTGGGTTTTGTTACGTGTGTCTGTATGCTGTTTCTGTTCTCTTCTGTGTGACCAATCTCTCAAATTAATTGTACATTTAAGATCTAGAAGGAATTGGAGCTTAATTCTGACCCAGTCTGAGAGTAAATATTTTTTGACTGATAAAATTCACATAAATTAATCTAACAGGCACTTTCGGGTTTTGCTATTCTTGTCGGTGCTGTTAAAATCGAGTTTTGTGTTATATTTTCTGGTTTTATTGCTGCCTCATTGTTTTTCAATCTTTTATCCCATTTTCTATTTGATCTGCTCGAGATTCGTATGTCCATTTCTTCTACTCATTTGCAAAGCTTGCATTTCCCCCAGGGTGGTATCTGTGTCTATATTTTTATCCGTTTCTGCCTACCCATCTCTTTTTCTTAATATTTTTGGGCTACTTTTGGAGAGTAAATTCCTGTAGTTTCGACATTCTCTCACCATTTTCTTTTAACTGATTGCATTGTTTTTCTTAATTTTAAAACACTTTTAAACGTGCAAGCACTTCTGTCATCTGCTTGATTCGATTCAAATGTTGGTCATACAGTTGCCTCTAAACAAAAATGCTGCTAGCTGCCCACCTTTCCTTCCCCAACCCATTCTTGTCAGCTGTAGCGTTTTTTGCCTGATGAAGGTCATGACTTTTGCATTTGGTCCTGTGGCTGTGGTCTGCACTGATGTAGAGTTAGGCTGACCTCCAGTTTTGCTGGCTTATCGGTTGTTCCCACCCCTGTGATCCTTTGAGCTCATAGGTGGGTGTTCTCCCCTCCTGCGTCTCCTGGGACTGTCCTTGAGCTGGTTCATCTGGGTACAGCATTCTTAGATTACACATTTTATTCCTTTGCCTTATATAATCGTGTGGCACCTTCTGAGGTTACCTTTTTTTTTTTCTCCCGTGTTTGAACTATTTGATCCAGTTCTGTTCAAAGGACCCTTTGTCTTTGAAGGCTGTTTCATTACAAGATGTGGTCATTCCATACCAGTGTTTCCCTGGGACACAATAGACCCTTTCAGCCTCTGATCTGGGTCTTTCTTGTTTTTGGAAAGCTATAATAAATCATTTTTTAAATGTCTGATTTTTTTTCAGGCCTGTGAATTATGTGTATGATTGCTTTTCTTTCTTATTTGTGTGTGTGTGTGTGTGTGTATGTACACATATGTATAGGTAGATGCAAGAAGGTCAAAGGAAAACATTAAGTGTCCTGTTCTGTCACTTTCTGCCTTATTTCCTTGAGACAGCGTCTCTCACTGAATCTGGAGCAGACTGGCTGCCAGCAAGCCCTGGCATCCCTCTTTTCCAGCATCCACAGTACTGTGTAGGGCTCTTGGTGTTTGCTTACACATGTGGCTGGGCCTAGGTTTTACTGGCTGCTGGGGACTTGAACTCAGGTCCTCATGCTTGCAGAGCAACTGCCCTAGTCCACCCAGCCATCCTCCTAGCCTCTCTTAACTGATTTATTCCTACTAATTTCTCTCACTTTTTCCAAATCCATCCCCTGTCTTTCCCTATGCTTCCTGTTGGTTTTATGGACATTTTTTCTTGCACATTTTCTGAACAGAGCAATCTTATGATAATGTCATGTGCACATCTATCTGTATTTTAAGGTACACTCATACCCCCTTTTGTATTCTTGGTTTATAGAAGGAATTACCTCACTGGGTGTTTAAAATCCCCTCAGTATTATGATCATCCTCTCCATGGCAACGTTTTCCTACCTGTCAAGAGTGTTCGTGAACTATTTATTCTTTGCCTTTCTCTCTTTAACAAGTATCTATTTGTTCGCAGTGTTGGGGATTGAGTTACTGCTCTACTGTTATGAAGAAACACTAGATCAAGGCAACTTAGAAAAGAAAACATTTTGGGAGTTTGCTTCCAGTTTTCAGAGTGTGAGTCTGTAACGATCATGGCAGGGTTGCATGATATTTTGGATTTGGAGCGGAAGTCATGGGCCCAGATTATAATCCAGCCTTCAGGGATTCTCCTATGTTGACATCAGTGTGACAGCAGAACAAAAAGACAGACTGGGCCTGGCTTGGGGTTCTGAAACCTTAAAGTCCACCACTAGAGACACACCTCTTCCAACACGATCACATGTTTAATCCTTCCTAAGTAGTTCCACTCACTGGAGACCAAGCATTCAAACGTATGAGCCCATGGGAGTCATTGGTATCCAAACCACAGGTTCTCAATATCCTCAGTAACTGCTCTTTCACTGAGGAATAGCCACAGCCTCTTCTTTTTTTTTTTTAAAAAAGCTTTTTTTTTATTATGCATGTATGTGAGGATTTTTATACATTGAGCACAGTGCCTGCAGAGACCAGGAGAGGATGATGGACCCCTTGGAGAAGGAGTTACAGGTAATTGTGAGGCACTGGGTGTGGGTGCTAGGAATGAGCTCAGAGTCTCTGGAGCCCACAAACTGTCGTGTTTCCAGCCCTATGACAGTTCATTTTTGATCACTGACTTATCATTAAATGGGGGGAAACTTTCTGGGGTCAGCTGTTTGCATGATATTTTGGATTTGGAGTAGAAGTCATGGGCCCGGATTATAATCCAGCCTCCAGGGATTCTCCTATGGTGATATCAGTGTGAGGTCTTTCATGATTTCCGTCTCACTAGACAACTGATGATGACAGCTGCAGACAAGCTCATGGTACAGGGCCTTTGTGCCCTGTTCCACTTCATAGATGGGCTGCCTCTCACAAATGTGACTTTCAGTGTGCCTTCTCACACTGCACTGTCCCTGTTTGTCATGGCTGAGCAGGCTCAGGATGGCTGCCACTGGCTGTCCACATCTGTCTATCTATCTATCTATCTATCTATCTATCTATCTATCTATCTATCTATCTATCATCTATCTATCTATCTATCTATCTATCTATCTATCTATCTATCATCTGTCTGTCTATCTATCATCTATCTATCTATCTATCTATCTAAACTTTTTATTGACTCTTTATGAATTTTGCATCATGTACCCTAGTCCTGAGTATCTCCCCATCCCCTCATATCTGCCCTTGCAATCTCCCCCCCCAAAATAAAACACACACACACATACACACACACACAAACATACACACACCACCACCAACACCACCACCAACACCACCACCAACAACAAAAACAATAGTAGCAGCAGCAGCAAAAACAAAACACCAATGTATAAAATACATCTCATCATGGAAGCTGTCGTGTGTCAGTGAGTCCCACAGTACATCCCTCTGTCCACACATCTTCACTTACAAATGTTTGTTGTGAGGAGCTCTGGTTCCAGGCCTCTGGCTTCTGTGACTCCATCAATGCTGGATCCTCACCGGGACTCCTCCCAGTTAGCCTGTTGTTGCCCTGTGTCATGGAGATCTGCAGCTTTGGATCCTACCGCTCTCCCGACTAGTCACAGATGATACAAGCTTTGGGGTGAACCATCTCAGAGCCCTGGATCTGGGCCTGGGTGGTAGCCAAGCTGGTTAGCCCACTGGCTCTCTTTATCTGCACCACCAGGGTGAGCTCTCCAGCACTACTCTAGCTAGGCCACCCAGTGCCACCATCAGCAGGAGGCAGGGTCAGCTCTCCTGCTCTCATGCCCTCCAGAGCTGGGCTGCTCAGTCAAGGCGCTGGGCCTGTTGTTTTTAAACAAAGTCTCAGTTGTTCAGTTTTACCAAGGAAGACTCTGGAGCCAGATGCTGGGGTAAAAGCCTACTAGTCAGAGAGACAGAGAAAACACGCTACTGACCTTCCTCCTTAGCCAACATCCCATCAGGAATGCTCCCCTCAAAAAAAATGTCCTTCAAACTGAGTGTCCCTCCCTTCTACTTCCTGTGCGTCTCTCTATCCATCTTCCTGAGTTCCTCTTAATCTCTGTGGTTCTTTTTTTTAATAATCTTTTATTATTCCTTTCCTTTCAACTGGTTGCTTGCTCTGCCTCTTGACCTATGATTGACTTTGTCTCATCCTGTTTACAATATTCAGAATTTCTCTATATTACAAAACACAGAAAGCTCTTGGATTGAAGGTGTGTACTTAAAGCTGAGATACACTATAAACAGTTTTGTTCCCCCCAGTAAACAACATACACTGTGATCAAATATCCTGCCGCATGGCCCCACTCTCTCACGTGCTGCAGCCTGTGAGGGGCTGGACCTGCTCTTCCGTTCTCATGTCCTCGGGCTGGCTCACCAGTGTCTTCACTATCAGGGCCAGCTCCACTGTTACTCAGGCAAGGTGAGGGGCCTGCTCTCCTGAGTGCTGCAGCCAGAGAGAGATAGGCCCAGCTCACCTGCTTTTGTGACCCCAAGGCCAGCTCTCCCAACTGCCACAGGTGGTGACGGACAAGGGGGACGTCCACATTCTTGTCCCCACTATTCCTAATGGATGAGTCCTGAGTTTTGGCTCTGACCTGACTCTGCATCACAACTCTGATCTCAGCATCGTCTGCACTCAGTTGACCTTCACAGACCTTCCTGGCTTCTTGGCTTGAGCTCATAGTCCTGTACTAACTTCATCCAAGACAGCCTTTGTTTTGGATTCTTCTATAACTTTAATGTTCTCGTGGTTTCTTTCTACCCAAACTGTACCTGTATGTATTGTTTTGGTTTATTATTTTCTTTTTACATTTTTCACTTCTTTCACATGTGTTTGTGTACATTTGTGGAAGTACATGCAAGACATGATGTGCAGGTGGGGGTCCTAGGTCAGCTTGCAACCTTGTGCATTTGGTTGAAGAGACGTCAAGCAAAGTATAGGCATCTAGGATTCACTTGGCCAGTGTTTGGCCATTTGCAAAGCCTGCTCAGATTCCTCTCCAGGGCAGCTTTTTCTGACTATTCTGTTGTTTTGAGAGCTCTTACACATGAGCTTCTTCCATCCTTGTTTATCTCCAGGGTGAAGAAGTCTGGAAAGTCATCCTCTCTCTTTCCCTGGGCATGCACTGGACAAGTAGATATCCAATAAAATATCTGCAATTGGATCTGCAAGTCCATTGTCTGTACCTCAGGGGATGACAAGAGATAGGGCCTCCCAAAAAACCAGGATTAGCAAGTATTGGCATTTGCTACCCTGGACAGGAAGTGGGCTTGCTGGTTGGATGGATGTCTGTCTTTATGTATTCAGGACCAGGATGTTTGTGATCCTGCTCATGTCTGCCCCAGGCACAGCACAGGCACCAAGGAGACTACAAGATGCTTCTTGGAGGAGAACAGAGATTGAGTGTACTGTTTCTAACATCAGAGAGGTCTGGGTTTGAGTTTCAGCTCTCCCACTGAGTAGGTGCCTGACTTTGGGGTCAGTAACTGATCCCTTTTGATCTGCCAAATGGGAGTCGTATTATCTCAAACTAAATCTCCTTGTGATGCTGACATGAGGAAACACACGGATCATCTGTTTCTCTCTCTTTTTCTACCTCTATGTATGCATCTTCTCTATCTCTTCATCCATCTTTTATTCATGTGTATACATTTTCAATCAACTATCTATTATCCAATATCTATCATCTATCTATGTATTTATGTATTTATCTATGTATCTATGTATGTATGTATGTATGTATATATGTATGTATGTATCTATCTATCTATCTATCTATCTATCTATCTATCTATCTATCTAT
>NW_021605583.1:4104553-4112126 GCF_004785775.1 Grammomys surdaster | reverse complement strand
TATCTATCTATCTATCTATCTATCTATCTATCTATCTATCTATCTATCTATCATCCATTATCTATCTATCTATCTATCTATCTATCTATCTATCTATCTATCATCTATCCATTGTCTTTATAATCTCTCTCTTCCCTCCCCTCTCTCCTTCTGGATCTGTCCATCTATCTTTTCATCTGTTTACCCCTGCTTCTACCCAGTGCTTTTCCGAACTCCTGGCACACACCAGTGCTCAGTTGATGTTAGTTTCATGCACTGAAAATGGAATGTCTTCTTCATTTCCCTCCGCCTAAATGACAGTACTCAGAGAGGGAAGGGTCTTTTCCAAAGCTATTCAGACTCTCTCTGTTCCCCACACCACCCACAGGCCCAGCGTAACAACAATAACGATGCTTGCAGTTGCACGCCGCATGGAACACTTGGTAGCTCATAAAATACTTCCTTGTTCACCCTTCCATGACCCACTCAGCAGTCCACTCAGCCCCGTGGCAGGAAGATCCAGGCGTCAGAACAAGGGATGGAGAGCATGGAGCAGAGCAGCCATGGCATCCTGGGGTGCAGCTGCTACTCCCCCATCCATCATGGTCTACCTCTCCCTTGCTAGAAAATCCTGCATGGAAAAGGTGTTTGACCTTGGAGCTCCCTTTTCAGGGCTTGGAGAGGGACTAGAGGTGTCTGGGACCTGCCTAAGAGAGAACCCACCTGCTCTGCATTGGTCTTTTCTCCCTGGCAGTCAGCCCAGGTAGTTGCCTCTCCTGTGTGCCATCCCGGAGGGCCATGTCCTCGTTCACGGACTATTGGGTGCAGGCTGCTGCTCTCTCCTTTCTAATTGCCAGTCTCCTTGTTAACACCCTCCCCCTGCCTTCCTGCTTCACATATCCACCTCTCCTGGTTCCCCCACGAATACCTCCTACTTGATGAACAAGATGTAAGTATACAGGTTATTAATCTTTCTACCGAGGCAATTACAGCCCTGCAAAGTTCCTCCTTGGCCACGTTGGCTCTTCTATGACAACCTTATCAGGTTAGCAATTTCAGATCTGCATTAAGTGTTCAGAAATCAATTTTCAGCTTATTTTGTGTTGCAAAGTTTGCCATGCCTGAAACCGCACTGCTAATTGAACAAGAGCAATTGATGTTTTAGCAGTAATTAAAGATGGTAATTATGACCAAATCTCCCCCATGGCCCTTCCGTGTTTGCTTTTGGACCTGTCAGAATGGCGGGCAGGCCAAATCAATCTTAATAAAGTTAGCACTTCAGAAGTCTCCCCAGAAATGGTGTTACCCTCCGGGTGGAGACAGTGTGGTCACAGGGAGCAAGGAGCAAGGGATGGCATGTTCAGAGCTGTGTGGAGACAGTTAGCTGGACAACTGGACACTCATTAGGTATGGCCAGCGTGATCTGAGAGTGCTTGGCCTGAGAGTCGGCCAGCCTTGTGCTGGCTCAGTCAAGGGCTCTGAAGCCCTGGTGGGCACACTCTTGCCCTTGATAGACTTACAGTATATTTGGGAAGAAATGATACATGTGACACGTAAAATTTGAGATCACTTGAGAAGTAGAACCAATAGGATATACAACAGGATGGTGTGTGCGTGCGTGCGTGTGTGCATGTGTGCGTGTGTGTCTGTCTGTCTGTGTGTGAATGTGTGTGTAATGTGTATATGTACATGTATATGCTTTTATATACAATAGGATAGATGTGTGTATAACGCATATATGGTGGATGTATATGTGTTTAGGAACTTGGGTCCCATGATAATCTGTCTGTAGGTTGAAAGCCAGAGAGGGTATCAGTGTGTCACAGTTCAACCCTGAAGAATGCAGAACCAGTAGACAACGGCATAACTTTCAATATGAAGCTAAAGGCCTCAGCTCTCTGAGGCTGGTGTGAGTTCAGAGATATAAAATATGGAGAACCTTGACTTCTCAAGGTCAGAGGCAGAAGGCTTAAGGTGGTTGAGGGAAGAATAAGTTTACCTTTTGTTCCGAGGCCGGGGCAGCAGCAGAACAGAGCCTGCACATAGAGGGAAAGTTAGTCCTCTTTTCTCAGCCCACTGATTCAGGAGTGCTCTCCCCAGTACACACACACACACACACACACACACACACACACACACACACACTGGGCCCATGGCTGAAAGTTCCTACATTTCACTGGGAATAGCTATAGAGGCTTTGCTCAGCTTCCACTTTTGTGGTGTTAAGGACAGACACAGCTAGGGGGTGGTCTGCACCACAGCCTATGTGACTAAGATGAGTTAGATCCCAACCATCATAGTGCCCACAAGCTCCTGGCCACCATGTGGTGGCACATGTATGTTTCAAAGCCTGACTTGATGTACCAGTCTTACTCTCACAGAGACCTGTAGGGGGTAATATTTAGAAAACAGCACCTGGTCTGGCTTGATCTTGAGCAGCCACCATGTTCCCGCTGCTCCTCATCTCTGACCGGGGCTCCAGCTAGGTAGATGCACAGGCCCTGGCATCCACGAGATGCCAGCATGGGGGATGGCTCTGCCAATCTCCCACGCTGCATCCACAAAGCTCGGCTGAACCTCAGAAAAGTATCTGCCATCCTCACAGTATCTAGTAGAAATGAGACTCTTAAAGCTTAATGACTATCTAAAGGATTTATATATTTAGAAATGCTCAATCAACAAGATGCTCACACAATTAGAGTTGTTATATAATATCTAACCTTTTGATAGAAGTTGCTACCCAGGACAGCTTTCGACCCAACCATGGTTCTCCATGGCTGATAGCTTCCTTCTTCTCCTCACCTTCCTCCTTTTCTCCCCTCCCCTTCCTCCCTTTCTCTCGCAGCTCCACCTCCTCTTCTACTGCAGAATCACTGAGCTCCACTGGGAATACAATGTAGCAGAATAAGTATCCTGCTACAGGGACCTGCCAAGGCACCTGCATCTGAGAGGGACCTGCCTGAGTGGGAACATATTGAACAAGAGGCTCACACACTGATACAAATGTGGCTGAGGTCACCTATTTATGTATGCTTGGGAAACCTAGCACATAACTATGCTTAGGCATTCAAGGCTGACTATACATGCATGTTCAGCCCAAATGAGAATATTTGCCCTCTGGTCCAGGTACCATCAATTTTAAAAATGAGGTAATTCGCGATCTAGATCTTTAGTCAGATTCAATTCTTCTGGAGAAGGAGGCCGGGATGGGTAGGGAGAGAAACTGAGGGCTGGAGCCTTTGATATTCTCTGTGGGTTCTCATTCTCATCATTCCTCTCAGAGCCTGGTTCCTTCTTTTCTTTTCTCTTTTCAGTACTGGGGATTGTGCAGGCTAAGCTAGTACTATAACACAAGCCAAGTCCTGCAGACCTTGGGGTCTAATTTCATCACCTGAAGGTGTTGTTCCATTGTACAGGTCCTCACTGTCTTCAGACTCCAGATGGCCCATTTCTTCCCTACCAGGGATTGGCTAACTTAGCTGGGAGCTAAGCAAGGTCCATCAACTGTAATGGGAAGAA
Organism: Grammomys surdaster; assembly: GCF_004785775.1. Lineage (NCBI taxonomy): Eukaryota > Metazoa > Chordata > Mammalia > Rodentia > Muridae > Grammomys > Grammomys surdaster. The sequence goes on along the minus strand of NW_021605583.1, from coordinate 4,108,628 downwards.
GTTGATTCTATCTCCATGATGCTAGGGAGGGCAGGCTGGGGAGTGTCCAGTTCAGAATTCATTTGTGTTCAAACTCTGCACTGTCTGGTGAGTGTCAAGGTCATGAGGGGACACTGACATGGAAAGTCACATGACACCATATCAGGGCTCAGGTACCCTCTTTCCAAAACCAGATGCTCAGGCTTAAGACGTATGCCAGCTCCATCCCAGGAGCTGTAGACCAGTAGCCTATCACAGTATTACTGAGATTCTGCAGCTCTCTGACCAGTGCCATGCCCCTCCCCTCACTTTCCAAGCACAGTGTGTTCAGGCTTCCTGATTCAGAAAGCCTTGACAGAGCTGGGAAGATGGTTGAGTTGGTTAAGTGCTTGCCTTGCAAGCATAAGTATGGAGTTTAATACCCAGAACACAAGGTAAAGCCCAGTGATCTAGTGTGATGGAATCTTAGCCCTGGGGTAACAAGGACAGCAGGTTCCTGTAGTCACCGGCCAGTCAGCCTAGCTTAGTTGGTAAACTCCAGCCCTGTGAGAAACCCTGTCTGTCAATATTATTCATTTATGTTTTATGTGTATGTGTATGTATGTGGAACTAAGTGCATCATGTAAATGCACGAGCCCATGATGTCAGAAGAGGGTGATGGAGCCTCTGGAGCCGGGGTTACAGGTGGTTGTGAGCCGTCATATGGATGCTGGGACCTAAACTTGGGTTCTCTGCAAAAGCAACAAGTGCTCTTAAGCACTGAGGTATCCCTGTGGCCCCTGAGAGACCCAGCCTTAAACAAAAGGTGGATGGTACCTGAGGAATAGCACCCAAGGTTGTCATCTAGTTTCTACAAGTGTACACACACACATCCACCCCCCACTTACCCCCCCACATACCCCCCCACCCACTTACCCCCCCATACACACCCCCCATTCACTCCCACATATCTACTCCCCACTCACTCCCCACATACCCACCCACACCTACCCACCCACCCACTCACCCCCTGTACCCACACACCCACTCACCTCCCACATACCCACCCACCCACTTATACCCCCACATACCCACCCACCCACTTATACCCCACATACCCACCCATCCTCTCACCCCCCCCCTCACACCAACACACATGCACTCACACCCAATCCTTGAGACTGTGGCCCTCTTTTCCTACCTTCAGAACTATCCCTGGTGTCTTATTTACTTTCTTACCTGGGCTGTCTCTGAGGGGACAGCGCATCCCTTCCCAATCTGTGTGGGACAGCTTTAGCACCGCCCCTGCTTTGGTGCTCTTTCAGGAAAAGAGAACAGCTGGTCATTGCTTCCTCACACTTCCTAATGCCGATCCCCCAGGCTGGCCCAGCATGCAGACCCAAGCCCTGCAAGGGCTTTCTAATCTCTGGCTTCTCTGGGGACTAGCACTGGATGGGGGAGACATTTTGGGGGAGACATTTCTACTAAAGCATTGGTTTCTTAGTCTCAGGCCTGGAATTGTTTTGTTAGCACCTCTGTAAGCGCCTAGCTGGGGTTGCCCTTTTAGGTAGTGTTGAGGTTGAAGGAAGGAGCCCAGAGGTGAGGACTCAAGGGTGGCTGTCTGCTCATTATGTTCCCACATCTGTGCTCGGTGCTGGGGAGTCTTTTTAGCTCCCTTGGACCACACTGCCCTCCAACCCCTCCCTTTCAGCCCTCTGCATTCCTGAAGCTCCCTGGATGGGTGATTGATTAATTGATTTACATATTTATTAAAATGTATTTTAGTAGCATCTTTGCCTTTGATGCCAAATCTCATTTCCTATTGTGGGACTGCTGACAGCCGGCATTGTAAATGCAAAGACACTTTACAAAACAATTTAAATAGCAATTGCCACCAGCTTAAAAATGAGCAAAACAGACAAATAAAATACTGATGAGGAAATTGGCAGCTTTAGGACAGGAGGACCAGGGGTTTCTAAGCAGCCAGCAGTCCTGGGGTGGGGGGGCTGGGCTGGGTGAGGGCATGTAATTGTCTCTTTGGAATGGCCTAGATTTTAGGTGTGGATGATGTTGGGTTCACTGCTGCTGCTCTCAGAGCGGAGAGTGTCACCCTTAAAGAGCCTGCTCTTAGGGGCAGTCTGAGCCAAGGGGTTATAGACGAAGGGAGACAGTCAGGGTTTAAAGTATTAGAGCTCTGCCTGCAGTAGAATTTGTGTGTATACGTGTGTGACTATGTGTGTGAGAATGGGTGTGAATGTGTGTGTATTTGTGTGACTGTGTATGAAAGTGTGTGTGGGAGAGTGTGAGTATGAGTGTATGTTTGTGTGTGCTTCTGTGTGTGTGAGTATGTGTGTATGAGACTGTTGTATGAGTACGTGTGTGTGAGAGTGTGTGTGTGTGAGTGTGAGTGTGTGTTTGTGTGTGCTTCTGTGTGTGTATGTGTATGAGACTGTTGTATGAGTATGTGTGTGTGAGAGTGTGAGTGTGTGTGTATGAGTGTGTGTTTGTCAGTGTGTGAATGTGTGAGTGTGTGTATGAGTGTGTGTGAGTGTGTGTATGTGTGTGTGAGGGTGAGTGTGTATGTGTGTGAGCGTGCATGTGAATGTATGTGTGTGTGTATATGTGTATGAGAGAGTGTGTGTGAGAGTGTGAGTATGAGTGTGTGTTTGTGTGTGTTTGTGTGTGTGTAAGTGTGCGAGTGTGTATGTGTGTATGAGAGTGTTGTGTGAGTACGTGTGTATGTGTGTGAGTGTGTATGTGTGTGTGTAGGTCAGAAGACAGTCTCAGGTGTTGCTCCTTGGGTGGCATTTGCTTTGTTTTTGAAGATAGAGTCTCTTTATTGGCCTGGGACTCATGGATTAAGCTAAGCTGTCAGGCCAGTGAGCCACAGGACCTGCCTGTCTCTCTTCACCACCACATGTGGCTTCTTTCTGTGTGTTATGTATTGAACTCTGGCTTTGCAGACGTTTCATTGACCAAAGCCTTTCCCTAGGCCCACTGCCTGCAGTCTAGACGTATGAGGCTTGGGCCTACCTGTGCTGAGGTGTGTTGTAGGCTCCCAGGAGGCTGACGTCAAGACCAGCAGCAGGAGGGAAGAGTGGGGATAGAAAGTTCTCTCTCCATTCCGGTCCTAACCTGGCCTAACTGTGACTCTTGGACAGGTCACAGTCTCTCTCTGGGTTTCTGCTTTCTCTGTGTGTTGTATACTGATGGGATGTGTCAGTCTGGGACTTGGACCTGTGGCATCTGGGTTTTGGTTCCCATTTCCTGGCTTTGTGACATTCAGAGGGTAACATACCCTCTCCAGGGCCCCTATTTGTAGAAAGAGAACAATTAGTGACAAACCTCTTTCTTTGCGTTTGTGTTTTTGATCTTTGCTGCTTGGTGGTTCCAATGGTGGGCCATGACATTTGGAGAGAAAGGGGAAGATAAGTAGGTAAGGGTCTGTAGAACAGGAGTCCTAGACCAGGCAAAATTTGGGTCAGGATCCGAGACAGGGCTGAAGGCTGTCCTGGAAAGAGTGAATGTCCTCAAGGATGAGTCCCCTTGAGTGTGCACAGTCCTTGGGTCCTTTTTTTTTTTCTCCCTGACTTTGCTTCTCAGACCTCACTAATTTGGTGTCAGTGGACCCATGCTGGCTGGATGTGCTCCTTGAACCTCCTGGATGACAGCCTTTTCTGTTGTTCTATTTACTTCCTGCAGAAGCTCACTCGCAGCCACTCTCTCTTCCCCATCTTTCTCCAAGATGCTCAAATGTTCATTTCTAGCCTTGACCTCTTGCTGGAGTCTAGTCTCATAAATCCAGCAGCCTGCAGGACATCTCTCCTTAAGTGCCTTGCTGTCTCTCTAAAATGCCTAGAACCAAATCCAGTGTCTTGTCTTACAAACCACTACTGTCCCTTCCACTCCAGCATGCTTTTATCCTCTCCTCCTCCTTCTCTCCCTCCTCCTCTATTCCTCCTTCTCCTCTCTCTTCCTTCTTCTCTCCCTTCTCCTCTCCCTCTTCCTCTCCCTCCTCCTCTCTCCTTCCTCCTCTCCCTTCTCCTCTTCTTCCTCTTTCCCTCCTCTCTCCCCCTTCTCCTCTCCCCCTCTCTTTCTCTCCTCCTCTCCCTCCTCT
>NW_021605583.1:4067585-4104453 GCF_004785775.1 Grammomys surdaster | reverse complement strand
TCCTCTCCCCCTCTCTTTCTCTCCTCCTCTCCCTCCTCTTCTTCTTCTCTCTCTCTCCTCCTCTCTCTCCCTCTTCCTCTCCCTCTTCCTCTCTTTCCCTATTCCTCTCTCTCCTTCCTTCTCTCTTTCCCCTCTCCTTCTCTCTCCCTTCTCCTCTCTCTCTTCTTCTCTCTCCTTCCTCCTCCTCTGTCTCCCTCCTCCTTTCCCTCTCAAGTCTTTTCAAATGACTGAATTCAAAGTCCCACTTTTCGTTTAGTCTGTCACAAACATGTGAAGCAGATGGCTGGGGCTGGAGTCCCGTTCACAGAGCACTTTCCTAGCATGCTCGAGGCTTTGTGGTCCATCAGCACAGCATAAACCTGTGGGCATGATGACATGGGCCTGCAATTCCAGCACTCCGGAGGCCGAGGCAGGAAGATCAGAATGGAAGATCAGTTAGTTATCTTCTATTATATACTAAGTTCAGGTCAGCCTGGGCTACATGACACCCTGTCTCAAACGAAACAAAACAACCAGACAGAAAGATTTGTGTGTGTATGTGTGTGTGTGTGTGTGTATGTGTGTGTGTATCTACGCACACATGCATGTGTGTATGCTATAGTAAGGAATAATCTATAACATTCTATTGAGAACTAGAAGGTAGCATGTGTGAGGCCCTGAGTTTAATCCCCAGCATCACCAACCCAAACCAAAAACCTGAACCAATAAAGCAAAAGAAAACGGGAAAGGAACCGAAAGGCTCCAAGCATTTAAAAAAAAAAAAAGAGAGAGAGAGAGAGATAATTAGACTGAAACGCTAATGAAGCTAATTTGATCAGTACACATGTTGAAATAATAGCCCTGTACCCCATCAGCATGAATGGTTATTACACACGCATATAAAAGTGTGGGTGCACTTTGAGTCAGCAGAGCACTGTGCTGAATGGAAAGCTCTGGAAAGAATGACAACATAAGAGACAGTCCCCGTCCTACAGTCTGACTGATGGAGAAGGACCTGTGAGCAGGAGAGCTGTCACAGTGGGTGGGGCTGAGTAAGCAAGGCCAGAGATACTGTGGGGCAGAGATGGGGAAAGGGGACAAGGAAGTCTTCTGGAACTCACTGCTGAGGAGAAGGAGGCTTCGGACAGTAAACGGAAGATGGGTTGGGGAGAAGGCACATCAGGGAACACAGAGCTGGCACAAATGCAGTGGGAGAGTGGGTACTTGCTCTACCCAGAGTACAGTAGCCCACAGCCAGGCTAGCCCATGGGAAGGGAGGAGAGACATTTCTGAAGAAGAAAGGTGCCAGAGAAGTAGTATGTAACTGCACACAACCTGTAAACATGAAGGGTTACGTCCTGGCCTCCCAGTGCTGAGGTCTGGTCTGGCCATCATTGTGTTCCTTTCTATTTGGCCCTGGAGATCTTGGCTCAAACCTAGAGAGCATGGTAACTATGGATGGGTTGTCAGGAATAGATCTTTATATGTGTGGCATAACTACTGTGCAGGGAACGTATTGGGACATCTGTGAGGTGTACAGCCTCCCCCGAGGGTGCAGACAGGAAGTCTCACTGGACACATGGGGACTTCCACCATGAGCAGCTTACACTTGCCATTCTACCTATCTAAGGCCACGTGGACTCTTACACTGGACGTTAGTGCCGAGTGATTTGGTCCAGCTAGGTAGGAGGGCCTATGAGGCAGTGCCTATTTTGGTTTTGATTAAAGGTGAACTATTCAGTAAGTGGGTGAGTTAGTCATTCAGTCATTCAGGCATGGAGAAAGTGAGTGGGTCAGTCAGTCAGTCAGACAGTCGGTCGGTTGGTCAGTCAGTCAGTCAGTCAGTCAGTCTGTCTGTCTGTCAGTGACTCACTCCTCAATTAATTACTGATGGTGCTGAGGTGTTCTGGTGCAGTGGGGAATACGTTTGTGCCTGCCATTTATATTTCCTGTCATTATTTACTTTTTGTTTTCCCTGAATATTTAGAAAAGTCTTGTTAAATGCCAACCAACCTCAGCTCTGCGGAAGGGAGAGGCTGGGGAGCAGTTTTAAGGGCAGGAATACCAAAGGGACCAGCAGGGCAGAGGCAGGGGACCTGGTGGGTTCAGGAGTTCTGTAGGGAGGTGGCCCTTAGAAGGATGGATGGGAGTTGGTCCCCTCACTTGAGCCTCTGCCACTTCAGCTCTTCTGTGGCGGGTGCTTGTCTGTGTTCTTGTTCTTGGGATTTCGTCTGTGCTGTGCGGTAGTTTGCACAGAGGTTCCTGCATCATCTCCCCACGGTGATCTCTTTCGAGGAGCCGAAGTCTCTCTGAGATGGAACCTCCTTCGGTTGGGTGTGTTTCCCTGACCCAGTGCACACCTTATAGGGCATTTTTAATCAGTCATTATTATGGGGCAGGAACAGAAACTCAAAGGCATAAGGGACTGTGTGTTCTTAATTGTATTCTTGGCCATTCCCTTCCCTACCCTGAAGAGGGGTCAGTGTGGGGCCCTGAATGCAAGGACTCAGCTAAGTGACAAACCCATAGCCTTGGCTTCGTCAGAGGGACAAGTCAGACTCAGGGCCACACTCACAGCTACAGGCCCAAGAAACACCCCCTTTTACTGTTGGTCCCCCAGTGAGCCACCCCTTTTGAACTTCACTGAGTAAGCTCCTTCTCCCTTCCCTGGGAGTGCCATCCCCATGGAAAATGCGCTGGGGACGAGGAGGGGGGATAATCAAGAATTATTTGCTAGAGGTAAGAAAAAAAATGGAGAGGGTTATGGGATAGGACCAAAAGGAAGGCATGGAGAGATGGGGAAGGGGGCAGTGGGAGGGAGGAAGGCAGAGAGAGAGAGAGAGAGAGAGAGAGAGAGAGAGAGAGAGAGAGAGACTCAGTCAGTCTTTGGGGAAAAATGGAAATTTAATCAGATCAGTTTTTATAGTGCAAATAGAAAATCAGTTTTAATAAAGCCAAAAAAGAAATGCAAAGCAGCAGCCAGAGATGGAGAGTGTTCCACGAGCGGCTCTTTAGGGGTAGGGAGCCTGGGTGTTTATTGTGCGCAGACAGAGCAAGGAATAGGTTTCCTGGCTGAATTTCAAATAGACATTGGGTTGGGCTTTGGGGTGGGCAGTGTGTCCCAGCTTGCAACCCGCCGGGTCCATCTGTCCAGAAATGGGACTTTCAAGAATGTTAGGAGAAAGAAGTGGGTAGAGGGCAAGAGTCCCCTTGCTTGCTATGGCGAGGGTCCTCCAGTGCCCCCTTGTGGTGGCCCCCAAGCAGAGGCGCTCACAACTGCCGGCCTAAAGACTTCTCTGTCTTCCATCAGCACACCCCCATTCTCTGGGCTTGATTCTTAATTACAGTTCTGGCCCAGCTCTTGATTTTATTGCTTTCATTTATTATAAAAAGACCAGTGTCTGTTTTTTTTTTTTTTGAAACGGCTATCTGGTCAAATCACGGCTGATAAGCAACACTGGGCTGTCTTTTTAAGACGGGTCAAATTTATCACACTTTTAAAAAAAAGAAAAAAAACAACCCTCCCAATGGCCTATTAGGAAGCCCCCCCCCTCACTCCACTTCCCAGAGTGACATTTTAGAAAAAAGCTTTATTTTCCCCCTCTGCTTTCACAGAGTCACCATCTTAAAAGAGAGAGGGAAGGAGGAAGGGAGGACCAGACGCCGAGTACTTTGAGGCGGCTTCATAAAATATATGGAGGGGCAAGGGTGATAACAGGATCTGTCCTAATGGGGCTGTTAGCTCGGAGAAACGACGGGGCACGTGTTGTCAGCTGTTAGTTTTGTAATTAGGAGAAAACAGCACTTCACATTTCTGAGACACGGCTATTTGAAGCTCTGAGGAAGATACGGGGGTCTGGGCCAGTGAGATAGGTTGGGAGGAGGGGGCTTGGGGAAGAAGGGGTTGGGTTGGTAGCTCATCTGTCACCTCTGAAGCTCTGTAGCTGGCTGCACCAGAGGTCTGCAGAGTTGTGGCTACCCTGCCCTTGCTCAGTACCTGCTATCACCCTGTGCTCCAGAAGGGGAACATAGCAGGCCGTATGCTCATTCAGCTCCTGGGGTGGGAGAGCAAGGTCCAGGTTACCATCCTCCCTCGGTTAGCAACATCCATACTGTCTGTGAGACAGAGGCTAGAGTGAGGCCATTTTATGAGCTCAGCTAGAAGCAAATATTATCATGGATTGCTGTTTGGCCATAGGAAAAGGGAGAGGTTGTGGAGGGAAGGGTGGCCATTGTTTCTTTAGATTGAGTCCTGCAACTTTCCTGATGCTGCGACCCTTCAATACAGTTCCTCATGCGGTGGCGACCCCCCCCACCATACAATTACTTTTGTAGCTTCTTCATAACTATAATTTTGCTACTGTTATGAATTAGAATGTGAATATCTGATATGCAACCCCCAAGGGGTTATGACCCATGGTTAAGAACCACTGCTCTAATGGCTGGGGCAGAGATTAAGGCCACCTGTGACCTTTGCGTGTCTCCCTGACTCTTATAACTCCCTCGCTCTCTTCCCCTGCTTTCCTCTCTCCAGCAATACTTGTCTACACTTCATTCCAAGAGAAAGGCCATGGCTTTTCTTTATTCATCCCAACAGCAGACTTCCTGCTCTGCTTCAGTCCCAGGATGGATACTCTTAGCCTCCTAGCTTCTCTGGATCTCCCTCTTTGCCTGATGGAGAGTGAATATCCCAGTGAACAACTGGCTACCACAGCCCCAAAAGAAAGTGATGGTGGCCATTAGGGATGTAGCTCGGGTGATGGGTACTTAGGCATGCACGGGGTTCCATCTCCAGCACTTCAGACGTACAGAGTGGTGGTGTGGCAGGAGAGGGACCCAAGAGGATCGGAAGCTCAAAGTCAGAGAGTGTGAGGCCAAGGCCAGGGAGGACTACATGAAAGAAAGAGGAAGGGGAAGGAGGGAGAATAGGAAGGAGTGAGGAGGGGGCAGGAGAGAGGGAGGGACAGATGGAAGGAGGGAGAAAAAGAGAGGGATTGGTGGAGGGAAGGAGAGAGGGAGGGATAGGTGGAGGGAATGAGGAGAGAGGGAGAGATAGATGGAGGGAGGGGGAGAGAGAAAGAGAGGAAGGAGGAGGAAGAAGAGGAGAGAGAGGGAGGGATGGAAGGAGGTAGAGATGTATAGAGGGAATAACATAGTCATGAAAGGCCGTGAAGAGCCTAGGCTTTGGAGCCAGAGAAGGCTACATTTGAAAGTGGTGCTGACGTCAGCTGGAGTACTACAGGAAAGTCACTTGGTTTCTCTGAGTCTCTCGTCTCTCTCTCTGTGTCTCTGCCTCTGTCAGTCTGTCTGTTTCTCTCTCTCTCTCTCTCTCTCTCTCTCTCTCTCTCTCTCTCTCTGTGTGTGTGTGTGTGTGTGTGTGTGTGTGTCTCTGTGTCTGTCTCTCCTTTTATTAAATCAGTTGTAAAATGATACTGCCATTTCTGGGGAGTTGGAGGATGAGTGGGGAGTTTATGCCACAGAACCAGGGATCCATTAAATACTGTATCCTTTCAGAGTTAGAGATGTGGGCTGGGTTGGGCTGTCTGTGTCACAGTAGAGCCAGGCCTGACATCTTGGGACCTTCAGGCCAGTGTGGCTACCTCATTGGGCCTTTCCATCATCCACTGCCATTTTGAACAGTCACATTGGCTATTTTTCTGACTCCTATTCTCAGTGACTTCTAATGTGTCCCAGTTCTGGTCACATGAAGGTACTTTTGGACTCTTGGCCTGGATGACGAAAACCCTTTACATGGCCAGAGACATTTCATGCTTCTGTGGAGGTACCTTGAGTGTCAACAAGACAGCTTTGAAAACAGGTTTCACAACTGTAGGGGAGTACAAACTTTAGCTCCAAGTGACAGGTGCAGCATAGGTCACCCTGGTCTGCTAAGGACTAGGTGTTTTGTTTGTTTGCTTGTTCATTTTTCCAGATGTGAGACACTTAGTTGTAATATTGGGAGAGTCTTCGGTAAAGTCCCAAGACAGAACTTTAGTTCAGGAAGATTAATACCAGCCAGGACCCCCTTTTCAGGTTAAGAGGCAAGGGCAGCTATAGAGACAGATGAACCGCCCTGTAGGATTCCCAGAGAAGGCAGAGGTCAGCTCTGGTTTGGTGGTGTTAAAGCAGCTTGGAGGGCTTCTCAGGGGAGGTGGTAGCACTGAGGTGAGTAATTAGATGCTCACACAGCAGACTAGAGGGAGAGCCAGGGATAATACATGAGAGACATAGCTTAGAGGGGTGCAGGGGACACGGTTCAGCTTGGGAGCAAAGTGGTGTGGCCTGAAGATGGGAGGTCAGGAAGCCAAAGGACACTTGTTCTGTCCTTGGAACATAAGGCAGTGATGGAACAGCTATGGGATATGACTTAGAAGGACAACACCAGGGCCAGAGAAAGACTGGGATGTCTTCCCTATCCAAGGATGGAGTCATAATTTCTACAGTGTCCAGGTTGCATCTCAGCCTTCCAGGACCAATGAGAGTGCTACATGACTGTTCCATGCCAAGGCTGCTTGGCTCTATAGCATGGCAGGGTGCCTGGCCCATGGCTAGAGGCCAGTGGCCTAGAGCCAGTGAAGCCAGCTGGTGACAGGATAGAGTTGTCCTGGCCTTGGCCAGAGAGAGTGGTGGGTTCTGACCCAGACAGTTGGTCCCTAAAGGACCTCTGCTTAGACAAATCTAACTCTGTGGGAAGAGACAAAGATAGTGTCTCAGCGCCATCAAGACTATGGCCTGCTGCTTAGAGCCTGCAGGGACCCACCTCTGGGATGAATGGGGCTAACTGGCCCAGGCCAGGCTAGTTCTATCTCCATCTGGTTCTATAGTTGAGGGGCTTGGGGTGATTGACAAGCCAGCTGAGGACAGGAGAGACACTGAGAGTTGGCTCCTACTAGGATGGGGCAGGTAGGCCAACAGAGTCATGAATGGTTCCAGGCAAACCCAGCTCCAACTCGTGCAGGAGGGAAGGCATAGTCTTTAAAACAAAACAAAACAGAACAGAACAAGCAACAAAAAACTTACAACCACCAACCAATCAACTATAAAGACTTGACCAGAGGCTTCCTGGCAAAGTCTTCTCAGAAGGAATTCCAAGATATTGGATGCCTGGGAGATCAGCCCCTGGCCTTTCTCCCCCCACCCCATACAGTGTAATGTGCTGGGTCTTAAGGGATTTGTTGGTGTCAACAGCACCCCAAGCTAAGCTTAACTTAGTTTTTCTTCTTTCCATTCTTTTTCTTTCCTTTCCTTTCCTTTCCTTTCCTTTCCTTTCCTTTCCTTTCCTTTCCTTTCCTTTCCTTTCCTTTCCTTTTCTCTTCTCTTCTTTTCTTTCCTCTTTCCCTTCTCTCTCCTGTCCTTCCAATGTACGTATTTCAGAGCATCCAAGGATAGCCACCATGTGTGTGTATGTGTGTGTGTATGTGTGTGCATGCGTGCGTGTGTGCTGTATGTATACATGTTGGTGTGGTTACACTGTGTGTGCGTGTCTGTGTGTGTGTGAGGCGGAGAGGAGATGAACATTGGGTGTCTTCCTCTATTGCTCTGCGTCTTTTTACATGTAGGTGATGGCTATCCAAAACCAGGTCTCCAGGCTTACACAGCAGGTGCTCTACCTACTGAGCTGGCTCCGGGCCCTCAGACTGGTACTTTTAAACAGGTAGATGAATTGAGGATCATGGTGACATTGTAATAACTCAGGGGAGGGGCACACAGCTCAAAGCAGCAGAACTGGTCTATCATGAGTAGCTACCAAGCCCCCTAAGTCTCAGCTCCCTGATGTGAGGAGAGAACTGTCCCTGGGCATTTTAATATTCTGTACACTTAGTAGGTCGTCCCAACAGGCTGTGTAGTCTATACACATAGTAGGTTGTCTCAAACAGGCTGTGTATTTTGTATACTTAGTAGGTTGTTGCACTGGGTCGGCCTAATGTTACTTATAATACTAATTTGAAACTCCCAAAACTGTTTGTCCCGAAGATGAGAGAGTCTGCACGAGGAGGGGGAGAGAGGGAGGAGACGCCACCATGGGATAGTGCAGGAGAGGAGAAAGGAGAGCCACCATGGGCTGGGGGGCAAGAGAATGTGACCCAGAGGGCTGCCTAATTAAAGCTAAGGGCAGTCCACATAACGTAGTAAATAATAAACTGGGTTGTGGCTAGGAGGTAGAGTCTAACAGCATAGAGGATAGACAACTGCCCAACTATTGTGCTGCTTAAGGCATATTAAAATATAAAGATGATATATCTGTCTTTCATCCAAAAATATAAACCATTACAGTGGGAAGGGGACCCAAGCTGGGATATTTTAATATTTACAACAGGCCATCCCAAGCAGGCTGTGTATTCTATACACTTACTAGGTTCTCCTAACAGGCTATGTATTCTGTACGCTTAGTAGGTCGTCCCAATGGGCTGTGTATTTTTGAGTGAAAAGACTGCCGGTTTTTTTCTTCTTCTTCTGGTCTTTCTATCCCCAGGGTCTGGTATAAAGTAGAAACTCAATAAACGTTAGTCAAATGAATGAATAAACGTTTGAATAACAAAAATACCTGCTCTCCAGACCTCTCAGGATTATTGGAAGGATCAAATGAGATAATGCACATGAAAGCACTTTGTAAATTGCAGAGCACTATACAAATGCAAATCACTCCCAGCTTTGGTGGAAATTATTATTCAAATTATTATTATTATTTTCACGGTAAAGGAGGAGAGGAGGGAGAGGCCATGGCACCCCAGTGTAGGGCGCTGGAAGCTCAGGCTGCAGCCTGGGCAGTGGTGGTGGTCTGCAGGCTACCAGAACGCATCTCCCTCTGCAGGCTGCTGGGTTAGGCGGCCCGATTGCAGCTGTTTTAGGATTGGACACTAGTTGCCATTGCAATTCTGCCCAGCGCTGGAGATGGCACACTGCCCCCTGAACAAAATAGATCAAATGCTGGACTGTAAATGAAAAGGTTATATAGTTTTTGAATTGTCTGTTTTTTTATCTTTTTATTTTATTCAGTTAGGAAAAGCAGCATGTTAGAAATGAAATGGTGAGGGAAGAAAGGAAGGGAGGGAGGGAGGGAAGGAGAGAGGGGGGAAAAGAGAGTAGAGGGAGGGAAGAAAAAAGGGAGAAAGAAGAGAGAGAGAGAGAGAGAGAGAGAACCAGAGCCCATACCAGAGGGAGCAGACCCTTCCTGCAATCACGTTCCCTGTGGCATTATCCCTGCCTCTTCAACCCCTAGCCTGCAAGAGGGAGCAGGAACTGGCTGGGCAGCCAGGAGACACCAGCAAAGGCGTGATTGATAATTGGTGACCATAATTCTATAATTCATCTCTGATCGCAGTGAAATTAAAAGAGTTTAGGTTCCTAAGCATAATGATCATCAATTAAACGCCGGGGAGATTTAGTGTCTTCATTTGAATTTTGTTTTATTTATTTAAATGTCTCTTATGCTGGGGGGTTGGGGGCGGGCAGCACAGAGTGGGGGGGGGCGGAGAAGAGTGAAGGATAGCCCCCAGGCAGCTTGGAGCAGCCAGGTCACATGGGCTTCCCCTGGGGGTGGCGCAGGGCAGCGGGCTTTTTGAGACAGGGGATCCATCATCTCGGGCCTAATCAGTTAATACTGATAAACTGCCAGCAATAACTGCCAATTGCACCGTTTGGAGCTGTGAGTTCATTCATTCAGGGAGTGCAGTGCCACGTTGGGGAAGCACTCCTGTCTCCAGGAGGGAGATGATGCATTTGGTGGAGGCAAAGCCATCTCTACTCAGCTTGAGAGCAGCCCAGCCTGGTGGGCTGCCTGATAGATCTGGCCTACGCCTGATGTTTGAGCTCAGGGTTTGAGACAGAGGTGATGCGTACTTGGATGGGTGGGGAATAGCCATTTCCCAGCCCAAAGTTGCACACATATCAAAACAAAGAGTCAGGAATAGGACTGCCTCCCCAGCTGTGTGACTCAGTTTCCTTCTGGGGAGAGAGGGGATTGTACTAGACGGTTCAGAGTGGTCCTTTGTAGCCCGGTGGCTTGATATCAGCTGTCCGTGGCCACTGGACTGTAGACAGGATGCCTAGCCCACCTTCCCCTCTCGTTATCCACCCCAGTTATAGCCTGGCTGCTGCGGTTGCCATCTCTGCTTCTTGGACCCCCTCAACCCTCCCCACATGGCTGCCCATTTTTCTGGGTTGGTTATCTCTACAGTTTCCCAGCATTCTCTGCTTCTGACTTCTCACTTGCAATCAAGAAACTAAAAATAGAGCGTAAAGGAAGCTCTCCAAGGGGGGTGGCTGGGGGGTGGGCAGAGGCCGGGGAAAGTGCTCTGGTTCCCCAGGGGAATGAGACCTCATCAGCGAAGTAGGAGTACAGGGAGGGAGAAATCCTATCCAGATCAATGATAAGAGGCCAGGGGACAGAGGCTTCCTGATCAGCAAGAACAAGGACCAAGCTTGAGACAACAGTGTGTGTGTGCTGGAGGTGGGGAGGAATAAGAGGCAGCCTGAGAGGCAGCAGCTTTCAGGGTATTATGGGTCCTCGTGCATGAATCCCCTTGTATCCCCGGCGCAAGGGACCCTTTCCTTGAGCTGTGTGAGGGCCGGAATCTTGGGACCAAGGTCCGTTCACACAGCCTGGGCAGAGGGGCTTTGTGTTCTAGTTCATCTGCCAGGAGAGGGCACCCTGTTCTAATTTTCACCAAGGTGTGCCCCACACGCAGGGAAACATCGTGGAGAATGCTCCCGTAGCGATCATGCTGGTAGGCAAGCAGGACCCACGCACCCTAAACCAGGGAGCTCTTCTTCAGAGCCTTGGGATGTAAAGGAGTGGGTGTGGTGTGATCAGGTGGGGCGACTTGGAAGCAGCGGGGCTGTGTCAGGGTGGAGGCCTGGGCTCTCAGACTAGCAGGCTTTGGGGGCTAGGATGAGGAGTTGGCCCACTGGCATGAACAGAAGAGGGTGATGTGGGTTCTCAGACACACAATCTCAAAACCCAGTCCACCTCCCTGTCCTGGGAAGAGCACCCTGGAGATCTGAATAACACAAGAGTCTACAGCCATACTATTCAAAACACGCCCAGTCTTGTTTGAAAAGTGCGTGAACTCAGGCAAGCAACTGCTGGTTTTCTGGACATACCTGACTGTGGAGTCAGGGCCCCTGAGCTGTGGTTCTAGATGCACTATGTCCTTGTGCATATTGCTTCTTCCTTCTCTGACCCTCAGTTGCCTTTTCCTGTCCAATCATAGGATATACTGCACAAACGCTCTTGAGCAGGGTGGATTGGGGTTAGAACGTTCATCTCTCCTGTACAGACAGAGGCAGTGCCTGGGCCTTATCTTCTGAGGAACAGTACAGAGGGATGTTATCACCACCCTTGCTTGGCACTGCCTTAGAAGCAGCATGCTTACATGGGGCTGTCATCAGGACCCGTGATGCTTTCCCTCCTAGGGAGGGAATGGCTGGTACAGGAATCCCAGGATGGGCCAGTGTTTGTACCACTGATTCAAACCAAGATGTCTTTCCGTCTCGTTTCCATCTTTTGAACTCTTCCCAGTTTCTTTACCAAGCACATTTCTATCATGGGACTTGGCCCTCAAACACGTGGTGACGTCACCAGGGAGAGAGGGCAGTGAGGAGCTGAGCCCTGCTGGGGTGGCCACTTGTGCCGCCCCGCCCCTCCCCCACCAGCTTTTCTTAATCTTGTCCATGAGGCTGACTATCTTTTTGTACTTAGCATAAGTGCTTTCCTCTCTCTCTACTTTGGGGAGATTGAAGGCCTTCTAGAGAATGGGGGCAGTATGACCCCAGGTTTCTAAGAATGCTTGCCTCACGTCCTCATCTCTTTCCATCCTGAGCCAGGCCATCCACTCAGGATTGGTCTGAGGTCAAGGGCTGTTCTGTACTCCCCGAGATTGTCTTGGACTCTTTTGGACAGCTCTGTTCCTGTATTTGAGATGAGTTTAGAGGAGACAGGACTCTATAATTTTCTGTGTAGAATCCACAAAAGCTACAAGCCCAAGTGGGCAGGCAGCCCAACAAAGGCTTTTAAACATTACCATGTGCTGTCCTTTCCTCTGATTACAAAAGCAATACATATTCATGGTAAAAATTTTGGAAAATATAGAAAAGCACAAAGGAAAAAAAAATTCATTCATATTCTATGCTCCAGAAGCAACCATTATTAACATTCGAGGTGTTCACCTTGTCCTTCCCTTTCTTGTGGTCTCTGTGTCTCTGTCTTTTAACAGGAGCTTCAGGCAGCAATGCTGTTGTGTCACCTACTTGGTGACAGTGTATCAAGAGCATTTCCACACACAACAATAGCCATTTGATGAGTGTGGCCAGGTGTTTGGTCAGGGAAATGGCACACGGTGGGGATGAAGGTAGGAGTGGGGGGAGGGGGAGGACATGACATCAAGACTGTCAAAGGAGATCTCAACGGTGACACATCCAGCTCTCTAGCTTCCAGACCACCAAATTCATTAACCAGAAGGACAGCCCTTGAGGTTGACAATAGGAAATCCTGTGCCCTGAGGATGGTGGACAGCCGAGCTAGCTATAGCATTGGAGGCTGGTTACTGTATTGGCCGCCTTCCTCCACAGGTTCTTGGCCTGGCCACAGCAAGCTAGCAGGAGGTAGGTAGGACACAAGGTGATAATCACTGTTGGTCTGTAACAAAATAGGCTAGGTGTGCTAACCTGGGAGATAGAGGCAGGGAGATTTTGAGTCCAAGGCTGCCCTGGACCATAGAACAAAGGCCTGGTTCAGAAAATGAAATCAAACCAAACCCCAAACCCTGAACAAGAATGAAACAAAAAGAAAGCATTGTAGTGTATACTAGGAATAAAGCTGAAAAGGTGAAGGTCTGTTTTAACTGCCACTTGGGGTGAAGAAGGATGCTAAAAACACTTCCAATAGCACAGGCTGAATACTATAACTGATGTAGTGGTTTGAATGAAAATGGCCCTCACAGGCTCATAAGTTTGAGTACTTGTCCCCAGTTGGTGGAACTGTCTGGGAAGGATTAGGGGGTGTGGCTTGTTGAAGGAGGTGTGTCACTGGGGCCAGGCTTTGGGGTTTCAAAAGACTCATATCATTTGATCATTTCTTTCTGTTTCCTGTTTGTGGTTGGAGATGTGAGTTCTCAGTTTTTCCTACCTTCATACCTTTGCTCTGCCATCACGGATTCCAACCCTTTGGGACGCTAAGCCCAATTAACTGTTTTCTTTTATCAGTTGCCTTGGTTGTAGTGTTTTGTCACAACAACAGGAAAGAAACTAAGGGACAGGACACCTTTCGGCATTGCTCACTATAGAGCTTCAGTTTTGCTGAGTGGTGCATACAAGGCTGGAACCCTCAGCAACCCAAAACCCTGAACAAATAGCCATGGGACACCAGTCTTTCAAATGCAGGAATCTGTGCCAGTCTCGTCAGCATACCACATGAACCTTCTGTGAAGCATTCTGATTGGACCAGTTGACTTCTGATGAGCCCATCTCTATCTGACTATGCTTTTACTGTCTTCAAACTCCACTCAACAAACCTAATAACCGAGGTTAAAAAAAAATCACAAAAGACAGAACCAATTTTTTTCGAATGATGTACATCAGTGGATGGCAAGCATATGAAAAGATTTTCAACATCATTGACCACTAGAGAAATATAAATTGAAGCCACGTGAGATAATGTTCTATGCTAGATAGAGGGAAGAAAGGAGAGAGAGAGAGAGAGAGAGAGAGAGAGAGAGAGAGAGAGAGAGAGAGAGAAGGGGAAGGAAGAGTTGATAAAAATATACTTATAACCTTTGTGTCCCATTGGTAGGGCTGTAGAATGGATGGTAAGGGCCAATAGAGAAAACACCACCATTCTTTAAAAACTAAAAAAGACATCATTTTTTTCTTCTTTTTTTTTTTTTTTTTGCAATTTCCTTTCTGGAGACATTTTAATAAGGACTGAAAACAGGGTTTTGAAGAGATTCTTACATATTCAACTTGCAGCAGTGATGTTCACCATAGCCAAGGCATGGAAGCAACCCTTCTGTCCACAGACAAATTAATGGAAAACCAGAAGGTGCTCCATACATGAGGAGATATTCTCCTCGACCCCGAGGAAGAGAATACTGTTCCATGCTCCAAGCAAGGTAAACCTTGAAGATGTTCTCGTAAGTGAAGTAAGCAGCTTGCAGAAAGACAGATCTCTTATGTGAGCCTGTCGGCTTTTTGTTGGTATGATAGAATGTTTGACATAGTTGATTTGTGCTCACGGTTCTGAATGGTTCCACTCTCAGTTCCTGGCTCCATTCATTCTGGGCCTGTGGCGATGATGAACATCATGATGGAGGGGAATCTGTGGAGGGGGAGCCATCCAGATATTTACCTCATGATGGGAAGCAGAGGAGGAGGGAGAGGAGGCCGAGGAGAAAAGAGAGATAAAGGTCAAAGATAAAACAATCTTAAGTGCTCACTCCCATCCCGAGTGACCCGCTTCCTCCAGCTAGGTTCCACCTACAGAAATTTCCAGAACTTTCCCCTATCCCAGTTGAGGAGCACATGAGTCTTTGGTGGAACATTTTGTGTTGACACCACAGCAATGGGAGATTTAGAGTGGTCAAACTCATAGAGGTTGAAAGTAGAATGAATTACCCGGAGAGCGGGGAGAGGAAATGGAGACTCATTCAACAAACATTGACTTTGGCTTTCCATTCTCGACAAGGGTTGTATGACAAGCATGTATGTAACTTACTTAACTACATGTATACTTAAGCATGTTTAGAATGAGAAATTTATGTCAAGTTTGTTTGTTAACTACAATCAAAAAAGAAAAGTTGATATTGTTCTTGCCTTCTCTGGCTAGTCCAGCATGGGAGGCTCACCTTCTTCAGAACTCTTTAAAGTGATTCCTCTCTGCAGCTGGGGCAGTACACCCACTGGTTTCTTCTTCCTGTGATAGTCGAGGTTCCTTTTGGACAACTTGTTTGAAGGCAGGGATAAAATCTTTACTCCTAAAGATTCCTCCACACCCCTCATGGCACCTCACACTGTCTCAAAACTAATCACAGTTCAATTAATATCTGCTGACTGTCACAAACCTTGATGTGTTTTGGTTGGTGGAGCTGGCGGGTGACGGATGGAGAGAGAGAGAGAGAGAGAGAGAGAGAGAGAGAGAGAGGCACGAGGGGAGAGTGCCTGGCTGAGGGTCTAGTTTCCACTTGTTGACTGTAAACTGTGTAGACAGCTACACCCCACTGTGGTCAAACTCACACATATTCACGTTATTTTTACTGGCACACAGATGGAGCGGGTGCAGCGAGGACTTGACTTAGGTTAGTTGTAAGAGAATGGCGTTGTGGATCCTGCAAAGTTTGAGGGTGAAAAATCTTGTCAGGCATTAACCTGCCCCGCCCGAGACATGTACCTCCTCTGGAAAACAGGCCTATAACTCTCCTCAGCCATCCAGACCAGTGTCTTGCAGATCTTCTGTCAGGAAACAGTCCTCTTGACCTTCCACCCCTGCCCCTCCTACCTCCCTGTAAACTTCTTCTCCGTGGAAATGGAGAACATTGTCCTGTCACCTTATCCCTGGTGCACTCTTTTAAAAATTGGACTTTAACTGAATAAAGGTCCCTCATGTAAGGTAACTGTAATTTTCCTCTTTGTAGGGTGGTTCCTCTGTTAAATTAATTGTCTGGTTCTCTTGAAAAGCAATCTTTTCCCCCAGTTCATGTTCCGTTTTTGACCTAACATGGCCATTCTTGGCCTTTTGAATGAGATTTGCTTCTGGTCGGGAATTACATTTCCATAGCAACGCTGGCAGCCATCTTAAAAGTTCTCCTCCCCTCCACCCCCTAGCCCGATTTTAACATTCTGCCATCCCTCTCCCGCAGACAGGTGGCTTGCCTGGGCACACGCCATGTATGTATTTATTCTCATTTAGACAAGGCAGACAACAGCAGCGGCAACTCACATCACTGACAAGATGGAGGAAACCACACAAAGGAGGAGGGCTGCTCTCCGCTCCTGGGGTCCCTGGGCTACTCTTTACTTTCTAGCTTTTCAGACTTTTTACAAAACTTGGGTTGGAGGTTTTCATCTCATGTCTGAATCACCCATGCCTTTTTCTGTAAGCAGGGTACCCTACTAAGCTAGAAGCAAGACAAAGGCCTGTCTCCTAGCTTTGGGGATCTCTGTGTTTCAAGTTTGTTATTTATGGCTGCTCTTATGCAAAAACCATAAGAAGTGTGAAGTTTTTAAATTTTAAAAATACCCCCCTCAGCCCCCTATCCGTGACTCTGAAGGATCTTTGTTGTCCACAATTCAGACTCTAACACACAGCAGCCAAGGCCTTCAATCGGCTGGGTTCTGCCAATTGACCACTCTCTCTCACACTCTCTCTTACACACTTCTCTGACGTCCTACCAAAGAGGAGACAAGCTGTCACCAGATGTCCAATACCCCCATTTCCGTTTGCCCTGCCCTTGAACCTGCTGCAGCTCCCTCTACCCACCTGCTGAAGTCCTTCTCCCTCCCCAGCATGGGTTTCCTCAGTCGGTGTCCAGTGAATAAAACCATAGAAGGATTCATAGCCATCTGGGGGGTGGCAAGTGGGTCTGGGGCCACTGGAAAGCCCTTCAGGCCGGTGTTCTCATCTACCACTGCAGTGTCCCTTAGTCTCAGTGAGCCATGGGGGAGGGTGTCATCTTCTGGGACTGCCATGTTATGGTGAGGTTGGAAGCTCTGCTTTAGCGGCCAGCTGCCTCCTCTACACATCTCTGTCCTACTCTCCAGCTAGCAGGCTTGACCTAGCCTAGCCACCATCTCCAACCCATTCTCCTGAGCAGTCTGGGTATCTCTGTATCTTCTGTTTGTTTTCTGGCATTTACTCTTTCTCCTAGGCACCCTCCCACGCCACATGCCCCACCCCTACATCTCACACCTCACCCCCCAGTCTCACATCCGGCCCCCACCCCTCATACTCTGCTCCCCACCTCTCACACTCTGCCCCCCCCACATTTCATGCCCTGCCCCTATATCTCACACCCTCCCCCTAGTCTCACACCTGGTCCCCCACCCCTTACCCTTCATACTCCGCCTCCCCCCCACCCCGACCAGTTTAGCAATTTTGTTAGTGTGTAGTTACACCAGACTAGAACCACCATTTCTTGTGTTAAATTGGGTCACCTTAAACGCTTGTCCATTGGAATTCTAGCCATGGATCATTTTCCCAGAGGAGTTTTCTTGACACACTGTTCTTATTCCACTGACTGACCCCCCCCCCCCATTCTTTAAACTGCCTCTGGAATTTCTTTGCTCAAATGTTTTCAGAAGATCTATGAGCTGAAGAATAAAATGAGTCTCTTTTCCTTAGACTCAAACAACGTGTACTTAATTCTCATTTTGTTGTCATTGTTAGTCAACAAATATTTATTGAGCTCCAGGCGCAAGGTTGTTTTCTTAAAAATTTAATATAAACGACTTGTCTACCTTATTGGCAAGATTTGGCTCTAAATAAGTTTGGTCTTTTTCCAGAAATCAAATCTACTCTCAGGACATTAAAGATTTACTATCTTGGAGCAGATTCACAACAAGGCAAACAAAGAATGTAAACTGCAGAGAGTGATCCAGAACAGAAGGTGAGTGGTCGCAGCACCGGAATGAGGGAGCTCCTCAAAGTCCATCCTGCAAGGGACAGCCAGCCATTGGATGGCGAATGCTGGGATTGCGTTACTTACATCTCTTGTCATTGGGACCAAATACCTAATGAAAGCAACTTAATGGAAGAAGGGTTTATTTTGGCTTGTGGTTTGAAGAGAAACAGTCCCTCATGGAGGTGAGGCATGGCACTGGGTATATTAAGCAGCTGGTCCTACTGTGTTCAGCCAGAAATAGATGAATGCCGATACTCACTACCTCCACTTATCTTTTTATGCACCCCAGGACTCCATCCCACAGGGAGGTGCCGCCATCCTTTGGGGGTAAGTCTTTCCCCTTCAGTAAAACTTCTCTGCAAACACCCTTACAGACCTACCCAGGGGCTTATCTCCTAAGTGACTCTAAATTTCATTAGCAAAGATTAACCACCACAGGGGTATCAGTTAAGACTCATTCTCTCTGACTTCAGTCACCCCTTGTGCAGGTGTGTGTTGTTTAAAGGGCTGTGAGGCGTTAAGTGTGATCTGTTCCTTTCAAGAGATTCTGTCTTATAAAAAAAGGAATCTTCTCTAAGATTCTGTTGACACTCAAGAACACTTCTGACCTTGTGGGTAGTATAGTATGTGCTTACCATTATGTTATTTGAATGCCTTAGCACTCATCTGTGTCCTGGCTTTGTGGCTCAGCTGGGCTGTCTTGGGGTTTGCTTTGCTCCCCGGCTTCATAGATCACTGCTGTTCTTTATAGAGCTTCTGCAGAGGTGGCCATTGACTCTGGCACACACCCACCCTGATTTCAAACAAAGCTTCCACAAACATTTTGGATTGTTTTCATTCCCCCCAAGAGAAGGGAGAGGGAGGTAATAACTTGCTGCCTTCAAGCTTTTGGAGACTGAGATTATAGACTGGTGTGTAAGATGCTCTGATTTCTCCAAAGGGAGCAGCAGAGCTGGCTGGTGAAATGTCAGGGCTGCATCTCAGGAAGGATGTTGTCTGAGGGCGGTTTCTCCAGCAGGATGTGTGAATGAACAGGATGAAGGAATCATTCATGAAGAGAGAGCCTAGCTTGGCAGAACGCATTGCTGTGATTTGGGTCTTAAATGTCTCCTGAAGGCTCGTGTGTTTGACGGTGGGCCATAGCTTGTGTCAGTGTGAGAAGGTGGTAGGACCTCCAGGAACTGGAGCCCAGTGGGGGACCACAGTGATGTCACTGAGGGCTTGTCCTTGACAAGGACATTTGAGAGCCTGGCTCCTCTGTCTTTGCATCTAGCTGACATGAGGTGAACAGCTTGCCCTACTATGTGCTCCCAACACAAAGTTCTATTTCACCACAGGCCCCAAATTGATAGAGTTGAGGCCTCTGACACAGTGAGCCCAAATAAACCTTTCCTCTTTATACATTAACTCACTTGGGTATTTTGTTACAGCCACCACAAGATTCCTAACATACACTGAAGTTATTCCTTACGGCCGAGTAGCTCTTTGAAAGACAGTGAGCCCTTCTCCTCAGCTTTGTCCTCTGCTTGGAGATGTAGCCTAATAGGCCTGATACTCCTTCCCTGGGCATTGCCATCTGACTCTTACTGGCCTGTATGCAGTGGATTTGGAAAGCTTCCCAGAAGAACATGATTAGGGCTAGTGAATGGGTTACCCCTCCGCTGTCAGGCACAAAGCAACTCCCTCAACCCTGAGAGGCAGGAGCTCTATTGGGCCTTGCTTCATGGATGAGGAAATAAAGACCTGGGAGGTGAGTGAATTGACCAGGGTTATATGGCTGCTTAGTGGCAAATTACTTGCATCCCAGAAGTAGAGTGCTGGAGACCATCTCAGCAGCCTTCTCAGGCCTGGACTTCATTCACGCAGGGTTTGCAGATCAGCAGTGACACACATCTGTAACCCCAGCACTAGGGGTAAGATAGGAGGATCTTGAGATCATGAGTTTGAGGCCAGGTTTGGCCACACAGTGAGACCATACCTAGAAGAAAAAAAAAAAAAGAACCAAAAAAAGAATTTGCAGATTAACCCAAATGAATTCATTACTCAATCACATTTAGCACTTGTCCTCCTTCTAATGCCTGGGTTCCAGGAGGCCACAGTTCTTGACTTTCGTTTTATTAACTACAGAATCTCAACCAGAACAGTGGGAGCACACAGAAATGCATAATAAATATTTATTGAATGAATGAAATATCAATCTATTAAAAAAAAAAAGATTGTCTTCTGTGTCTTTCTAGGTGTCTCTCACACACATCGCTTTTCAGAAGTTTTGGTCTGTGAGTTGTTGGGTCTTCCCACAATCCTGTGCTGCCCAGATGGGTTGCCATCACCATGCCCCACTCTTTCCCAGAGGAAAGCATAGTCCTAGTCTGAAGGCTGTGTTCATGGATGTGTTTCTTAGAGATAATGACAGTCCTTGGCAATCAATTGCTTCTGAGCTTCTAACGGTAAATTAGACCTTCAGACGTGATCTTGTGGCGTGTGTGTTTTTTAACTCTTTAAGTTGAATGTCTGTTGGGAATGTCTGCCAGTGGTTGCCCGTCTCTCATCCTCCCTGTCCTGGCAGAGCCTACTTGTGCAACCCCAGTTCAACAGTTGAGGAATCGGATACTCCGAGTGAGCAGAGACTTGTCCTCAGTCATGTAGCAGGCAGAGGCTGGATAACACGCTCTCGTCAGCTTCCCAGTCCTGTGTGCTTCCTATGACAACCTTACGCTGGGTCTCCTTGCAGGAATGCCCTGTTTGGCTTAGAATGAAAACTGATGTCATTAGTCCAGGGGATGTGAGTATGGGGTGAAGGGACAGAGAAGATGAGCTGAATGGAGACAAGTACCACTCTTTGTTCTGTTCTGAGAAAAAAAAAGCCATGCGCTCATTGGCGACCCCTTCAAATGATGGCATTTTCAGCAAATGAGAGGGGAGCAGGTCTGTCTCTCTCCCACCCCCATTGTAATTAGTTGTCAGAAATTTTTAGATGGAAGGGGGGAAGCTCAGACCCTGATGAGACGATACAGCAAAGATTTCATTTCATCTTGAATTTGACATTAAACTTTAATAGTCTCAAGGACAAGAAGCCAAGAGATATCAGATGTAATGCGATAAAGCAAAGTTTCTCTGACAGCAAATTTGATCACAAATGGGCTCCAAGATTGCTTCTTTGATATAAATGAAACATAATTCATCTTCCAGAGCCCCGAATGGGCTCTCAGAATGGGGGCAAAGCTGGCATCTCTCTCGCCTGGTGGTGACAAGTGGCAGCTCAGGGAGGAGGTTTAGGCATGGTGGGGTCCTGCTGGGGCAATAGCCATGTTGTCTGGGAGGAGATTGGAGGAACAGGCACAGGAGGCAGAGAGCTTCTAGAACTGCAGCTTGTAGCTAGGAGACCCTTCCTGCTCCTCGTCGAGTCCAGACCGACGTGGTGCTAAGGTAGGGGTAGTGTGAGAACTCTACTCTTCCAGACCCCACTAGCTCTCTGTGCATTTATTCATCTTGTCAATGCCTTTGGGAGGCTCGCTACCTTCCAGTGAAATGACTGCCCTTGGGGACTGTCTTTCATAGGAGTTATCTGGAGGCTGAGATCAATGCCTCTGGCACAATCTGAGCCTCCGGATGCCCTCTCTGCCCCCCAGCCTTGTTCCTCCAACCCCCTTTGCCTTTCCTCAGGTCTCAAACCTGTAAATATCTTAGGACAGGTGTCACAAGCCCTTTGTGACCTGACCCTCTCTAGTCCTGCCCTTCAGAGCACATCTTCGTAGGGTTTCCTCCTTCTAAGAAAGCCTTTCACTCTTTGGCTAGATTTTACTCAACCCTACTCCAGCCTCAAAGGTGAAATCTTTTGAGAAGCCCTTCTCCCCTGATCTTCTCAACGACAGCCCTCTTCATTACCAGACCCTTCGATGACTCAAAATCTGTCTGCCCATCTTGCTGCTGTCCCCTGCTTGTGCCTTGCATCTCATCTCCCAGGCGATGTCTAGTGATCTTTGTCGCCACCTGAGAACGTCATGCCTGGCTTAGAGCAGGTACCCAGAGAGAATGGACTAGACAAAGTCAAATCCTGGCCCAAGGTTCCACCTCCCGGGAGGGAGCCTCAAACTGAGTTTGAGAGCTCTAATTCTCGTAAAATATTTACTGTCTATTTATTTGTCTATTTTCTGATGCTGGCAGCTGTACCCAAAGCCTTATGTGTGCTCTACAAGTATTGGATCACTGAGCTGTCTCCCAGCCCTTGAGTTTTTGAGATAGGATCCTGCTATATAGCTGAAGCTGGCTTCGAACTTGCTATCAAGCTCAGGCTGGCCTTGACCTCATGATCTTTTTGCCTCTGTCTCTTCGGTGCTTGTATTAGGTGTGTGCCACCACGCTTGGTACCTGAAATGTAGATTTAATGCACATGTTCATAAACAAATTGTGATGTATTTGTGGCTGTCAGTATATGCAATATTGTTCAACTGGTTTATAGTACAGTGTGGATAAACCTCGAAAACATTATGAAAAGTGAAGAAGTTAAGCACAAAGTTCATATAATTATGTGATAATGCCCAGAGTATTGAGAGCTCTAATCCATGTAAAATATAGCTGTCTATTTATTTGTCTATTTGCTAATGCTGGCAGTTTGTGGGTAAACCCACAGACAGGCAGTGACTGAGAGTTGCCAAGGACTGGGAAGAAGGAGTAGTGAGAGGAGGTAACTGTTAAGTTAATACAGAACTTCCTCTTGTTGATGATGAGAATGTTTTGGAACTAGACTGAGGAGGTGGTTGGGCAACATTGTAAATGTGCTAAATATCATTGAATTCTTCATTTGAAATGATTGATTTCAGCATATGCGAATCTCACCATAATAAAATAGAAAGCAACACTCACACAAATAGAACAGGGCGTGTGACTTTAGTCCTGGAGCATCCCTGGTGAAGTTAATCATGCATCTTGTCATTCCGAATTCCTAGGAAGTTGCCCCCACAGACATGTTGTCTAGCAGGGCTACCACTCTCTCCGTCTCCCAGGGACAGTATGATTTGCTATTCCTGTGGACAGAGAGCTCTATGGAACCATCGGACACAGGGTTGACTCCTTATTCTTGTCTGCTGCCTGAGGAGTCTTGATGGGATGCATTTCTCTCCCAATGAGAGGACTGAGGTTTAAGACCTGGTGAGTGGTGGAGGGTGTCCCCTCTGTGACATCAGTTCCAGCTCCACTGACCCTCCTGTTTTCCAACCCAGCTGCTGTTGCCAGCACTCATGAGATACAGTAAGTGGGGGAGGCAGGATCTGACCCTAGGTGATGACAGAAGGGACCCAAAGTCATTAGTTTAATGGAGCGATTGGCTGGGCTTCCAGATCTCCTTATCAATGTCATTAGAATTAATTTGATTACGTACTCGCCCTCTTCTCTCTCTCCCCTCTCCTTGCAAATGACTTTCCTGAGGATATGTCACTCATGGGGTGTGGGGGATGAGTTTCCATGTTGCAGGAGCTTCTGAGACAATGATGAGTCCTTTCTCTTCTGAGCTGATGGCAGAGAGCTCCAATGGAAGTCAATGTCTTTTGTACTGGTGTGTGGAGATCCTAAAGGGCCCTTAGCCTTTGCCGGATGGTGTCTCTTTGTAGAACTAAGGTATCATGTGTCCTCTTCTAAGGGGTACAACAAAAAGAGCTTCAAGGAAACTCACATTGCTTCTGAGTCCTGAATTCTCAGGTTCTATAGGATTCTCCACCCTGGTACCAGGCTCGGCTCCCCTTCTCTAGGTCATTTGGACCAGAGGCTGGGGAGACAATTTCTGGCTGTTGTGAGACAACCTGCACCCCATGGAAATGTAAAAATGCTAGTGGGTGTTGGGGGTGGGCAAGAGGCTGACTTTGCAGAGCCCAGTACATCTCTAGTGCTTCTGGCCTTGCCTTCTTAGAGATGGCGTTATAGGTGCTTCAAATTCAAAGGGGGAGATTTTGGAATCTGGGTTCACCACAGGTATTGACTTTGTTGGTCGGCTCAAGAATCCAGCCACAGGCTGCCTTTCTGAAAAGGTTCATAGGAAAGGGCTCTGGTGTATTTTCTGACTGCTAATTGGGCTTTGACAGAGTAAGAGGCCATCAGTACAAGGAGACTTCACACAGCTCCTGTATTTAGCCTTTTGGCTCCTCCGTGGTGGTCACCTGCCTGGCCCATTCTAAAGGGCATATATCCCATCGTGTACAATGGAATGGAGGCTTACCCCATGTGGCAGTAGAGTGACATGAATGGGGCGTAGGAGAGTAGGAGAGCCCATGTTTGACCTCTGCCATCTAGCTGCATGACCTTGACCAAGTCATGGTCTTTTTTTTACGCCATTGGCTGAGACTGTCATGGCAAAGGGCCACAAGCTTAGGTGACTTAGACCAAACAGAAATATTTAACTCCATAGCTCTCAGGTGTTAAAGCCTGAGATCAAGGTGTGGGTAGGTGCTGTATCTGAAATCTCCAGGGCAAGACAAGAGGAGGCTTCTTTGCTTCTTCCAATTTCAGGTACCCCAGGTATCCTGAATTGTGACGTTGTATAACTTTAATCTTTCAACAGCATTCTCCTTGGGTCCCTTCTGTGTGTGCCTATCCCTCTCTCCAGAGGTTCTAAGTAAGGTCCATTCTGAGGGCCAAGGATGAGGGACCCTTCAGGTGACCAGGAAGGAGAGCAAACCATGAAGAGGTGAAATAAAAACTTGGTTCAGATTGACTTCATTCACCTGGATCAGACTTGGGGAGCCCAATGCCAGGCTGTTTGCTGTCACCATACTTAAAACACAGTACAAATGGGGGAAAAGATCCCAGGAATAATCATGCCAATTCTGGGTATACAATAAAGTTTAAGATATGACTACTTAGAAACTACAAAGTACACATGACCATGAGGGTGTCTTCTATAGCTAAAAGGGCTAGAATCTAGTGTAGTCTCTGATCAAGATAGCACAGAGGTTGACAGGCCATATAGTACATGCGATATCTACCCTAAGAATGGGTTCTATTCACTGTGAGCTAAAAAAATTTGGGAGAGACGTGTCTGGGATAAATATTCTGGGGAATTAAGGTGAAATCTGCCCCTACAGATAGCAAAAAAGTCACCAGGTTATTAACAATATATACTCTGAGCCTTCTGGACAGAAAATGGGCTATATGTCCTTAGAGGA
Source organism: Grammomys surdaster (assembly GCF_004785775.1). Classification (NCBI taxonomy): domain Eukaryota; kingdom Metazoa; phylum Chordata; class Mammalia; order Rodentia; family Muridae; genus Grammomys; species Grammomys surdaster. Next base: position 4,079,708 of record NW_021605583.1, on the reverse strand, counting down.
GAGGCCCTTCATGCTTAATATTCCTGGTTCCCTAAGTGCTCTGTGGGCACAAAGGCCTTTTTACCCCCAACCCAGGGGGATGAGAACTTCATCATATTTGGCAGGGGGCAAGACATAATTCAACTTGTAGCATGGACCTTGGTCTCTTTACCTGCAAAATGAAATTTAAATTAGCTTCCTTTCCTCAGGGACATTTATGTCTTGTTTTATATGCTAGAATCTAGCATCTGCTTCCACTTTTTAAAAAAATCAATGACAAGAAAGAGAAAGAAAGATAAATAGATAGATAGGTGGATGGATGGATGGATGGATGAATGGATGGATGGATGGTAGATAGGTGGTTAGGTGAATAGGTAGATAGATGGATAGATGGCTGGGTGGATAGGTGAATAGGTGGATAGGTGGATAGATAGATGGATGGATGGATAGATAGATAGATAGATGGATAGATTAGATGGATAGATGGATAGATGGATAGATGGATAGGTAAGGACTGGAGAGGTGACTCAACAGTTAAGAGCACTGGTTGCCCTTCCAGAAGACCCCGGTTTGATTAACAGCGCTTACATGGCAGCTCACAATTATCTCCTGTTTCAGAGGATTTGATGCCCTCTTCTGACCTCTCTGGGTATTCTACACACATAGTACAAAGACACACATGCAAGTAAAACATCCATGTGCATAAAATAAAAATCTTAAAAACTAAAGAAACTTGTAATTCGAAAGCAGAAGAAAGGACAGGTGGACAGGCTATTTGCCCCAGTGGTTGAGACTGTACAAATCTCTTTGGGAGGAGGCTAAAGTTATGGCATTGAGATACTGTTCTCTGAGATCCAGATCCAAGTGTGAGATCTTCAGGATCTGCCTTTCACATGATTCTTTACTCAAAATGTCTGATGCAGGTGCTCCTTGGATCTCCAGTAAAACCATACAGCTTTACTTCTTGGTTTAAGGGCTCACAGACTGTCCTCTCCTAAGATATGGGGTGCCTATGGTGGGATGGAGGGCTGGCGGAAGAACAGAAGAATGAAAGGTGAAGACCTCTCCCCCAACACACCTGCATGGGGGGATGGGAGTGGGAGGGATTTGGGGAGGAGTGTATGAAGCACAGGTGGACAGCACTGTCACCTCAAGGCCTATGACAAACACTTTTCGTTATCACTGAGAGGAGTAAGGCACATTTTGCAGGCCAAGATACCTTCTTAATTGGTGAGACGGGGCTGATTTATTTGCTAATTAGCAGATGGAGTCTCCTGCTATAAGGCAGTTTGTTCTATTTATACTCAGCAGGGTGGGCTTCTAGAGCAGTGTCTGGGGCTGTGGGACTGCCCTGAGGAAGGGATGGGCTAATGGTGGGGATGGGGAGGGGAGTCATTTTCCCATTCCCTGGGTGAACTGCACACTGCTTTTGACCAAGACATCAGTGCCATTTTCCCCAAGAGGTTGATAAATTTGTTTGGCAAAGAAGTCAAGGTATTATATTTATGAAAAGCACAGCCCAGCCATCATTCCTTCTATGGAAGTTGCAAGGCTGGGGGCTGGAGAGATGGCTCAGCAGTTTGGAGTGCTTGCTGCTCTTTCAGAGGTCTGGAATTAAGTTCTCAGCACCCACAATGGGTAGCTCACAGAGGATCTGATATTTTTTCTGATCGTGCATATGAACATGTATGTATAAATGCACACACACATGCACACACACACACACACACACACACACACACACACACACACAGACACGCTATGGGATCATTGGTGCTTTAAAAACAAATATAAAGTTGTCAGTCTGCTGTGTGCCAGGTATAAGGCCATGTGTGGGAAGCCAGTGTGTGTGTGTGTGTGTGTGTGTGTGTGTAAAATAAACAGCACAGCCCTTGCTCTCCATAAAGGGGCTGCTTTCTTCACCCTATTTTCCTATACTCTTTGTGAGGGAAGCTAGAGTCCCTCTGTAGAGGATACTGTGTAAGGATCTCAACCCTAAGGCAGCCCCAGACACACGGACTGCTTGCAAACCACTCCCTTGAGTCCCTTCGGACCCTGTGGGAAGAGTGTGGTATTCCCAGTACAGTGGCAAAAAGCCTGGCCATTCCTTGCTCAAATAGGAAAAGAAGCCAGGGCTTCCTGTACTCATGGAGGGTTTACAGGTATCTTATCAGAGCCATGGGCACCCTGAGAGTCATCTTGCCTTAATTCTAAAGGTAGGCCTCAGGCTTCCAAGGCATCTTTTTTCTGTAGCTGGACTTTGCTACTTTGTGGGTCCTTCCTTTATCCCCCCAGGTTCACCCCTAACACCAGATAGGAGAGAAACAAGGATAGAGGGGAGAGAGGAATTAGGAAAATTCCCAAATCTATTTTTTCCCTTTTGTCAGCCCCCCTAAATGACCAACAACCATCCACCCTGCCTCTCAGGGCTCTAGCATTTATATACTCAGAAAAGTTACCAGAATTCCAAACGTCACACAATTGCAGAAATTATCTGCCGCTGGCAAAGCCGTGCAGCTGCTGCCGACAGTCCAAAGTAGCCCTGTATCCCCACACCCGGATTAAAATGAAAACATATTCTTATAATATTTCTCTCTGTGTGTGTGTGTTTAAAGAAACCAAAATTTCAGCATTACAAATTCTCATTACGTTTTTCCTCTGAGGAAAGTTAGAGAACCCTTTGACCCATAGTTCAACCCATTCTTTCTTGTCTCCTGTAGCCTAGGCTGGTCTGGAATTTATTAAGTGGCCTGGGATGACCTTGAACTCCTGATCTTCCTATGCTGAGATTAAAATTGTGTACCACCATGCCTAGCTACAGCTTAATCTTATCTTAAGACTCTGGCCAATAAATAGCCATGTCTGGGCTGGGTATCCAGTAGTCATGTGTACATGTTTTATAATTTAAAATGTTGGCTTTCCCATTACACTACCTGAACATATTCAATTCTCATAACTAGCCTGTAAGGTGCCTCCCTTCACTTCCCAGATGAGAAGAGTTGAGGATGAGGTGATGAAGGTCTTCCAGAATCTGCCAGATGATGAGACACAAAGCCAGGTTCTCCCATACTGCCCATTTGACTGTCCCCTCTCCAGCATGATGATCTGGGACACTGCCAAAGCAACATTCACACTCACATCAAATGTACAATGTATCATCATCATCTGTCTGTCTGTCTGTCTTTTATCTATAATCATTCATATGTCTATCTTCTATTTGTCACATAGCGTATACCTGTCAATTATATCAGGTCTTCTACTTGTTTATTGTCTATCTATCTTCTATCTATGTATCATCTATATATCTGCTAGTCATTTATCTATATATCAGTCTTCTATGTACCTGTCACCAATCACTATACCAATCTAGAATCTATATAACTATAATGTATTTATCATCTACCCACCAACTATCAATAATTATCTATCTATTTATCATCTATCTATCTATCTATCTATCTATCTATCTATCTATCATCTATCTATCATCTATCATCTAGGCACTGCCTGTCAATCATCTATCTAGTTGCTCATGCTTACATTTGCATCAGTACACAGTTTGGGTCATGGCCTGACACATGTTTGAGGGATGTAGCCACATTTGCTTGCCCGTCTTTCCCACTCTGCCTTTTTATTCTTCCTCTTCTGCATTCTGCTGAGCACATTTTCAGACAACCAGAAGAAAGAAGGACAATGGCTTCCAGGAAAAAAAAATAACAGTTGCAGACAGAGAGGACAGTGGCTGTGAAAGCAGACTAGAGCAGACTTATCCCCGCTGTGCCAGCTATGTGAGCCCGGGCATCTTACTGCACTTCTTGGGTTCTGGGTTGCATGATAGCAGCACCTGGCTCAGACCATTGTGCAGCGTGAGGTAGCTGCTGCTAAGAGCCTGTAACAGCAGTCTAGTCATCAATACTATTGCTGACAGTGGTGCTGTTAATCAAGATGATGGACAGGGAGGAGGAAGAGGAAGAGAAGAAAAAAGAAGGCAGTGAATGAGGAAGTGACGGGGAAGATGAGGAAGAGGAAGAGAAGGATAATAGAGGGAGAGTAAGATGAGGAGATGCCAGGTCAGGACTCCTATGGGGCCTGTGGATATCACTGACTTTGGGGACGGTGTGTCATGCCGTACTGTGTCTCTCTGGCCTAGGAGAGGCTACATGACAGCTATGAAGGAGAGATCTCTTAAGGAGCACTTTCCAAGCTCCCTCCTGGGGGAAGATTGTGTTCCTTTGCATGGTGAACACATTGGACATGTTTCTGCCCCAAGCCCTTTGCTCGGGCCATTTCCTGCTCTCCAAATGCTCCTGAAACCCATGGCTGCCCGCTTGCTTCTCCTTGTCTTCGTTTTCAAACGATCTTGTCCATGTTGATGGCCGTTGCTACTTTAAGTTGTCAGTGCAACTTAAAAACGCTGACCTTCTGAAACGCAAAATGGCTGTCTCGATGTCTGCTTTATCCATGCCTGTAGTTTGTAAGTAAGTTCTACGAAGGTCGAGGTTTTTGTATTTTCACAACTAGTCTCAGTGCTTAGACCAGTGCCTGCCATGTAGCAGGAGCTCGCCAGACCTTTGCTCATGGATAAATGGGCAAGCTGTGTGCGTTCTCTTACGGAAAGCTTACAAGGAGCCGTATAAGGCAGCCGCTGTTCTGATCACACTCCGGATAGGGAGGTAAGATCTGGAGAGATGGGGCAGTGTCCTCAGGGTCACAGGATGCTGTGATGGTGGCGGTGACTTTGAGACCAAGTGTCATCAAGCTTGTTATTACTGTCAGTCATATTACGGTGCTTTAAGTCACCACTATCCATCATCCACCTATGTATCCTCCATGTATGTTTCTAACTTCCTTTCTTTTTCTTCCCTCCTTTCCCCTCCCATCCTCTTCTCCCTCCCCTTCCCCTCCCTTCCTCTTCTCCCTCCCCTTCCCCTCCCTTCCTCTTCTCCCTCCCCTTCCCTTCCCTTCCTCCTTCGTTTACTCATTTTCTTTTCTATCATTTCCCTCCTTTCTCCCCTCTCTTTTTTCCTCCCCTCTCCTTCCTTCCTCTTCCCACTTCCTCTCCTCAGTCTCTATCATCTTCCTTCCTCTTCTTCTCCCTCCCCCTAACTTCCTTCCCTTCTTCTCCCTCCCCCTAACTTCCTTTCCTTCTTCTCTCTCTAATTTCCCTTTGAAGTCTGTGGGTGGAGAAAGGACAACTCTTTTCAAAGAACTATGACCTTCAAGGAGAGTAAGGGAGGTCAGGCCTCTGAGGTTTTTTAAGAGAGAGGGTTTTAAACAAGACTAAGCTGGACCTTTGGGGCTCGTTTTCTCTGAGTTCTGGCTTCTAATAACACGGTTCCATTTTCATGCTGCTCATCTATCACAATACGCCCACACCCTATAGACTGTTGAAGTCTTCTGTGAGTATTTCATTAGTGCCTGACACACTTCTGGCCTTTATAAATTCCTGGTAGAAATGTTGCAAGCTGGGCCATGTTGGAGACTCGAGAATATCACAATGTCGTTCCTTTGGTCAGATAGCCCATGCTGAACATCATGGAGAAGGCAGACACTCAAACTGTTCTATTCTGTGAAATCCCCAAAGCTGAAAGGCAGCTTTTAAAAAGTTTTCGTCAAGTAAGTGTCTAAATAAGGAACGATCAAACCTGGTTTCTTGGTGTAAGATGCAAGTTTTAAGAACTACTTTACAAGGAAAATATAAACTTAGTAATCTTGTTATTGTTTCTAGCGGCGTATGTTGAGTACCAACCCATGCATTATTTGATTTAATGATCACAACATAGGAGGGTAAACAGGAGTTCTGTTTTACTCGGGAGGAAACTGACTTGAAGAAAGTAGTAACATTGTATGGCCCTCCCTGTTTAGTGTCTGAAGTATGAGGCTGCTCCAGAGAGTCCCAGTCTGTGCCTGCACTCTCTCCCCATAAGCTACAGTGCAGGGAGATTGCACTTTCCTAGACACACCTGGACCCATTAGTATTTGCTTTGATGCCACCTCTTGGGTTAATGAGTTTTGTGAGCTGGCAGCCAGCTGTGCAAAGCAGTAGTTCTTCCTTTCATTTGTTTCCCACCACCTATTTCAGGCTTCGAGTGGCGCCTCCGTAGACACGGTGATTCGGGAGCTGATGAGCACATTCATGCTGCTCTTCCATAGCCTTTCATCTCGCCGTCATTTACTGTGCACCTGCTATGTGCCAGGCGGTGTGCTGACTCTCCGTGGATACAGAGAGGAAATCTTCCCTGACCCTAAGGAGCTCTTACTTAAAAGACTATGATTACCAGACTTGGTAATACAGGTGGGTAAAAATGGACTCTGGCACCAAGTGAGCAGGGACTCTGTATTTAAGCATACGGGTTGTGCACTGCGCAACTCCAGGTGGTGGCATCTGTGTGGCAGACGGTCATATGCTGTAGAGCTACATATTGTGCAACCTTCACATCTGAAAATGGAGCCTTGTACCAAGAAGGAGGGGGTGGTGGGTAGGCAGGAAGTTGGGAGTAAGACGCTAATGCTTTTGTTAAACTTGTTTCATTCAATGTGGTGTAGTGGCTTCACTGTCCTTACTGAGTTGCCTTGAGGAGCGAGTGATCTCTATGCAAAGAGAAGGCGGCAGGATCTGGCTCTTGAGATCTGCTAGGTAACTAGTGCTGGTAGCACATTGATTTTCCAGATTCTAGAGGATGCCCAGCATGCAGGGAGCTCTAAGCAGGCCCACTCTTATCTGGGAAGACTAACGTTACCTACAGTTCCCACCAAGATCAGGGATGTGGCAAGTGGGGACCTGGCCACGTGTTGGGTAGAAGTTGTATTTCCCACTTCACTGGGAGGTTGGGGACCTCCTTGGAGAAGCGAGAGAGATGCACGGCCTACACATGGTCCTTTGTGTTTGTCTCTTGCAAAGTCAGACAAAACAATAAGAAAATTTATTGTAACATAAGCTGGTACAGATAGTATGGACGTCATTGTGGGGGTTCCTCAGGGAGCCAGATAACTCTACCATGTGATCCAGATGTGCATTTCCTGGGCACATATCCAAAGGAAGTTAAGTCAGTGTCTCCCAGAGATACCCGCACATTCGTGTTTATTGATGCATTACTCAAAACAGCCAAGACAGGGGACAAGATTAGAGGCCCATTGACAGACAAATTGATAAAAAAATAAATAACGGTGTATATACATGATGAATATATATACATATTCAGCCACAGAGACTGAAATTATATCATTTGCAGGAAAAGGGGGCATGGTGTTAAGTGAAGTAAGCCTGGTTTGGAAAGACAGGTATCACATCTCTCTCATGTACAGAATATAATTACATCGGTACACAAATATAGAAGCGGTAGTCAGAGGGAAAGATGGGGTCTAAAGGGAGGGGAAAGAAGAGTGTCACGGGAGGAAGATGTATAATGTCGCTTGTTCTGTTACGAAGAATTTGGATTTAAATGTGTGTGTGCGTGTGTGTGTGTGTGTAATGATGATGATACAGAGGGGCCAGGGAGGATAGCGAGGGACTGAATGTGAGCAAGGCATGGTGACCTATGCGTGTGTAAAGTGTCATAATGAAACTCACTGCTTTGTGCACTAGACAAAATAAGTAATAGAAAAATGACTTCTTCGTTATACATACTTTTGAGTAGATAGGTAACATTTGTCTTTGCCAGTGTCTCCGAAGGCCCTCCGTAGGTTCAGACAATTGTCTTAAGATAGAGGGCAGCAACCTTGCCATGCCTCCGAGTGCAGATCATTTTGTAATTTCTCTCTTATTTGTAAAAGCTCTCTCTTTACTTCATCTCTCTCTTTGGTGAAAGGTCCCAGGAGAGTTGTTTCTATCTGCACATACACCTTGATCCATCTCTTCCTCAACCTACTTCTGTTATGATTCCTCCTGTCTCTGAAGCTGCCACTGTCATAGTGGGCTCTAAGTCACTTGAGCCATCGGTCAGTTCTTCATCTTCTAACGTCATTCATGGGTGACATTAGACAGAGCTGACGACTGTTCTTCTCATGTTTCCTTGACCTGACTTTCAGACCTTCTCCAGGTCCCTTTGTCTCACTGGCTGCCTTTGTCTCTTAATGGCTAATTCTAGTTCTTCATTCTTGGACCTCACTCAGCTCCATGGCTATAATTTTGCCACAGGAAAGGTGACCGTGGAGTGTACAGTTGTGGTCCATGCCTCACTCCTGACTGCCAGGCTCACACTCATGCGATATTTGACATCTTCACCCATACATTTACAAATGAGCTACAGGCCCTACTCTCCACACTTATTGTAGGAGCCTCCTAGAGCTGACCTATGAACACAGCACAAATCAAGTGGTTTATATGCCAGAAATTGTCTCACAGTTCTGAAGTTCAAGGTGCCGGCAGCCCTGTTTCCTCTGAAGGTGCTAGAAAAGCACCAGTCTTCAGCCCCTCTACAACTTCTGGTGGCTCCGTGGCTTGTTGTAGCATAAGTCAATTCTGCACATGATGTTCTGGCAGCATCAGGCTTTGTATCTTCATCTCTGTCTAAAGATGCTACTCATCCTAGTTTGGGATCCGCCCAGATATCTTCATTTTAACACCATATTGGCAAATACCCTCTTCCAAATAAGATCACCTTGTCAAATATTGAGGGTTAGGACCTCAACATCCCTTTAAAAAGTCTTCTGTGTATTTGTATGTGTGTGTCTGTAAGCATGTTCATGTGTGTTAGTGGGGGCATGAGATTGCCACATCTAGTGTGTGGAGGTCAGGGGACAACCTTGTACCTTGTGTGAGGCAGGGTCTCTCATTCATAGTTAGCTGAGCCATGGGATTCCAGGGATTCTCCTCTCTTTGCCTTCTGTCTCGCTGTAGGAACCCTGGGATTACAGATGTAGGTATGTTATTGCGTCAGGTTTTTAACTCTGAGATTTGAACTCAGGTCCTCATGATTGGGTGGCAACCACTTCACCCACCGAGCTATCTCCTTACTTCATGCACGTGCATTATTTTTAGGGGACATGACTCGGTGCGTAATATTTTCCCCTCTCACTTTAGCCTGTTGTGACAAATTGAGACTCCAGTCTTCCACCTGTGTGGTCATCAGTCACACCTCCTCTTTTTTCTGAGGTGCAGGGGATTGAAGTTAGGGTCTTACACATGCTCTGCCATTAATGTACAGCCCCAGCCTTTCTTTGAATTTTGAGGCAAATTCTCCCTAAATTATCCAGGCTACTCTTAAATTTGTTGTATAACATAAGCTGGCCTTGAACTCATGACCTTCCTCTCAGTCCACAGAGTAGCTGTGTTACCCTGCATGTACTGCTAGGCTCTGCTCTCCTAGTTACACTCCACCCAAGAATCTAGCAGCACACCTCCAGTCTCCCATCACCTGCGTTAGTCACACTGGCCTCCCGACGGTCTTTCTGCCTTGCTCTTGCTCTCCCTATAGAAACCACAGTGAGAGTAAACACTGCAGGATAGCATCAGCGCTCGGCTCGCATTCCTCTTCCCTCTCCATGGCTTGCCATATGGAGATTCCTGTGACATATAACACAGGCAGGGAACAAGACTGAGCATATACCTGTGTTCTATCCACTCATCTTCCTACCCCTCTTCCACCTTCCTCTTGGCTGCTTCTGCCTCTTTGGTTTGCTGCTTCCACTATTTAAAATGTTCATTCCCAGGATGAGGACTTCTTATGTCTCTCCTTCCCTAGTCCTTTTCTCAAGGATTCCCTTCTTCCAAAGGCCTTCCCTGACCAGCAGTGTAGGACTGCAGCCCTCCTCCTGCTCCTATACAGCCATTTCCTGTGTTAGTCCCTCTGCAACAGGAAGTGCATCTGGCATGTTGTATAATCCACTGCTTCTTGTTCATCTCCTTCGCTTGAGTGTGTGTTATCTTGAAGGCAAAGCTAATTTATCTTTTAGGGTCACTGTTGGACCCTCAAGTCTAGAGTGGGCCTGATACATAGTAGGCAAGTAGGAAATATTTGTGTAAGGAATTAAGAGTAACTCTGATAATGGTGTGTTAACAGCAATTCACAGCTTCCAGAATGTACTTAGCTCTGAGCATGTGCTTCAAGGACCCAGTGAGGTGAGTCTTACTGTCTACACTTTGTAGACAAGGACATTAAGGTATGACAGTGTGATGGCTCTCAGAGCTAGCTGCAAGGCTAGACTTGACTTTGGGGTCAGCTTATCCAGCTTCACCTTCTTCTCATTCTGCCCCTCCCCCCACTCCCTCCCACTCTCCCCCACTCCCCCCCCTCCCCCCACACTCCCCACCGCTTCCCCCCGGTCCCCCCCCCTCTGTGAGCACTCCTGTGTGTTTTCCAGACTCCCTTGCAGCTTTGAGGATAATCACAGTTTTCATGTCATTCAAATGACAAGAATAATAAATGAGCCAATCCCTGAGACAGGACTAGTAAATAGTGAACACTTGATAAATGGCTTTTTAAAAAATTATTATTATTAGATTTATTGTCATTGAACCCACATCAATAAAGCAAGAAATAAGATTGGAAAGGGGTGGGTAATTCTCTTTCAGGATTTCTATTTTCTTTTGGCATCAGCTCCTAAGGTAGCATTGTTCTAAGATCTGGGAGAGCAGAATTTAAAAAGACTAGCTCAGTATGGCTTGAGTCGGAACAACTGTGTGTTGTGTTGATGCACAGTGCCTGTGAGAGTGTGTTGTATGTGCCCCCGTGTCTTTATTTTTCATTTGCCTCAAGAATTGATAGATTTCCAATTTAGAACAAGGGGGGATGAGGAGGGAGCTGGAAAATGGAGCTGCCCATCACAATTAGCAGGGAAGTGGGTAAAGGTCACTTGATCACAGCTTGGCTGCCTCAGAATTAACCTGCATAAACGGAGACTTGTTGAGTTTGCAGCTCTTTAAAGCGCATATTAACACCAGGAGGGAGGCAAGGAGACACCTAGAGAGAAGGTCAATTTGTGGCTGCTCAAATCAGCGGGGGCTCCTGGAGAAACTTGGCTGGAGAAGCCAGCTCTGGGCCACTGGGGCAGGAGCCTGCTCTGTGCCTGAGGAGAGGTGGGTGCATCTTGGGGCGGGGTGCTTCTGAGGTCTAGCTGGTCCTATGAGAGTTACCATAGCCTGAAGGAGTAGCAACTGAGAATTAAGAAGTGAGCACAGCATCCAGTGGCAATTGCGGATTCATTAATCGTCTGCAGGGAAAAGAATAAGAGGCATTTATATGATAAAGAAGCTAGGAAATTAGAAGCAGCGGCAATGCTGTTTACTGTTTTTATTTTATTTTTATTATCATTAAATTGCTTCAAGTCACCTGTAATTTTCCTAGGCCGTCACGATTACAAATCTTCAAGGCTTACACAGATGCACACAATGAGAAAGGCGTAATTTAAACTTTAAAGGGCTGAGAGTCTCAGCTACTTGGTATTGCCACCTGGCAGCTGGTGCTGAGGGGGTCACTGAGGAGACCCCTCAAGGCAGGTGTTAGCCTCCCCAGATTCTTGGTTTCACCACTACTTTGGGACATGATAGATCGTTAGACATCTGTACACGAGACGGAAGGGACATGGACAGAGGCTGTATTCCTGCCGTTGTGAGGGAGTCCATCAGCATCTCCATGCTGTGTCTTAGTCTTCCTTCTGTAACGTTAAGGCCCAACCCACAGGCCTGAGATCTGCTGATATGGGACCATGGTTCCTGTGTTCTACCCACAGTGTGCACGCATTCCAGCCAGAGGACCTGCCCTGTAATTCTTTCTAACATCAGTCACTAGGAGTTAGCATCAGATTGCAAAAGTTAAGGAAGGTCACCAATGAAATGACTCTAAGCAGATAGCAGACACAGATGCTGTGCTCACTAGCTGCTACAGTTTCGATCTGGAATGATTCCCAAAGGCCCTGTGTGGTACAGGCTTCATCCTAAAGGTGGCAGAACTTTGAAGAGGCAGAGCCTGGTGGATGGATGTTAGGTCCTTGGAAACATATCCTGGGTGGAGATACGGGGACCCCAGCCACCAGGATGCCACCTGTCTGTCTGTCTGTCTGTCTCTCCTTCTCTCTTTCTCTCCTTCCCTCCTTCCTCCTTCTTCCTCCTACCTCCTTCTCCCCTCCCTCCCTCCCTCCCTCCCCCCAGGACCCCCCCCCCCACCCCCCGCACCCACACCCCCAGCCGCGACGACCAAGCGATCG
>NW_021605583.1:4020378-4062585 GCF_004785775.1 Grammomys surdaster | reverse complement strand
CAGTAACACGAGGAAGTCCTTGGTTCCAAAAAGGTTTATTGTCATGGCGGATAATAGATGGATCTAGGCGTACACCCCAAAAACTCAGGGCAGTCCCGAGTTATATAGGGAGGGAGAAAGGGGGTGGATTGGGGGAGGGTCTGGGGGAGGACTGTTTAATTTGCTCTGCCCTCTGGCCTTCATTAGTATGTAAATCCCTAGGGCCTGAGGCCTATAGCCTGGCCTATGTGACTCTATGGAGATCTATGTGACTGCTTTTCAGGATCTTGGATGATGGGAGGGACCGAACTCCTGCCGGTTCTCACTCAGAATTCCACGGAGAATCTCGGGGTTCTAGGTACCTGCTCAACCATGACCCAGGATACCCTTATGCAGTCCCACAAGTGACTACCCTGTGGTGTGCTTGCTTCCAGAATGTAGACCGGGTCTCCTGTTGTGAGCTGTAAAAGGAACTTCGAGAACCTTAGACCTCAGCCAAATGCATCCGACCTTGAAACAGTTTCAGGCACCCCAAACCTTATCCAACTCATCCCCCACTCCCACCTCATGTCCCCAAGATCTTTCAAACTCTGTGGTGAGGTGACCTAGGGAATCAATGAGTTACAAACACACACACAGAAGTTATTGTCTTAATACTTGGGACCTTTTTGTAGCAAAGACATTTCTCTGGAATTGAAGAAGACAATTATTTCCCTTCAGAGCCAAGTTTCCGAGACCAAAATCTACAATTCTCTCTCTACCATCAGGGAGAACAGAGACAGAGGATAAATGGTTCCAGCTCCCTGTTGGGGGCCATTGCTTGGGGAATTCCTGCTCTAGTGGGGAACTGACTTCTGTGAGACGCTGCCATGCTTGGCAGACAGTTAATGTCTATAGGGTGAGTTAGCAGAAATAGTAACTGCTTTGATAAAGGGAAAGAGATTTGCTTCAAGTAAAACAAAGGCTGGAGGAGAAATGATGTACTTGACTCCTAGGGCCTGGGCCTGCTGGCCTGGCCTTGCCCTCTGCCCTGCTTGCATCTCCTTGCCCCCAGCATCTCCCAAGAAAAGAGGGTTCCTTTTTGGGTGTGTTTTTAAGGGGCCTATTTTATTTGTTGGTGTCGCAGACAAAAGAATCAATACTCCAGTGCACTTTGTGAATATTAATTTGGAAAAGGGTCAAAGATAGAGCCCATGGGAGACTGATGGATGTAGGTTCCAGAGTTCAGAAAGACCCTCAGACTTTGTATGGCTTAGGGTGTCTACTTTCTTGAGGGCTGTGCCTGGGTGCTGCTCTGTGTTCTTCCTGTGTGCCTTCTTTTAAATCTATACAACTGCTTCCTGAGGAGGTTGCTTGGCTTGAGGGTCATGTGAATCCTACCAAGTCTCTAAGACAGTTGAGTGGCAGTATGAACGAACATTCAGTGTGCCTTTTCCTGGGCAAATAGAACGTAGAGAGGATGGAAAACATGGAGAACCGGAGCAAAGGGAAAAGGATTGAGTCCTAGCAGTTCTTGAAGTGGCCAGTGTGGTTGTGGGGAGCCCCGGCAGCCTTTGTTGAGCTCCTGTTATAAGAGACACAGTGCTGAAGAACACACACCCTCCTCACTTCACCTCACAACTAATCACACTCGATAGGTGTTTATAACACTTACTTTAAAAATATATTAATTAAAAAAAACAAACGCTGTGTATGTGTGTATGAGTGTGTGTAGGTACAAGCCCATGTGGGTGCAGGTACCTATGGAGTTACAGGCAGTTCTGAGACACTTGATGTGGGTACTGGGAATTGAACTCAGGTCCTCTGTAAGAACAATAGGTGCTCTGAGTAACCTCTATCCCGTGATGGTTAGTTTTATGTAACAAATTGACAGGGCTAAGCGGGGTACAGATTTCTGGTAAAGCATGATTTCTACACCTGTCTGTGAGGTTCTTTCTTTCTGGGAGAGATTAATATCTGAGTCCGGAGATCGAGTAAAGAAGATTGCCTTCACCAGTGTGTATGGACGGCAACTAACTCACCAGCTGTTCAGACATGATCCAAAAGTGGAGGAATAGCAAATTATCCTTTTCAGCTGACAAAGCCATCTTTATATTTCCTCAGGAGCTGGCATTCCTGTCTTGGGGCCTTCAGACTTGGATTCATCAGCTCCTTCTCACTCACTGCTCCAACCGTCTCTTCAGTCATCGGACCTTTGAACTTGACTGAATGCTTCTACTAATATGGGTTCCCTAGCTTGCAGAACACAGATCATGGGACCTCTCAGCATCCATAACTGCATTCTCTAATTCCCGTAGTAAATTCTCATGGATATGTGTATAGTGTAGACCTATCTCCCGTTGGTTCCTCTCTCTAAGGCTCATCAAGGACAGACATCTTGCCCCTAAGAAAGCTGTCAGAATTTGAGTGCCGGTGGGATGGTTAATACAGATTGTCAACTTGATTGGATGGAGAGTTGCCTAGGAGATTGGTGGTGTCTGTGAAGGTGAGATGATTGGATCACAAACTCTGTGACCTAAATGATGCTTTAATCCTTGGATGGATGAAGATTTTGAGTAGCCTGTTGGGAGAAAGTGGAACTGTGGAGGATGGGGTCTAGTTGGAGGAAATTGACCGCTAGTGTGCTCTTGGGGGAGTATCTGTCATGCTGTGTCCTTCCTTTCCCTGCTTCCTGGCTGCTGAAGGGGAGAGCAGTGTTGTCTCACCTCACCCTTCCACCATGTTCTGCCTCCCTGGACTAAAGCAGAGACAGGATAAATCGGTCCTCATTTAAATGATCTCTTTCAGGCATTTGGCCCAGCAAGAGAAAACCAAGATACTGGGTCTTTTCTACCCATTTTACGATAGATATGTTTTCCTTACCATAAAGTATACCCCTCCTCCCAAGGGAAGAGAAATAGAAGAGAGCAGGAGAGGAGGCTATGAGATGGAGTAGTTGTTGAATTCTTCAAAACATCTGCCACTTGGCTAGGCACCACATGGTTTAATCTTATTTAATTCTCACAACACCCAAGTGCAAATCCATAATTGCTCACATTTTGGGGATGAGTGTATCGAGGCTTAGAAATGGCAATTGATCTGCCTAAGGTCATGGAACGAGGAAGTGTTGGATGAAGGATTCCTATCCAAATGGACCCAATTCCTAAGTCCAGGCTAATTAAAAATAAAATTTTGTGCTAAATCCAATAGCAGCTCATTCTAGATTCTATTAAAGGTAAGTTGCAGCAGAGGCCAAAATTTAAAAATAAATTTATAGTTGAAAAACTTACAATTAAGACAATCATAAATTAACCTCTTTCTCTGGGCCTGGAGATAGGTATGCTATGATTGAATTTTAGTAGCAACGAAACCACGAATGTTGCCTAAGCACCATGGAGAGCATTCAATAAATCAGGAATTAGAGAGACCAGTGGAGAGAAGCTGACCCAGGCCAAGTGCCCAGAGCGGACACTGTTAGAGAGCTTGCTGGGCATGGAGAGCGAGCAGGAGACACAGCCAGGTTGGGGCTGCCTGAGAGGCCAGGCTTGGCGTCAGTCTGGGCTACAAATGGTATCTGCCAAAAATGATCACATGTGCTCAAAAACTGGGACCAGGAGCAGATGAGGTTGACATTTCTCTTCCTTGCTCACTAACCTTCAACAACTCCCCATTGTAGCCTAAGGAAACACCATAAGTCGTACTTCAACCTCTTTTTTATTTAAATAACCTCGTTATGAAGCTTGAGCCGGTCTTACACGTGAGATCCTCCTGCCTCAGCCTCCCAGGTGTTGAGATTACAGGTATGGATCACCAGACATGGCTCACTGTAAGTCTTGCCTTCCTAAATCTGTCACCTAGTAACCTCTTCATAACCATCACACCCCAGTTAATCTGCTCTACTTCCTATGAACTCAGTTTGTTTCAGATTACTTAGTTTCCTCCTTTCCTCCATTTTCCCTCCAAGTCTACACACCAAATCCCTGCTCATGCTTCAAGTACACTTCCCAGTGTACTAGATTCATCAGTCACATCCCAGGTACCTTCATCCGTGAAACTTTCTCTGAATGTCCACTTGGAAGCATCTTTACTTGTCATTATTTGCACTGACCACGTGATGCCTTTAGTTGGTGTTGCATTTTCTACTTTGTAGGCAGAGGTGATTGATCATTTGTGCTCTCACAGAGATTATATCTGGTATTAATTATAATTAATTGATTATAACTGGTATCTCCTGAGCAGAAAAGGATAATACCTTAAGGTCTTTGTATTGAAACAATGGAGGAGGTTCGAATTCAATAATTTAAAAGTACCCTGAGCTTGTTTAAAAGTTAACATACTTGAAACATTTGAAAACTAGACTATATTTATAAAAAAACATACATTCATTCATTAATTTATTCATTCAATACTTTCAATGTTGGACTAGAGATGTCAGTAGCAAGGCTTTTCCTATGAGGAGGATCAGCCTTGAGTTCTATCCTTGGTGCTGAAGAAGGAAGAAGGGAAGAAGAGGAGGAAAGAAGGAGTCTTAGAGTTTCTGTTACTGTACCAAAGCACTATGACCACAAGCAACTTGAGGAGAAAAGGGTTTATTCAACTTACATTTCCACATCATAGTCCATCATCAAAGGAAGAAAGGGCAAAATCTCAAGCAGGCAGGAACTTGTAGGCAGGAGCTGATGCAGAAGCCATGGAGGAGAATTGATTACTGGTTTGATCCCAGGCTTTCTCAGCCTGATTTCTTATAAAACCCAGGAGCACCAGCCCAGAGGTGGTACTACTTACAGTAGGCTGAGCCTTCCTGCATCAACCATTAATCAAGAAAATGCACTACAGACTTACCCACAGGCCGATCTGTTGGATTTTCCCAATTGAAGTTCCCTCTTTCAAAATGACTTTAGTTTGTGTCAAATTGGCATAAAACTAGCCAGTGCAGAAGAGAATGAAAAAGTGTGTGTGTGTGAAAAAGTGTGTGTGTGTGTGTGTGTGTGTGTGTGTGTGAGAGAGAGAGAGAGAGAGAGAGAGAGAGAGAGAGAGAGAGAGAGAAAGAAGGAGAAGAAGGAGGAGGAAGAAGAGGAGGAGGAAGAGGAGAAAGAAGAGGAGGAGAAGAAGGAGGAAGAGGTAGAGGAGGAGGAGGAAGAAAAGATTGTAGGGTTTTTTTTTCTACCTGGAAACCTCAATTAAACCATTGGAGGTACACTTACCCTACTGAGATTGAGTGTATTAGGAACTGCAAATGCCACATGTCTTTAAAGTTTCATTAAGGCTACTAGCTCTGACTGTGTGTGTGTGTGTGTGTGTGTGTGTGTGTGCATAGCTGCAGAGTAGTCTTCTGAGTAAGATCCGTGGCTTATCAGACATTGCTCTCCCACTGTGGTTGGCTCAAACCAAGGAAGAGAAAGTGAAAGGGGCTGCTTTGAAAAATGCTTGGTAACAAGCCAAGTAATTTCTTCTGCTACCCAGCCCCACATTGTACTCGCTCATGACTAGAAGAAACAGAAATTCCCAACCACAGAAAGCCACTTTCTGGTGTGCAGAGCAGCCTTGGCATCTACCTTGTCTCTTAACACGCTTGCAGGTTTGCAAAATGAAGTTAGCCTTTCCCCAACTTAGATCGGTCATAGTCAATTAGGGAGACAATCTTTCTGATGCTGGCCGAGTGCCAAGTATTTCCCAGTGAAATAATTTCTTTTGCATAAATCTAGACCTACATGAGAAGAAACATCAAGATTTTCTTTTTCCTTTACTGAAAGTTAGAGAACAGTTTATTCATGTCTTTATTTTCTGAGACAGGGTCTCAGTATGTAGCTTAAGCTGGCCTCAAACTTGAGATCTTCCTGCTTCAGCCTCCTAAGGTTACAGGAATATGTCACCCTACCTGGTTCAACAGTTCTGTTTTGAGTAATAAACAAGATGATGTTTCTCTCCATTTGCTGCAAGTAAGCACAGTTTACAGTGGCTGAAATCATGGGCCCTGGAGTCATTGCAAAGATCACTCTTTATTCAGTTTGGAGGTTTTGTGGGGTAGTGGTGGTGGTGGTGAGAGAGGCAGGAGGGCAATCTAGTTTCTTGATCTTACTGTTTCTTTGTTTCTTTATCTGTAAAGCAAGATAATAGTTTGTAGTTACCTTGAGAATTAGATGAGCTAAACACAGTGTCAGACAAAGGAAGCCACCAGCAGACAAGACCTGGTACTAGACTTGTAATTGCCGATGGCACTCCAGGAACATTCACTGATTTGTGAGCCACCCTTCACCTCTTGTAGAAGAGCCCCATAGAGAAACGTAAGCAATGGGACATGTGGTGGTTTGAATGAAAGTGGCTCCCATAGGCTCAGAAGGAGAGGCACTATTAGGAGGTAAGGTTTTTTTGAAGTAGGTGTGGCCTTGATTGAGGAGGAAGCATCATTGGGGGTGGGCTTTGAGGTTTCAGATGTTCAAGCCAGGCCTAGTGTCACTCTTTCTTCCTGCTGCCTTGGATTCAGATGTAGAACTGTCAGCTACTTCTCCAGTACTATGTCTGCCTGCATGTTGTTGTGCTTCCTACCACGATAACAATGGACCAAACCTCTGAACTGTAAGAGTTGCCATGGTCATAGTGTCTCTTCATAGCAATAGAAACCTTAACTAAGACAAAAACATATCGAAAGAGTGAGGTTGGGGGATTCCTGTCATTTTTGGAAGCCCATGTCCCACGATCTGTCATCTGCAAACTAGAGGATGAGGAGGGCCTGTAGAACCATTGCCAGTTCAATTGAGATTGTCTGAGGAACAGAAATCCATATCTGAGGAAAGAAGTTGCTTGGTCAAGCTCTATCTATAAAAGAGAGCAGATTTGTCCTACCTCTGTCTTTTTGTCTGTTCAGGTCCTCAGTATCCTGGGTGCTGCCTGTCCACACGGTGAGTGAGTTCATCACGGGCCTGTTAATTGCACTGTTGAGTCTCTCATGGGAACAGTCTCATGGACACGCTTGTAAGTTATATTCTACCAAGTTCTTTGGGTCTATCATAGCCCAGTCAAGTTGGGATAAAATCAGCATCACATCCCCAGAGACATTAGTTTCATTTCTTTGCCGCTTTTCTCTAAATAACTTCTCAACCAGAACAAAACTTCAACCAGAACATCAAGTTTCTTTTTCGCATTTCTTGTTGAATATAATCCCAAATCAGGATTCCTTTAGCATTTAGATGGGTGCAGTAAAAATCCACTCACTCTTGACTTTCAAAGAGGTGCTATGCTTGTCATAGGAAGTGTTGGGGGTGAAAATGTCTCATGGACATGTCTCTGTCTTCAAAGAGCTTATACTACATTTGGACAAAAAGAAAAAAAAAAAGAAGAGGGTCCAGATCCCTCTAAAGCACCAAGTATGGAAACTTGGAAAGGAGACTCCAAAGCAACGACTAGGTTATCGGCAGTAAACTATATCTCTGGCATGCCTTCTTTTAATTATGGGTTTTCTTCTTTGCTATCATCAAATTAAAGAAAAAATCTTTGCCACGCTAGTCTAGCAACATTGTTAGATTGTCATTCTGCAAATTATATGGAGAGAACAAACTGTTTTCAGGATGAGTTTCAAGGAAATTTATGAGCCTATGGACAAATTGCCCATTATTGCTTTCAAAAAAAATTAAATACTAAGTCGATTGACTAATTTTCAGCCTTCAAAAAGGAACATCATCGCAAGTGTTTCTAGAGCTTCAAGGTTCATAAATCTCGCTGTCATGCATTTTTCTCTGGAATGCTTATGGTGAAGACTAGCATGTATCTTCTTCAGCCCAGTGTGGAGAGGCAGATGTTTGTGAAGGTCAAGAGTCCTATCTGGGTCACAGACAGATGAGCTTGGTAAGGTTTTGGAATCCAGGATCCGGAATCCCTCTAACCCAGCCTTTTCTTTGTTCCATTACTCTATAGCCAACCAGTTATGGACCATTTAACTAACATTTAATTAGCTGAATGTGAAAACAGATAACCTTGAAATTAATGCAAGTTAATGTTAAATGTTGCTAACTTTTTTATTAGTTGAATGTTTCCATTAACTTTTCCAATGACTGCTTTTCTGTCCCCCTTCACAGCAGTGAACAAAACTGAGTGAGTGTTCAATACGTATTTATCGAACAAACAAATAGCTTAGCTGGCCCTGTTTGGCTGCAGGGTGGGGTTAGAAGGTTGAATCACTGAAGACAAAGTTGAGCATTTAATTCATCCTTTCATTTGTCAAATATCTATTAAGTCCGTGGACGGCACCATGGAGTCTACTATTGTGCACATGTGGCTCTTGGCAAGTTATTTAACCCCTCTAAGCCTCATGTGCCTTGGCTTTCACAATGAGGGATCATGGTAGCACCTAACTTGCTGGATTGTTAGGAGGCCTAAGTAAGATAATGTATTTAAAGACTGGTGTAGACGCCAGTATGGTGGGTGTTGTAAATGGAAAGTATCATAATTGGCAATCCCTGTTGCTAGATTCTCATGTGTGGTTTATACCCTAAGGATCCAGAGCCAGCAATGAAGGAATTTAGTCAGTAGGGAAAGACACGGCTGATTTATTTCAGGGCAGAGGAGGGGAAAGAGGCAAACTAGATAGCTGCATTGCTGAAGTCTTAGTTCAAAATAGGGTCCTTCCCTTTCACATTAGGTAACAATAGGAGAAGGGTAACTGGTCATAGGTCACACTCTAGTGGGGAGTCTACTCTGTCTTCTTGGGGACTTTGGGTCCTCGGGGACTAGGGCCCTTCAGCTATTGCCTGGATGGTTTGAATTGTGAAACACACTATGGTTTGAATGTGTTCCCATAGGGTCCTGTTTCTAATGCCGGTGGCACTATTTTGGGAAGCCATGGCCTTTTAGAAGGTTAAGGGACCTTGTGGGAGGGACATAGGATGCTGGGGCAGATGTAGGAAGGTTGTAACTGCCCCTATTTCTGCTCTACTCTCTCTGCTTCCTGGTTTGCTTCCCTGTGGGCTGTCCTTTGAGTCACACTCTCACCACCACAAAGAGATCTGAACCTGCTGCGACTTCCCCACCACGTGCACTGAGACTTACGCTGTGAGACACAAACAAACCAGTCTCTCTTCATGAAAGTTGTTCTGTCAGGCACTCTGTGAGAGTAGCACAAAGTAACTGGTACAAGCCATGAGGACTCAGACACATGCAGATTTGTGCTCTGGGATGACAAAGCCGACATAGCAGAGGGTGCACAATCCAGTCTATTCCTAGAGATCCTCTGTCCCTCTTAACAGTGATGGACGATCTCCTGTCTCCTGTCTCTGTGCTCCACCAGAGCATATTGTGCCTGGGGTTGAGCACTGGGGAGGGCCAGAGCATGGAAGAAGGAGTGTAAGCTCAGAGGGAGTCTCCATTTCATGCCTTGGGTGTTGAGAATCTGCAGTCTAAATAGAAACCCCTGGGTTGAGCTGACGGAATGACTGCAGACTAGGGGCAAACTCACAGTTTGAAGAAACAACCCCACTCCTGACCCTTGTTGGAAGAAGAGTCTAGGAAGACAAAGCCTGTCCCCAATCTGCCAACAACCAGCTTCCATTATCAACAGGATAGATGGGGCAGGAGACCGGTACAATGGGCAAGAGTGTAACAACTCTGCTCAACCCTCATCCTCTTAGCTCTACAAAGTCCCCAGGATTAGGGGAGGGGGTTCCTTGGGAGATGGGTTAATTGTAGCAACATGCTGTACCTTTATCTCCTTTGGAAAGAAAGCATGGTTACGAGAGTTTCTGGTTGAGATTTACCAGGGAGTGTGGGGTTAATCATTCATTGTCCTGCCCTCCTGCTTGTCTCCCTTTCTTTCCTCATTTCTGCCTGTCCTTTACATCTCTTCCCAGTCTGTGTGTCTCCTGATCTTTCATATCTGTTTCCACATTTTCCTTCCCTAGCTGTAACTGGAACAGGGGTTCCTACCTAGGGAGTCATAGGGTGCCCTGGGAAGTGGTTTTTGGAAATGAGTGGCATTCTTGTCATCTCGGTGACAAAGAGCCATTGTTGACTGTCAGTGATCAGTGGACAGGCAGAAAGAATACTGAACTTCCTGTCATGTGCAGGTTAAATCCCATGTAACAAAGACCCAAACTACTCCAAATGCCAGCCTTGTTAAAAGCAGGGAGTGTAAGGGTTCACCGTGATTGGCAACTTGCTTGTACTGAAGGACACCTAGGAGGTTAGTAAAGGACACTTCTGGGGAGAGCTTTGAGGGCATTCCCAGAGATGATTGACAGATACACAGGAAAGATCTTCCTTGGATATGGGCAACACCATCTAATCAGATTTGGACCTGGATAGAGAAGGAGGAGATCTGCCAGTACATGCTACACTGTTCTCTGCTTCCCCGATACCATGTCTTGAGCCATGGTCCTCTGTCTCAGGAGTCCCCTGTCACATGCTGTTACTGCCACCATGACACTCTGCCTCACCACAGATTCATAGCAATGGAACAGCTAACCATGGGTGGAAATCTCCAAAGTGGTGAACCCAAATAAACATTTCTCTTTTAACTTCCTTCTCTCCAATATTTTGTGGCAATGACATGAAGTGGTTTACACAGGGACAGGAGGCTAAAGATGTTGATAGGCCACTGGGCTCGAAGGGGAATGGCATATTCTTTTTTATTTTTATTTTTTATTTTATATATGTGAGTCACTGTCTTCAGACATACCAGAAGAGGGTTTCAGATCCCATTACAGATGGTTGTGAGCCACCATGTGGTTGCTGGGAATTGAACTCAGGACCTCTGGAAGAGCAGTCGATGTTCTTAACCACTGGGCCATTTCTCCAGCCTGGAATGACATAGTCTAACCAGACTCACACTGATAAAGAAATGCAAAGATGGCTGTGTGCTAATGGCATTTTTTGTTGTTTCTGGTGTTGGAAATAGGCCTCTGTCTAGAGTTTGGAGCATACTCTTATATATGATACCGGGAATGTGACTAAAGCCTTCAAAGCAAAGGTCCCACAAGCTGGTAACTCCCTCAGGCCTGTAGCAAATGCTACTCCTGTCTGAGATCAGAATCTCGTAATTCATGTCCTTCCCTGTTGGTACAGCTATGAACCCAGCAAGCACTGATTATTTGGGTTACTGTCACTGAAAGTCCTAGGAAGTAGACTCTTTCCCTGGAGTTCATACTTCAGGGAGCCCCACCCTGTCCCTCTTGCTTCCTTGTAATCACCAAGCTGGTACTATAGCTGACAGATGTGTGCTGAGGCCCCAGGATAGCTGTTGTTCTGTAGAGTGTGGGGACCATGGGGCTAACCCACCAGGATGGAGCCCAGATCTTAACTATGATCACATTCAGTGTTCCTGGGAAATTACACACGTCCCCTTTATCAGATTTGGGACCATTCTCGGTCTGCTCATCAGATCTTGGGTTGGCCTCCAATGGCTTCTCGGGCTAATTACATTATGTACACTTTATTGGCTTTTACACATGTCCACATTCCTTTTGAGGACTCTTTGTGCCAGATGGTGGTGGGGAGGGAGGCACGAGTTCATAGCAGTTTCTTCTCTGTTACAGTGTGAGCCCCTGTAGTGTCACCTGCATTGTCTATTGTACTTGACACACAGACATACACACATATACACACAGACACACACAAACATACACACAAACACACACACACATACACAGAGACACACACACAGATACAGACACACATGCAGACACATAACACCCACAGATACACCCACAGACACACATATAGACACACAAACACATACAGACACACACACATACACACAGAGACATACACACAGATACAGACACACATACACACACAGACACATATACAGACACACATACAGACACAGATCACACACAGATACACAGACAGACACACATAGACATACATACACACATACACACCACACACACATACATACATACACACATACACATACAGACATACAGACACACACACAGGCACAGACATACACACAGGCACAGACACACACACAGACATAGACACACACACACACACACACACATACACACACACACAGGTCTATTTCAGTGTGGTTTTGCCCTAATGTTTTACTTATTTTATTTTAGGCTGGGTATATGAATTCATACTTGTAACTCCAGGTATCGGGAGGCTGAGGCAGGAGGTTTTAAAGTTTAAGGCCAGCCTGAGCTATATTTGAGACCTTGTCTCCAAATAAAACCACCTTAACCATAGCAGAACACACTTTCTGCCTTTGGGGACCAGGGGAAGGCTCAGAGTTATAAACATGCCTCACCAAGCCTATAAGATCAGTGCAGCTTCCACAAGAAACATTAGCGATTCTGGTGTTTCAGGCTTCGGTTCTGGCAGTTCCTTTGATCTTTTACTGACTAGTAAATTATTTATTAGGTCTGTCATAAAGGCAAACTAAAGCCTATAAACTATATTTATAGCACCACAAAAATCTCCCCTCCTATCTGGCATCTTCAGATGTTCGCTGTTGTCCTGATGATGGTTCCCCTCCTATCTGGCATCTTCAGATGTTCGCTGTGGTCCTGATGATGGTGCCACAGATGCCTCCACCTTCCCCTGGATTTTTAGCATCCAAAATGAGATTCTATCCTCTTCCTTCAAAGATGGTCTCATGTAGCTCAGGCTAGCCTCAAATTTGGATATGTACTTGAGGATGATCTCAAGCTTCTGACCCTCCCATTTCTATACCCCAAGTGTTGGAGTTTCAGTTGTGTACCACCATACCCAACCCAAAAGGTAGGGAGTGCTGGGGCTTTAACTTGTGGCTTCCAGCATGCTAAGCAAGTACTCTACCTGAGCTACACCCTTAGCCCTAAAGTAAGATGTTTGCAAGCATTCTTAAGGCCTGCACCCTACCACTGACACAGAGGAAGTAGAGGAGGTAGTAGTGGTGGTTAAAGAATATGGGGTGATGGAGGGTGGTATCCATGTTCCATAGGACTGTTCTTAATTCCTCTTACAGACACCTGATACCTCCTGGCTCCAACCTGAAGCTTGACCCCAATGGCCAAGTAGTTCCTTGCATTTATCTGCCTGGGAGGCTTAGAACATCTGTCAACCCCTGGATATGAACTGTGTGCATCAGTGACTCATTTCAGCAGACTGAGTGGCTAGTAGAGGAGTTCATCACAGTGTGTGCACAGGCGTGGGAAAACGAGCAGGCCCATGCCAGCCCTGTGCCAGCTCCTGGGCCTCCGCTTTCAATGTGGCTTTGTAACTAGCACTTCCTCAATTAAAGCGGCAAGACAGAACTGACAAAGAAATCAGTGGCTCTCTTCCCAAACATCAATGAAACAAATTTCTCTCTGGGATACCTATTTGTTGTTTGGGTATCAGACCAACTGTAATCTGTTTCCATTTTCCTTCTCCGTGTCCCCCGCCAGAAGCTAGAGGCTCAGCAGCGGGTGTCCTGATACTTCCATTTGGCTGAATGAGGGGATAGATTAGCTTCCTATTTGTTATGCGGACGCTCCCATCTGATATCCATTAGATGTGTCAAGAAAGCCCAGAAAAATGTGTCTCCCCTGGTTATTTTGGGTGTGGTAGGATTGAAGAGTGGCAGAGAGTTCTTGAAGATGTACCAGCTGCTCTGAAGGCACCAGGCCGCTTTTCTCTCTGACTTTGGTAACCCACATGCCCCAGGTTATTTCTGGGTCATGGGATATGGCTGCCAGGGGTACTACTTCCTGTTACTGGGGAAAAAGCAGGTGCCAAAACTTTGATGAGAGGCTGCCATATTGCCTCTGATGCAAGCACCCTAGAGAGCCTAGAGTGTAAGGTAGTCCAGGGTTTGAAGGAAGCTGACATCCAAAGAAAGAAAGCAGAGTGTTTCTTTTCTTTCCTTTCCTTTGGCTTCTTCCTGTGGCCAGTTCTCTTGAATGTCTTGGAGCCTAGCCAGTCCCTACCGCTCACAGTCCCTCAGAAGGCTGGCATGGATGCAGGGCTTCTGTGTGTGTTAGCTGCTGAGGATGATGACTGGAGAAGGGTGTGTCTACTACTTTGCTGTTTATCTGACAAATCACTTACGTTGGCCACAAAATGGTTTCATAGTGTGTCAAAACTTTTTCACTCCAGAGTCTCCCAAGATACCAGAGTCACCTTCTTGTCTACTGTCAGGGATGCGGTTGCCTGGATCAGGGCTAACCTTCCGTGAGTTGCTTGGTCTTGCCCCTGTCCTTCCCCCTGCAGTAGCTGCTGTGATTCCGGTCTCCCCATTTCAGGGGGATGGCTCCTTTTGAAAGAGCATGTCTCCAGTGACATGGGCAATCCTTCAGAAGTGACAAGACCTGCCTCTGCATCTCACAGCCTGCCACCAGGCCTAAGTGACTTGTCATCTCCTCTTGTCAGTTGCCGTTCCCTCCTTCGGTGCTCCCTCCCCAACGGAGCCATAATCCTCTCTCTTTGATAACACAATTGTCTCCATGGCACCGAGCCTCTTACAGCTCGGTGGGGGCTCTCAGCAGAGAGGAGGAAGATGGAAATAACAGTAACAAAGACCCCCTTAAAGAAAAGAATACTGTTCATCTCCAGGCTGTTTCCTGGTCTCCCATCTCGTCCTCTTCCCTAGGAAAAATAATTGTAGAAGGATGCTCAGGATCCGGTGAAGGGCACAGTTGTTCTCAGACAGAAGGCCCTGAAATCACTGCTGTTTGAAGTGGGAATATTTATTTCCCTGCTTAAGCTGGCAAGCCAGAGAGAGTGGGCTCCTAGCCTGATACAGCAGGGAAGTACAGGGTCCCACAAGCAGGCTGGGGACAGCGTGCAGTGGCTGGCAAGGAGCTGCTGGCCCAAGGGGTGGTCCTGTAATTACTCCCCCTCAGATGGCATGGGACCCAGCTATAGGGGGAGGGATGGAGAAACAGTACAGGGGTTGAAATCCTTGCCATCTGTGTGTACTGCTAATGACTTGGCTAGGATTATGTCCCCACCTCACGGACATCAGGTCCTCCCTGTTTTATCCACTGCAGGGCTTCTGTAGGGCTCCCTCAGCTCTGAGCAGGGTTGCTCCTGGGACCTGCCTTATGTTATATGACCTCCGTACCCGGGGTACTGAGCAAGCCCTTGGTGTCTTGGTGTGGCTATTCTCTGGATGGAGTGGGAGAGTTAAAGAGGGGCATACAAACAGTGCCTTTGCCCACTGAAAAGCCTTCCTAAACTTACTTAGTCTTTTTGTAATGGCCTGGAAGCCTAGAAAATGCCTGCAAGTCTGATTTTGGTGATTTTTTTTAAAGCTACGTAAAAGGTTCCCCACCGGGGTAATAGAAAGTTCTCGATGACACTGTGTTATCGTGCAGCTGCTGGTGAGTGTCTGTGTTCTGGTCTCCTCAGCTGGAGGGCGGAGGCTGTTCTTACTTGCCTGGAAATTCCTATAGGATTGCGCAAATAAATGACAGCTGGTGGGGAGGTAGCCCAGTGGTTAGGCACTTGACTAGCATGCAGGAGACTCCCTAGGTTCAATCCCCAGCAGGGGGGGGGAAGGAATCATATAACATACAAGAAAATGGACTCGCGAGTCCCCTTTGAAGTATAAAATACCTCAGGGGTGGGTTTTTAACCTCCTTTGATGCCCAAGTGTGTCTACTCCATAATAAAAGCAGACTAGGAAGGAAATCGCTTTCAATGCTCAGAACTCGTATGTCCAGTCTCCTCCTGGTCTCTGCGTGCTTGACCTCACATATTTTCCAAACTCTGTCATCACTGCCCATCACTCTATCCCAGGCCAGACACAGTGAGCCAAGAAAGAGCTTGCCGGTGGGGGTCTTAGTTAGGGTTTTACTGCTGTAAACAGACACCATGACCAAGGCAACTCTCATAAGAACAACATTTAATTGGGGCTGGCTTACAGGTTCAGAGGTTCAGTCCATTATCATCAAGGTGTAAACATGGCAGCACCCAGCAGGCATGGTGTAGGCGGAGCTGAGCAGAATACTGAAGGCTGCCAGCAGAATACTAAGCAGCTAGGATGGAGGGTTTTATAGTCCACACCCACAGTGACAAACCTACTCCAACAAGGCCTCACCTTCTAATCATGCCACTCCCTGGGCTGAGCAGATACAAACCATCACAGTGGTGGGGAGGGGTTCCTTATTCCTCCCCTTTCCATTGTTTTGTTCACAACACTGGCCATCCTGAGTGTTGAGTTGGTAAGAGGGCTGTGCTTTCTGTGACCTCCGGACCTTTGCACATGCCGTTTCCTCTGCCTGATACTCATGCTTGTTCTTCAACTCTTGACTCGGCTGATGAGTCCTCCAGGACTCACGTGGCATTGGCTGTCAGCGATGTCAACAGACCACTCAGTTCTCTGTCCTAATGGCTTTCCTTTCCTACTTGTATGAGTTGGATTTTTTTTTTTTTTAACCAATGTGACCTGAGAGAAAACTTAAAGGGAGGAATTATTTGTTTTGTCTCGTAGGCCTTAGTCCATTCTGGCAGGAAGGTCATGATGATGAGGAAGCAAAGAGAGGGGACACAAGAAGACCAGCCTTTAAGGACACACTTTCCAGTGATTTCCAGTGCCCTACTTCCCCCTAGCTAGTCCCCACCTCCTGTCTTTAGATACTTCCCAATAATGACGCCATATTATGAATCTACTGATGAGACCAGAGCCTCAGGAGCTATTCATCCCTGGAAACACATCACTGAAGACACATGAGTGAGCATCCACAATCTCGCAGGGATCCTTTGACACATGCTAGTGTATAAAGCCCATACACGGGTATAATCTACACCGACTGTGAGCTCCACAGGGCGAGAGTCCCTGCTTTCTGTGCTTGCACGTTCCTAGTACAGTGCCTGGTTTATGGCAATTTCTCAATAAACCCTTGCTGCTGGGATCATGAAGGAGCTGGTTTGGGTTAAAATAAGGAATGAGCCCTGCCTTGGCCACTTAATTCAAAGCTGTTCCAGTCACCAAGACGGCTATGACTGCAGCCCAAGACAAAAATCATAATTTACCTGAAACATTATGAATAATGTGTGTGTGTGTGTGTATGTGTGTGTGTGTGATTCTGTTTTGGTAAGTCCAATGTGCAGTTCTCCAAAGTGAAGTTTGTAGAAGGATGTTGTGTTGCAAGGTCAAAAGGTGGCACTCGTGACCTTGAGTTTCTCAGTGAACTAGACTGTCCAGTAAGCCCAGAGAACTCATCGTGAGCAGTCATTGTGTGGGGCAGAGGAGGGAGGTGGGATGAGGAAGCTCTTTTGCAGCCCTTCCCCCAAGTTTGAGGTCTGACCCTAGTCCCCCAACATCTCTCCCTGAGTCTGGTTTTGGCTAAGGACAGTCTCACACTGGTCCTTGCTAGCAGAAGCCTTGGCCGAAGCTCAGGCCTCTGGTCTTGATTTCTGTATCACCTATGTCTCTCTCTTCCTGGGTAGTGTGGGTGTGGCCAGGCAGGATGGCAGCAGGTGAATCCAGCAGGGGCTCCTTGGCTCTGGGGATTCCTATTGGAGTATTAATATTCTAAGGAGGAAGTCAGTGATTGCGTTTTAGACTTGCAAATGGCTTTCGTAAATGGGCTTTGCTGAGAGGTGGGACAGACATCTGGACTGAGCAGGCAATGACAGTCAATGTGCGCACATGGTGATTAGAGAGTTTTGCTACCTCAGAAAGGGGCTCTCTGGGGACCAATTCCTGGTGACACATCCTTTCCTCAAATTAGTCAGCAGTCTTTGCACTCTACAGTAGAACTCCCTGCTCCACCCCCACCCCTCAGAGGATGCACCCGATGACAGGAAAGCCTCTTGGGCTTCTTTGTGACTCTTGAGAATTCACTCAGTTACCCATAAAGATCATTCATTTCCTTTGTAGTGTGTGCCACTGCATTTAGTTCTGGGAGCACAACTCTGGAAAAGCAGCTCAGCCCATGCTTTCCTGCCCTAGAATATGATCTCTGCTCAGGGTGGAGAATATCACATGCTTATCTACTCTGTTGGCTTTGTCAGGCTCAAGACACTTGTCTGTCCCAAACCTAGACCACCACAGTGGAAATGTCACACAGGCACAGCTCAAGACAGTCCAGCTCTCTGTGCTTGTTCTTAGCACTGCTTCTCTGTGGAAAACATCACCCAGGTGAAGCTGACACTCTGGACAAGCCAAC
The DNA here is from genome assembly GCF_004785775.1 of Grammomys surdaster. NCBI lineage: Eukaryota > Metazoa > Chordata > Mammalia > Rodentia > Muridae > Grammomys > Grammomys surdaster. The sequence goes on along the minus strand of NW_021605583.1, from coordinate 4,044,553 downwards.
TGTCCTAGCTCATCTGATGCCTGGTACAAATTAGGGGGGAAGATTTCTCAAGACCTGTCACTGCCATCTGCTGGGAAATTGTCACCATAAGTGTGCAGCTGTACATGACACAATGTGAAGGGTGTCCTGGGTTTGTTTAATGCATCAGCTGCCTGTCCATATTGTACTGTCTTGCTCAGCTGTTCACTGTGACCAGTCTTGTAGTTCTTAATAAACTGATGGCAACTGCCAAACACATGAAGAGAAGGACTTTGTCCCAAATACCTGAGAAGCCCAAATAAAGTCCTGTTAGGTAGAAAACGAGGCAGGGTAGAGATCACTACTCAGACAAAAGGAAAATCCAAAACACTTGGTTAAGGATGGTTCCCAACTTCTTGGCTTCCAATACTTCTCAGTCTTTGGAGGAGCTTTTGAAATCTGTGTTCAGTATCCATTGCCTACAGTTTAAACGATACATCTCTGACCTGAAAGCTTTTTGCCCACTGAGGAGGTAGTAAGCCAAACAGTGGATTTATTGATAAGAAGTGGAAACTTGCGTTTGCTTAAAAAAATAATGAAGTCTCCTGTGGATTGGTTGAAGTATTTATGAGCCTGTGCGTGGACTATTTTATATGCATATGTTAAATGTTAATGTACTCGTGAGTGTGCACACATACACACACAGATAGACAGACAGACACACACACACACACACACACGACTGCATCAGTGTGCAGGGGTTGGAGTATGTGAGCCAGTGCTTCCCCTGGTGCATTTGGCCCACTGGTCAATGAATGTTGGCCAATGAAAGTGGTAGAGGTATCACCAGTGACAGGGCCCCATTCCTTTGTATCCACTAATGCTGACTGATGAAAATGGAGGTGGTTTCACTTACGATGGGGACTTCTTCCTGTGGGCTCCTGGTAGTAAAATACAGTTTCTGGCTCTGTATCATGTCACTAGTTCCTGACCCCAGTGATTTTGCGAGATAATGACAGGGCCAAGAACATATTCTGGGTGGCTGGCTGTGTCTCTAGCTGAAGACAGACTCATCAGGAGGCCCTTAAACGGAAAAACAAGACTGATCGGGGAACCTGAATCAGACAGAAACAGCACATTTCTAGACTGAGCATCTTTGGTAAACGATGTTTGTGCTTTCTGCCTGAGTTTTCCGCTCTTCCTCGTGTACATCATCCTCTCTGTCCATCCCCTGCTCCAAGTTAGAAGAGGTCTGAACAAGCGAGCTCAGCCTGGCCTCAGGTGTCCAGTAAAGTCAATACTGCTCCCGAGGTAATCCTGTCACCTCTGCTGTGAGATGTGGCAGGCCCTGGGATCGAGGGACTGGGAGGACCAGTGTACCATGGCGCTAGGAGGCAGAGTATGGCCGCTTGGGTACTGTCTTGTTTCCACTCATTGATCCACTCATGCATTGAATAAACACTCACTAAGCCTCTGTGTGGGGGCTCTGCGGTGTGGACTGTGGGAACTGCGCAGACAAACGAGGCATGATTCCAGCCAGCCTGGAAAGCTTTCACAAACCAACTGAGTTAGTTACTTTTCTCTTTGCTGTGACCGAATGCCTGACAGGAAGTAATTAATGGCGGAGGGGTTTATTTCATCGCGTGGTTTGAGGGGATGCAGCTCGTCACAGTAGGGAAGGCGTGATCAACTTTGTGACAATGGGAGCGTGTGGCTGAGACTCTTCATATCTCAACAAACCAGGAAGGAGATATGGGACAGGAAGTGGGGCTGAACCATAAAACCTCAAGGCCCACCCACCAGTGACCCACTTGCTCTAGTCAATCTTCACACTTCCTAAAGGTTCGGCAACCTTCCCGAACAGCAGCAGCGCCACCAGCTGCAGACCGAGCGCTCAAACGCTAGCCTATGTAGGACATTTCACATTGCAACACCACTCCCAGGACAGGTTGAATGTCATTTCCTAGCACTCTGGCATCCCTGGGAATGGGGAGCACTCCTTAGCCACAGAGGAGCAGAGGCTTCACAGGGGAGAGGCTGTGTGAACTGGGCGGTGGTAGGAATTTCAGCCGATTTGGAAGAGCTGAGAGGAGCTGTCCAGCAAAGGGCAGCTACTAGGAAGAAGATGGGAGAGGGCAAAGCAGCCTGGGGCAATCGGTAAGGTCCAGCTGCAATGAGAAATGACCAGGAGAGTGAGGGAAGTTAGCTTGGGAGATGAGCAGCACTCAAAATGGTCTCATCAAGAAAGGTGGGTGTGGTAGATAGAGTAATGGAGAATCCCAATGACCGCTCTAGCTTCACTCTCGTTTATCACGATCTTAGAGGCCTTGCAGCTACGTGCCCACAGCCTTGCTGTCCATGTCACCTGGGGTATATAATGGTTGCCTACGCTTTCTCTCAGGAGCACCGAGGTCACTCAAACCCATTGAAACCTCCAACCTTTCCTTTGGGGCCATGCAAGGATCCATTTGACTTCAGAGGGCTCCAAACTGCTCCCTCAGAGCATCCAGTGCCTCGGTCTATGCACCGTGCTGTCATCATTACACTCAACTTTCGCCCTATGAAAATCCACAACTCTTGGCTGTGCGTGTGCATACCACCTATTTCTTTGGTTTCCTTTCTCCCGTCCCCATTCTCTTTCTCAGACTATAACAGAACACGATGGATTTACATCCCGGTGAGTGCAAAGCCCCAAATAAACAAATCAAGCTGAGGCACAGAGAGACAGAGAGAGAGAGAGAGAGAGAGAGAGAGAGAGAGAGAGAGAGAGAGAATGGAAGAAAGGTTTGCTACCTGTGACAGATAAGAAGAGCCAGGGAGTTATTTCCATGGCAATGCCTTCCTGAAACAAAGAAAGCCTACGGATTTTATTTGGAGACCTATTATGTTTATATAGGAAAGCACTTCAGGGGACAAGTACATACCTGAACATGCTCAATTAAGGAGCACATTCTCGAACATGCTCAGGTTAAGGTCGTAGTTCAAGAAGGAGAAGAGTTGGATACGCTTTGAGGTGTGCCTGCTTCAAGGTCATCGAGCACGTGTTCCAAAGGTTAAAGAGGTATCGAGGAAGACTGTTGGGACTGCTTGGTGTGTGACAGAAAGATGGCAGACTGGGATGCCTCTGCGTGCTGGGAATGAGTCCCGGAGGACCTGGATGTGATGTGGGTGGTTGTCACTAAGGGTGCCTGCCTTACTTGGTTGCCAAGAAACCACATCCAAGTACTCTGAGCCCTAGACTACGGACGGTGGATTGGAATCGTGAAGCGCCTGCATCTTCAGTGTTGTCCGCTTCATGAATAAACTGCCTTTTGCAAATCTCTTTCTGTAATTGTCATACTGCGGGTTGATAAGATGGGCCCTGAGCAGTAACTGTGCATGGAACTGATACTTCAAAGTATCAATACTTCTGGATCAAAGGAAATAGGAAGGCCTGAGGTGCTGTCTCAAAGCAAAGACAACCTCCTCTTTCCTTCCCAGGGAAGGTTTGTCATCAGACTGAGGAAACGCCTCCCCAAAGAAATATAGTCAGTGATCCCACTTGCATCTTAAACTGTTCTTCCACAGCCCCGGGCTTGTTCCTCAGGTTCTGGCCCTGGAGCCTTTGGGAAGGGAGACCTCATGGGTAGGTTAGCTCACTAGGGCAGGCTTTTGAAGTTAGAGGCTGGCTCTTAGTTCTGGCCACTTTCAGTTTCTTGGTCCATCACGATGTGAACAGATTCTGTCACCGTGAGCTCCACCATGCCTTCCACACTGTGATGGACTGTGGGTCTGACGCAGTGTACCAAGATGAACCTTCTCTCCCTTCACTTGCTTCTGTCCTGTGTTCTGGCCACAGTTACACAAAGGTAATGCCTGTGCCCTGTCTTACCACATGACCAGGAAAAAAAAAAAGATAAAAGCATCTGCCAGTCAGATAGAATTTCACACCCGCTCTTCTTGTGGCAGCTCCAGGAAGTCACCTGGGAGACTTGCTTTCCACAGCAAGATGGTGGGTTTTGAATGAAATTAAATTTTACCCTTGACCACTTTGCTTGCCATTTTGCCATCTCTGCCAGAACCCAAAGGAACTTTGCCTCAGGTCATTCTCTTCTCTTTGGGTTTAGTCGTTTCTCGTGGAAATTCTCTACAAACCTCTGGAAATTGTCTGATGACACCCCCCACACCCACCCCTGTATTTGAGCTTTAATCAACTGAACATTCTTGGAGTTCCCATACTTTATATGTAAAAATGTCCACATACACACATTAAATAAATGTATTCCTTTCTCCCATAGTATATTGATTTCATATCTATTGTCAATGTATCCAATCATCATCAGGCCAAAGGAAAATTTCTTCTTGTCCCTGAAATCTCCCCTCAAATAAGTGTGTTCAGCCTGCCTCTAGAGGCATTGCAATGTCACATGTACGTCAGTAGGTGGCAGAGATGAGAGAGGCTATGTCTATGCTCAGTGTTCTGACCTATGGATATTTGAATGACATTCCAGGAAAAAAGAAAGCCAGAGATGGCCACCAGAACTGTGCCACAGGGCCTGGACAGGTAGCTAGGCTGAGATGACCACCCATCTAGCAGCACACAGGCCTGCGAGGGCAGGGAGGGTGTGAAGGGAGCGGAGATAAGTAGTATTGGAACGTAGGATGTGAAATTCACAAAGAACCAATAAAACATTTAAAAATATAAAAATATATATTTGTTCGGATCCACGGGAACTGTGAATGTATTACTTTTGGGGGTCAAATAAACTCACGCGATTAAAAGGAGCGTAGGATTTGAGATGAGGAGATAACCCCGAATTATTTAGGGAAGTCCTATGTAATCACAACATTTTCTGTAAGAGTGAGACAGGAGGGTCAGGAGAGAGCAGAAGTCTTTCCGACAATGAATACAGAAATTGGAATGACGTGGCCACCAGCCCAAGAGTGCTGGCAGGTTGTGGACATTTGAAGAAGTCAAGAATGAATTCTTCCCTGGAGCCTCCAAGAGGTGGTGGCGCTGACCCGTTGCTGTGTGAGGCTCATCTGGGACTGAGAATTTTGAGGACAAACTTGTGCTATTTGTTCTAAGCCACTTACTTAGTCTGGGGAAACAATTCCACTCATGTGGCATCTGATCTAAGGACAAATCATCTAAATCTTCTGTCACACTCCAGCTTGTCATTTTTTTTGAGTGGTCAAGGTGTCACGTGTTAGGTGACTGGTCCTGACCTCTGAGAACTTTATGGTGAACTAGGAATTCATATACAGAACAATGAGGTCTCAATACTTCAGTCCTGCTTGTCCTTGCCCCGACTCCCTGGCCCTGCCTCCTCATTTTGCCTGAAGCTTAGTTGAATCACTTAGATCACTAGAACTTTCTATGGTGACTCAGGAAGCATCTCACAGATGCCAGATGCCAGAAGTACGGTGCAGGCAAGCGGTGGTAGGGGGAGGGCCAGGAGCATGGCTCTGTATAGGCTGCTTGCTGAACATGTACAGGGCCCTGGGTTCAATGTCAACACTCCAAACCCAACCCTAAACCAGCACAGAGTGAGAGACTTTAATAGCCACCGATTTTAATAGCTATCGATTAGACATTAACATTTAAAAGCTAGTTATGCAGTCTAAGTACAAACAAACACGCTCGTTTTAAGCACAGCATTTAATGAGGGCGACAAGCAAATCTCTGAGAGATCCGAATGCAGTTCACTCGGTTTCAGAAGGTACACACAGATTGTGTTAGAAGTCTGTCACTGTGGCAGACCCAGGAACACATGTCACTTTTGTAAACACACCTTCCTGACAGCTTTATTGATGTATACTTGCCATACAATAAGCCGCGTGTACCAACATGTACCATTTGGGAAACTTTGACATATCTACCTTTGAGATTATCTCCACTGTTAAATAATAATAATAATAATAATAATAATAATAATAATAAAATACTCATCACCCCTGAAAAATTTCTTCTGTGCTTTGTAATTTGTTCTTCTTCTCTCTGTCCCCTTATGTCCCCTCCTGCCTGCCATCCCTACAGGCAACCACTGTTTGTACTTCCTATCCTAGCATCCAAGTTAGGAAGCTTGTACCCACCTGTAACTCCAGCCCTTGGGGAATCTGATACCTCTAGCCTCCATGGTACTGACTCAGGTATATCTACCCACACACAGACACATGGTTTAAAATGACAAAAATAAGCCTTAGAAATCTGCATGCTTTAATTTCTCCTGGGAAAATACTCATGTAGGCTCTCCAGAAGCCACAGGTTGGATGGTGCTTCTGTGCTAGGGCCAGCTGGGTAAACTGAAACAGGAATCCCTATGTTGAATTTCCAGCCACAGAGATGGAACCAGATTGTTAATTTGAGTTTTGAAGAAATCAGGAAAGTGAGTGGTAATAGTCAGATTCTTACATAAGTGTGGCCAGGTGCTTCCCTCTGCTTGCAGGCAATGAGGTCTCGGCACCTCATCCATGACTCCTCCCCAACCCAACCCTGTGATTTAGCCTTTGCAAAAGGATGGGCACTTTGGAAACAACCAAACAACCTTTGCCAGTTCTGCGTTCCTCAGTCTTCCCTTTTAATGAAGACATCTCCTCTGTCCAGCTCATTAGAATCTCACTTGAGCCGATGGGACAAGATGTTGCCCGGCTCAAGAATTGTAGATAAGATCCATAGAGACCTTTAAATTCATTTTAATTTGTCTTCTGATGATCTGACAGTTGACAAAGTGACCAGAAGGGCAACACCATGAAGCTCTGACTAAGAACACAAGAGGGGATTCTGACCTTCCGAGGCCTCCTGTTTCTCGACAAGAGCTTCAAGAGTGGGAGGCAAGTTCCTCCTGTCCTGTCTCTGCTCTGTTGCATTGAGTGTCTGGTTTTCTGGTTGTAGTATTCAGGATCAGTTTGTCTTTTGAGAAGGCTCTTGACCATTGGCTTTAGGGTGCCTGAGACACTTCCAGGAAGCTGCAGTTCTACAACTGTGGTTGCATGAAGTGGCTTCAACTTCGCAGCATGTGTTCCAGGTTTGGGAGGTCACCGTGTTGGGAGTCCATCTCTTCGTAGACATCTTCTTTGAGATCTTAGGTAAAGGAGGCCTCAGGTGTCCGACTTGATCAGACAGAAATTGAAAAACCATTCTTGGATAATGAGAGAGGGGGAGGTGTGTCCTGAAAGCCAGAGACACAGTTTGATGGTGGGCATACTCCTAGCATGTATGAGCAGAGAGAGTAAGCAGAGGTCTTGTATGCATGCCTTTGTTGCTCTCTTCCCTGGTAGAGGATGCAGCATAACCAGGTCCCTTAAGCTCCCGTGACTCCAGTGATGGACTGTAACCTGGTGAGCCAAGAGAAACTTTTTCTCAATTAAGTTGCATTTGCAGGGGATTTTATCACTAGCAGAGACAGAAAGCAAGATGGTGGAAGGGGCTAACTGAGGTTTGCAGAAGGATTCATGGGAGGTGAAAGGAGAAAAGAGACAAGTAGGTGAATGGGTTGGGGGTAAAGATTCAACTGAACAAATTCTGCTTGAAAATATCATAACACTGCCCAATACTTTGCATGCTACTTTAAAACAAATAAATGGCCAGAGAGATGGTGGGTGGTGGCCCATCTGCAGTTAGCATACTATAATTAACAAGTCTTTCTTTCTCCTCACTCTTTGGAAATATCTTTGGGTTGGTAAATCCCTCTTTGAAGCCTATCAATTTTGACCTTGAATCACTTGTTAAATATAGTTCCTTTTTGGAACACAATAGAAACTTCCCCTTGTTTTAGTATCTATCTATCTATCTATCATCTATCTATCATCTATCTATCTATCTATCTATCTATCTATCTATCTATCTATCTATCTAAATTTTCTCTCATTAAACTGAAATGTACCTAATATCTGAGGAGAAGGAAGAGTTTAATGCTGTAAAGAATACTTGCTGTTTGTCCTTCGGGAACTTACCAGTAAAATAATTGAAGAATTCTTTTATGCTTTCACAATGTTAGGGCCTCTCTCCATCCCTGGAGTGGTGTGTCATTCCCAAGAGGTTTTGAAGGTAGTCTGTTGTTGGGCTGTAGCATGTGTGGGCATGGGTCCTGTTGGGTTGAATTGTGGGTCCTTTGTCTGCTGCCTCCAAGGGGGCTAGTGCTGCAGCTCAGAGAGGCAGAGGCACAGGAAGTTGACTGTGTTTACTCCAGGCCAGTGCTGGGCGGACGTCGGGCTGTGAGAAGCCACAGGACTCTTCTCCAGGGGTGAGGGAACACAGTCTGGGACAGAAGGTGGCCTGGAACTAACTGGTTCTCAGGCCCTTGGGCTCTCAGGCACTGCTGAGAGGCCGCAGAAGGGCCGAGAAGGGCATGTGAGCTGGATTGACCTGCAGCTGAAGGGGAGAGGGGGAGAAGCTCTGGCTGCACCCTGCTGGCTTGGCTCCCTTGTTTGAATTGGTGGCCTCTGTTACTGGAAGCCTAGAGAGGTCATCAGCAGGAGATTAGATGTGGGCTCAGTACTTGAAGACCTTCTCTACGGTTCCCCATGGCAGGCTCCAAAGAAGGGAAATAGTCCATAGTCATAAGTTATGGTCTTAAGATATTTATTGTCATGGTGGAAAATGGATGAAGCTATACCCTGGTATTCTCAGGGCAGGCCTGAGGTTTAAATACCTTTTGCAAGGAGGAGGGTCTGAGAAGGAATGCTTAATTTGGCTACACCCTCTGGCCTTTAGGTATCTCATTAATATGGAGATCTCTCTTGAGGCTCTGTGGCCTGTAGTCACACCCTCTACCTGTAGGAGTGTTGTTCTAAGTGACTGGTGGCCACAGACCTCTCTGTGGGAGAGGCTGTAGCTATGTGAAAGGAGCCAGGGGCTCAGGAGCAAGGCCGAACTCCTACCGTCCCTGAGGGTCTCTGGGGTTCAAAGCCTGCTCAACCAGGTGCCTCTCACAGCTGCACAGTCCATAGTCATCAGTTTAACTCTGTGCTATATGCAGGATAAGACATCTTTGTTCCCTTTTGGTGGATACTGTAGCAGTTCTCAGTTGACCAAATCCTTCTCCACCTCCTGCTAACCCTATTCTCTGCCTCTCTGTCCATTTTCTTTCTTTGAGATGACTTTTTAAAAATGATCACTTAAGGGGATTGAGAGATGCCTCTGTATTTAAGAGCACGGGCTGTTCTTCCTGAGTTCAATACCCAGCAAACATTCGGTGGCTGTCTTAGTTAGGGTTTCATTGCTGTGAAGAGACGCCATGACCACAGCAACTCTTATAAAGGAAGATATTTAATTGGGGCTGACTTACAGTGTCAGAGGTTTAGTCCATTATTATCATGGCAGGAAGCATGGCAGCGTGTAGGCGGATGTGGTGCTGGAGAAGAAGCTGTGACTTTCATGTCTTGATCCCAAGGCAGCCTGGAGGAGGCTGGCCTCTGCACTCGGCAAAGCTTGCGCATATATGTGAGACCTCAAAGCCCCGCCTCCACAATGACAAACTTCCTCTAACAAGGCTACACCTTCTTCAATAAGGTCACGTCTCACAATAGTACCACTTCCTATCGGCCAAACATATTCAAGCCAGCACAGTGGCTCACACTCACCTATAACACAGTCAGAAGCCCTCTTCTAGTATGCAAGCACACATGCAGACAGGGCATTCATACATAAAATTAAACAAATTAATTAACTAAAAGAATAAAAAGTATAATTTTAAAACTGAGCAAATAAACCATCTTAAATATTGGCAAAAGCCAGTCAGGCAGGGTGGTGCATGCTTTCTATTCTCATACTCCAGAGGCAGAGGTAGGTGAATCTCTAAACTTTGAGACCATCCTTGCCTACATAGTGAGTTCCAGGCCAGCAAAAGATGCATGACAAGCTCTTGTCTGAAAACAAGCAAAACAAAACAAAACAAAAATCCAAAAGATGAAAACCAAATACCACCAAGAAGCTTAGTTCATACTGGCTTAGTTATAAATCAACATTTTAAAAACTGCTAGAAAAATTCCTTTCCAGGTCTCATGACTTGGACAAGTCCTTAGTAAAAAAGACTACTTTAAAACTGTTCATTTAATGAAGCACAGTCTAACACACACACACACACACACACACACACACACACACACACACAAAGAGTCTGTAACAAGTCTGGGTCCTTGCTTTGGTGAAGGCTAACCCATAAGCCATGAAAATGGTTACAAGGAAAATAACTTGAGAGGATGTCTAGACCACAGAAAAATGTCTTGGGTAATTGTTAAAACATGGGCAAAAGTTCTCCATGTTTCTTTACAAACTAGATCATGAAGTTTCGCTCATTCATATTAACTAAAGGGTACTCATGAAATATGTATGTAGATCATGTTAAGTAAGGTAAATAATAATGAAACATTAATTGCTGAGTTATATTTTAAGTAAATTTATATTTAAAGTAAATATAAAACAATTATATTTACTTTAGCATCATTTAAAACAGTTGCTAACACCATGTAAATGCCTATTTCCCTAGGAGGTCAGAAGAAGACATCAGAGCTCCTGGAAGTGGAGTTATGGATGTTTATGAGCCATCCTGTGGGTGTCAGGTATTGAAATCTACAAGAGCAGCAAGTGTTCTAAATCACTGAGCTATCTTCCAGCCTCCTGGTTTTGCCTTTTGAAGTTGAAATCACGATAGAGGCCAGCCTGGTCTTGAACTTAGATCCTTCCGCCTCAGCTCTCCCCAAGTGCTAGGATTATAGGCATGCACCACCACACCTGGCTGCCTACAGGCTTGTTCTTTGGTTTATATGGTAGAAGCTTGATCCCCAGTACGACAGTGTGTGATGGAGTTTTAAAGATTAAGACCTAGGCGGGGTGTGGTGGCACATATTTGTAGTCTCAGCACTCAGAAGGTAGCAATAGGAGGATTGCTGTGAATCTGAAGCTAGCCTGTCTCCATGGTGAGTTCCAGGCAAGCCAGGGCTACATAGCGAGATCCTGTCTAGAAAACAGAAAAAGTCAAAGTGAGAAATAATTCCAGGAAATTAAATCATAGGCTACTTCCATTGGGAGGGCCTATGTACTGCTCTTAAAGACTGGGTTAGTTTTAGTAAGATCAAGTTGCTATATTAAGGTGAGTGTGGCCTCTTTCCTCTCTCTGGCTTCTTATGTTACCTTCCGCTCTCTTAGGAATTCCATCATCCATGACACTCATGGAGGATGAAGAGATAAGTCTATCCAGGCTTGGACTTTCAGACTCTGTAGCTAGAAGCTAGATAAATCCCCTTTCTTCACAAAGTATAGAACCTCAGATATTTTGTTATGACAAGACAGTTACTAAGTTAATTAATCAATGTAAAGTAATCAAGACTCAAGTAAAAAGAGAAAGTACAGGACAGATCTACTAAGATGTATCAGCGTTGTAGAAGATTCATGGAAGAATCATGAAAAAGGAATTTACATGTGTCAAAAACATCTAAAATTAGAAGGGAATTATAAGTTATTTTAAAAATTGAGCATTAATATCAGAAGAATGCTAATACAAAATTAGACTGTGTTCTAGGCTATGAAAATAGCAAGATTTTCTTGGAGTATTGATTGTTCTCAGAAGGAAATAGTGAAAGTATTTTGTCTTTTCAGTGGCAAGCCTAGGAAATGAAGATAATTGTTTCTTGTACTTTGTGTTTTTATTAGCTCTTTGATTACTTAAGAAAAACAAATCTTCTCACTGATAAGAGTTGAAATCTGGGGGCTGAAGAGATGGCTCGGTGGTTAAGAGCACTGGTTGTTCTTCCAGAGGTCCTGAGTTCAATTCCCAGCAACCATATGGTGGCTCACAACCATCTGTAATGGGATCAGATGCTCTCTTCTGGTGTGTCTGAAAAGCGAAAAGAAATTAAAATGATTTGAGATCTGTCTATAGACAGACACTTTTCCTGTGTCTGCTCTGTTCCTGAAGTCTGTTGACCCTTTGATTTGGCTTCATATCAAGGTAGTCCTATTATGATTGTTTCAAACCCCTGAGGAAAAATTCATGAGGCTGGAGACATGCCTCAGTGGTTAAGAGAGCTTGCTGCTTTCCCAGAGGACCTGAGTTTGGTTCCCAGCACCCATGTCAGCTGGCTCACAACTGCCTGTATCTCCAGTTCCAGGGTATCTGATGCCATACTCTGTTTTCTGTGGGTGCCCACATATGTCTAGTGCATGCATACATGGGTATGTACACACACACAGAGTTAGAACAATGTCTTTAGAAATTTTTGATTAATAAATTTTGTTACAGTTTCATACATGTGTGTAATGTATTCTAGTCCCTCCTCCCCACTTCTCTTATTTTCATCACATCCCTACCAGCCCTCATCTTCTACAAACTTCTTCACCTATTTACTAGGGCAATGTGTCAGTGTCCACAACATTTAACCAGGACCATCCACTGGTCTTGAGTTTGGAACTAATCACCAGAGCCTGGTGGGCTCATCAGTGGGCATATAACTAGACACAATGTCTTCTCCTCTCTCAGAACCTGCTGACTACCATTGGGTCTGTAGTATGTGGCAGGGCTTCATAAGTACAACTTCTCTCTTTTCTGTATTTTGTTTATATGAGTGTGTGTGTGTGTGTGTGTGTGTGTGTGTGTGTGTGTGTGTGTAAGTGTACTCCTGCATGGGTATACCAATGCACAGAAGTGGATGTCATATTTCTTCTGGATGGAGTTGCTTGTAGGATGCCCTCTTGATACTTAGGTGTCAATATTTAAACAATAGTTTTCATGATTGTCCAACAAGCTCACTTAAACACTCAGCTGTATCTTCACTATATATTAGGGATGGAACCCATGGCCTTGGGCATACTGATGAAATATTTCCCTACTGAGCTACATCTCCATCTACTTATTGGTTTTAAGATTTTAAATTTTTAGTATTACTATACACTTATATGATTTGAATAAAAATGACCCCCATAGGTCCATAGGAAGTGGCACTATTAGGAGGTGTGGCCTTGCTGGGGTAGGTATGGCTTTGTTGGAGGAAGTATGTCACTGTGTTAGAAGGGTTTGAGGTCACATATGCTCAAATTATTCCTGGTATGGCTCACAATCACTTCTGCTGCCTTCAGATCAAGATGCAGAATTCTCAAATTCTTCTCCAGCACCATATCTGCCCGCACAGCATCATGGACAATAATGGACTAAACCTTTAAATAGTAAGCCAGCCCCAATTTAATGTTTTCCTTTATAAGGGTTGCTGTGGTTATGGTGCCTTTTCACAGCAACAGAAACCTTCACAAAGAAAAAAAATTGTTACCAGGAGTGGGGTATTGCTGTGATAGGCCTGTCTATGCTTTCATTTGGAGAAATTTGGACTTTGGTTTAGAAAAGCAGTTGAATATTTTAGATGGGACTTAATGGGCTATCCTACTAGGAACATCAAAGACAGTGGTGCTGAGGGTGATTTGAACTCTGAGGACCTGGCTCAAGAGGTTTCAGATGAGAAGAATTTTAGTGTGTGTCCTAGAGACTGTTATAGAATAGAGGCCTAGATAATTTGGTGACAAATGTGACAGCTTTCTGTCCTTGTTCAAAAAAAGCTGCCTGGGGCTAAATTGAAGAGTTTCAGATTAATTCCATTGGGAGAGGAAATCTCAAAACAGCCTAGTATTGATTCTGCTGTGTGATTAGTTATTAGTGTTCACTCGTATGAACAGCTGTAATGAAAAGGAGAAAGCTGAGCAAGGAGAAATACGAAATGTATGATTTGAGGAGAAAAGGGGCACTCCTATGTTCAAAGATTAAAGAAAGTCAGATGCTAAATAAAATAAAGGGAATGGTGACCTCAGGGGAAGACCCCCACCCAGATAAGCTTTCAATTTGTGAAAAGGAACTAAAGAAAAGTTTAAGGCCAAGTGTGGTGGTGCACACCTTTAATCTCAGCATTCAGAAGGTGGAGGCTGGCAGATCTCTAAGTTTGAGGTCAGCCAGGTCTATAGAGAAAGTTCCAGGACAGCAAAGCTTAGACAGTGAAGGAAACCATCGAAACCAGAAAGCTGGTAAAGATGTAATTGAACAAGAGGCCACGTTCCAGCCTTAGCAAGCAGCAGAACTTGACAGCTTTGGCCACACTATTCTGGCTTTAGAGTCAGGCATAGAAAGGGTTACAGAGTAGCCCTCCTTGACTAGGGTAAGCTGCTGAGGCCAGGCATGTATCAAGGGTGGCCCTGTCTGGGGGCCTAGAGAGGCCATTGTGTGAAGCTGTGAAGGTGAAGCCTGGATTCATTCTGGAGACCCCAAAATGTTCTAGATGCCAGTGTCCTTGGATACATGCTGAGGAAAGCTGCTACCAGGGAAGGGGAACCAGCTCAAGAGAGAGAATTGACTCACAGTCAACAAAGCTGAAAGGAGTTGGAGAGCTGAAGAGCATTTTGATATCAGATGTGTTGATGCAGAGTTTGGAGTTTGCCCAGCTGGTTTTGGGTCTTGCTTTGGTCTAGTATTTCCTCACTCTGCTTCCTTTTCTCCATATTGGAACAGAAATGTCTATCCTGTGCCATTATATGTTGGAAGTATGTGATCTGCTTTTTTATTTTGATTTTACAGGGGATTATAGTCAAGAGATAGCATGAATCTCAGAAGAGACTCTGAACTTTGGATTTTTAAACAATGTTGGCACAGTTATAGACTGTGGGGACTTTTGAAGTTATACTGAATGCATTTCGCATTGTAATACAGCTATAAGCCTATGGGAGCTAGTGATTGAAATGGGGAAGTTTCAATAAAAATGATCTTCATAGGCTCGTAGGGAGTGGAATTATTAGGAGGTGTGGCCTTGCTGGAATAAGTATAGCTTTCTTAGAGGAAGTGTGTCACTGTGTGGGAGGGCTTTGAGGTCTCAGAAGCTCAAGCTATGCCCAGTATGGTTCAGTCATTTCTACTGCTTTTGGATCAAGCGTAGAACTCTCAGATCCTTCTCTAGCACCGTGTCCACCATGACAATAATGGACTAAACCCTTGAAACTGTAAGCCAGCCCCAATGAAATGTTTTCCTTAATAAGGGTTGCTGTGGTCATGGTGTCTCCTCACAGCAATAGAAACCTTAAGTAAGACACCATCTTTATACTGGACTAAATGGTGTATTCTATCTTCCTGCAATCTAAACTTCTCCCATGGATTCCTAAGAACAAAAGCTGCCCTGTCACTAACATCATATGAGTTGATTCTGGACACCTTGTATAACTCTAAAGGGACTAGGGGATATCTCATGCCTGATATGTGGACCTCACAGGGACATTACAAAAACACCTGATGCCATAGTCAGAGATGCTCAGACTGTAAACCAAGAACAGAAGCTGCCAGCTCCCTGCCATGGATGCTTTCCCTAATAAGTTGGAGCTTGGACTGTGAGACCTGGCCCCAATCTCTCCTTGCACGTGCTTGCTCCTTTCTATGTCAGAACAATCCTGTAGTTAGAACTTCATAAGCAGTAGCTTTGAGAGGATGCAATGAAATATTGAGTTTGCAACTTCTAGCCAAATTATGCTAGCGGTCCTTTTGTAACAGAGTTAGTTGGCTTGCTCTCTCTCCCTGCTTTATTTGATCCTAGTCATGCATGACATCTGAGGTAACCTACTGCTTGAATGAAGAGAACTCTTGGAAGCTGCTGACAGTTCTTGTTACACAGAGATAAATATCTCAGGCAAGCTGGAGATGTAGCTCAATTGGTAGGGTACTTGTCTGGTATGCATGAGGTCCTGGGTTCGATCCCCAGCACTACATAAGACTGGGCATGGTGGTACATGTCTATACTTTCAGCAGGAGGATCAGAAGTTTAAGATCATCCTTTGCTACACAGCCCTGAATACAATACAGAAGACTTTATATCAAAATATAAATACATGAACATTTAAAAAATAATAGTAAAGAGAAAAGAAAACCGAATAAAATCAAGCAAACAAAACCTCTTTAGATATCCTAGAGACTCAGATGCGAAACCTAGTATCCACTTGGATAAGCGGGTAAGCTCCTCACCCAGCTACTTCTTTGCTCTATTTGATTTGGTTTGGTTTGATTCAAAGACACCCTGGGTGTATGCAGCAAATGCCAATTTCTTGGTATTTTCCTCCAGACACTCATGAGAATATTATCTCTGGAGTGCGGCATTCTCTCAACAGTTTTAAATGTCTGTATGCAGCCATCTGTCAAATGTCAAATGGTCACTCTTTGTCTGGATTGACAAAAACTCAAGCAAATGTCTGATCAGAAAGACCCCACAACCTGTGATTGACACGCTGAGAGCAGAAACTCAAAATGATCCTAACTATCCGTGTCAGAAATTTTAGTCTCCCAGGCAAGAGCCTGACCACAGAGAGGTAAGGTCTCTAGGAGCCTTTGATTGGGGCTATCTTTGGCACTAGACCCAAATGACCAAAGCAAAATAGAGTCCCTGGCACTGAGGTTCTAGCCACAGAGCTGAAATCAAATTGATTACCTGGTTCCCGACAAACTAGGAAAGTGAATGGTAACAGCCAAATCCCCAGATTAGCCCCCTTTCAGGGCCATGCTAAGGCCATTCAGTCTTTGCCCTTGTAAGAAAGGTGATTTTGAAACAGCCAATAAGCTTTCTGTTCTCTGTTTCTCCATTTCTCAAAAAGAAAAAAACTCAGCCTTCCCTGTTCTGCTTATCAGAACACTCATTCTAATTGATGGAAGGAAATGTTACCAGATTCTAGAATTGTCAATAAGGTCAACTCAGACCTTTCTGTACTTGCTCTTTCTCTCTCTGTCTCTGTCTCTCCCTGTCTCTCTCTTTCTCTTTCTCTGTATATGTGTTTGTCTCTTTGTGTATTTGTCTCTCTGTGTCTGTCTGTCTATCTCTGTCTCTTTGTGTATCTATCTCTCTGTCTCTCTGTCTATGTCTCTTTGCCTCTGTCTGTCTGTCTGTCTGTCTGTCTGTCTGTTATTCTGGCTGCTATGTAGACTGGGCATCTCCTATCTCTGCCTCCCAAGTGTTGGGATGGAGGTGATGCATTGGCACCCCCACTAATAGTGCTGTCATTTGAAATACAGGGAAAGAACAGTTGGACTCTGTAGCTGGTGCATTCTGGTTTCTTTGGAAACTGTTCTTTTCCCAAGTATTTTTATATGTAAACTCTGATATTTATTATGTTTTTAAAGCTTTTAATTTAGCTTGGATCGAAAGTCTTGACAGTTATCTTTTGTGATTTTTCTCCGTATCCATTGGTTGTTTTTCTTTGAAAATGTATTTTAAATTATTTTTATATTACATCATTAATCTTACTTTCTTAATTGTTTTCTCAGGGTGGTGGTATGGTAGTTGTGAGCTACCTGATATGGGTCCTGGGAGCGAGATTATGTCCTCTGTGAGAGTACTCCACGCTCCTAACGGCAGAGTCGTCTCTCCAGCTCCAATCCTCTGGATCCCACAGATATCTGTCTCAGTGTCTTCTTTTCATCTTTAATTTTGTTAGTATGGGTCTTCTGTCTCTTCCTTTTGACTAGTTTGGCTAAAGGTTCATCCCTGGCGTTACCAGTTTCAATAACCAACTCTGTCTCATTGATTTTCTGTATTGTTCTTTTAGTCTTTATTTCATGAATATCTGCCCCGATCCGTAGTCTTTCTATCTACTGATTTTTTGAACTGTTTTTGTCAGTCAAGGAAGACATATTCTTACGTTATTTACTTGAGGTCCATCTGGTTTTTAATGCAAGAACTCATAGCCATTAACTTTCCTCTTAGAATCGCCTTTCCTACATCCCTAAGTTTCAGATACGTTATGGTTTCATTTTATTTAATTCTAGGAATTAAATCCCCCCCCCTTGATTTCTTCAATGGCCTACTGGTCACTCATGAGTCTATGGATTAATCTTCATATATTTGCACAGTTTCTGTATTCTCTCTCATTACTTAGTTCTACCTTTATTCCATTATACTCCAACAAGATAAAATAAATGATTTTGACTTTTTAATGTTTGTTAAGATTTGCTTTCTAGTCTAAAATGTGGTCTATTTTAGAGAAAACTCCCATGCATTCCCAATAAGATTAGAACATTCTGAGGCTTATCATTGATTTTTCTTTTATAAATGATCTATCTATTAATGAGAGTGAGGTATTGAAGTAATTATTATAGTGTATCTGAACCTATCTGTTTATTTATGACCAATGATGTTTGTTTTATGAAATTGGGTGCAGCAACACTGGGGGGGCATATATATTTATAACAGATGCATCTTACTGGTGTGTATTTCCATACTTTTTGGATGATGTTTCTGCCCAACCCCATGCCTTCTACCTTACCCTACAAGTAGCATCTTCTGTTTCTCCACACTTTTCAGCTGTTCGATTACTTCCTTTGTGGTTTACAATGTTTTTCTAGCCTTTCTCATGGGAAAAGAATCCATCATTCTCTGGATCACATGGAGGCAGTGTTGAGTCCATTGCCGTACCCTAGAGGCTTCAAAAATGTCTTCTAAAGTGCAGAAGTCTTTAGTTTTGGAGAAGTTCAACGTATTAATTTGTTCTTTTATGGATGGAGTTTTGGGGTCATAGCTAGGAAATCTTGACCCATTTTCAGGTCGCAAGGTGTCTACTGTGTTTTCTTCTAGGTGTTTTATTGGGTTTGGTTTTACATTTATGACTATGACTTACTCTGAGTTAGTTTTGTACCTGTTTGGATGTATGGATCAAAGTTAAATTTTTTGAGTATGGGCATCCAACTGTTCAAGCACTATTTGTTGAAAATTCTATCCTTTCTCTATGGAATTGTTTTTACACCTTTGCAAAAGCAGGGGGGAAAACAGCAATATCTTTTTCTCACTCATTGTTAGGTTCACAGCTGTGGCACCTGTATTAAAAGACGGATTAACAAGAGAAAAACATGGAAACTTTATTTTTATAGCTTAATATGTTATACGGTGTGGGAGCCCTCAAAAATGAGAACTACAAGACAAAAGAACAAAATTATTTTTTTAACTGAGTTTCAAACATTTATTTATTTTGCAGTGCTAAGTCTTGAGTCCAGGGTCTTGTACATTCTTGGTGAGCACGTTAGTACTGAGGCCAAACCTGTACCTTTTTTGTGCTTCTGTCTCTGGGCTTTGCTTTGCTTCAGAGAGTGTATCAGACTGCATGGCAAAATTGTTTGTAATTTGGAACCCTATTTTTTGCAAAGATTGACTTTGCCTCAGATTCAGTACAGTCTTCATCTGTGGTTCCTGTTATACTGTGTTTCCACTTCAGTGAGTTAAGCATAGCACCATACAAATCCAAATAAGGAAATGAAGTTTTTCTCTTGACAGACCCCTAGGTTGACAGACCTCTAGGTTGGCCTGGTCAGAAAAGTGAAGAGAAATGCTGAACTTTACTAGATGTCACCATCTGAAACAGATAACCCAGAAGTGTTTTTCTCCTGTGCCAGTTAAAGTGCAGAACTCCACATGGCTCCTGCCTCCACGAGCCTTTGCATGTGCACAATCAGGGAAGTCATGGCACTCCACCCACTCTCTTGTTTGTGACAAAAATATTGTCCTGATGGGGCCTCCTGGTTCTGGGAAAACAATAGCTAGCAGAATATTAGGTGACAAACTTGGCTGTTGTGTCATGATGTTGGGATGGTGATGTCCTTGAGAAAACCTGAAATATGAGCGTGTCTGAAAAATTGCAGGATGTTGGTAACGAGCGATTTTTAGAAGAGGACGGAAAAGCAGTGTTCAACTTGTCTGCATCTGGAAGTGTGATTTCCCTCAGTGGGTCCAATCCCATGCATGATGCTAGCATGTGGCATCTGAAGAAAAATGGAATTGTTGTGTACCTGGATGTGCCTCTAATGGATATAATTAGTCACCAGAAATCAATGAGAATTGATAGGATTGTGGGCCAGAACACTGGAGCTTCTCTGAGAGACTTGTTGAAGCATGGAAGACTGTACTATAAGAAGTGGTACAACGCTCGACTCTTTTGTGCGAGTGCGGCTTCAGCCGAGGGGGTTTCGGACAAAGTGCTTGATCTGGTTACAAGATACCAAGACGTGGATTTAGAGACATTCATTTCCTGTTTGTCTTAAAGACCATGACAAGAAGTTTCCACCAAAATACTTCAGTGAAGCTGTGGTTGAGGGACTGACTTCT
This sequence comes from Grammomys surdaster, assembly GCF_004785775.1. Lineage (NCBI taxonomy): Eukaryota > Metazoa > Chordata > Mammalia > Rodentia > Muridae > Grammomys > Grammomys surdaster. The sequence goes on along the minus strand of NW_021605583.1, from coordinate 4,024,519 downwards.
GATGGTGGCCTCTTTGTTCCTGAGAAGGAGTTTCCAAAGCTGAGCCGCGGGGAGTGGAATAACCTAATAGGAGCAACCTATATAGAAAGAGCACAGGTTACTCTTGGAAAGGTACATTCACCTTGCGGACATACCTGCTGCCAGGTTAGGAGAAATGATTGAAACTGCTTGTGGGGAAAACTTTGCCTGCTCCAACGTTGTCCCTGTCCGGCACCTTTCTGGCAATCAGTTCATCCTGGAGTTGTTCTATGGCCCAACCGGGTCCTTTAAAGCTTTGTCTTTACAGCTTATGCCTCATATTTTTGCCTTCTGTATCCCACCAGATTGCAATTATGTGATACTTGTAGCTACTTCAGGAGACACTGAAAGTGCAGTCTTAAATGGGCCTAGCCATCTTAATAAAAATGATAAGGAAAAAAACCCCAAAAGAATAGGAAAGGAGGGAGAGAAGGCAGAGGAGGGAGGGAGGGAGGGGGGAGGGAAGGAGGGGGAAGAGAAGCTTAAAACCATAAATCACAGATGGCCATGATTAGGCCTTGAAGGAGGAAGGACAGAACATGATACTACACACGATCCAAGAAAGGCTTCCCTTCAAACCCAAAGAGGTGCTGTATTAGAGATAGCTGTCATCTTCTAAGGAAGCAGCAAATTCCTTAATTCCAGAAATAGAAGTTTGATCTGACCTTAGTTGGAGCCATGTTTATTCATGACAAGAAGGCATATTGCCACTCACGTGTGTGGTTCACCAAAATGTTTACAAACAAGATGGCTCCTACCGTTTTTTTTTTTTAATGGGGTAAATAACTACCACACATACATTAAATTCTTCTAGAGCTGCCCTGCCTGTATGCAAGGGAAGCTGGGGAAGTGTAGTCTTTGAGCAGGAAACTATCAACGGGAACTGTGAACCAAGGGTCATACAGGAAGGTATTAGAAAGAACAGTATGTATGTGAGGTGGTGGTGGGAGAGGGGGGGGAGGGAGAGAAGGAGAGGGAGAGGGAGAAGGAGAGGGAGAGGGAGAGGGAGAAGGAGAGGGAGAGGGAGAGGGAGAGGGAGAGGGAGAGAGGGAGAGGGAGAGAGGGAGAGGGAGAGGGAGAGGGAGAGGGAGAGGGAGAGGGGGGAGAGAGGGAGAGGGAGAGGGGGAGGGAGAGAGGGAGAGAGGGAGAGGGAGAGGGAGAGGGAGAGGGAGGGAGGGAGAGGGAGAGAGAGAGAGAGAGAGAGAGAGAGAGAGAGAGAGAGAGAGAGAGTGACAGGGAGCTTGAGGTATCTGGGAGACAAAAGCAGCTAGCAGCTCCTGGATGTAACAAGGGTCACTCATTTTCTATGTAGAGGAGGGAGGCTTGGCCAGTGTCACGCATGGAACATGGCAGTAGTTGAGCTGCCTTTGACCTCTGGCAGCAGCCAGCCTAGATGTGTTTCTGCCCTCTCTGCTTAGGACCTGGGTTCTCTAACAGTAAAGTCAGCGGTCTCAGCCTCTGCATTATGCAAATGCCAAGGTACCTTATTTTAGTGCAGTGTCTTGAATCATATATATATTATTTGTTCCATGATTGAAAAAACCAACCCCATGCCCATGAACATGCAAGCAACCCTAATTAAACTCTGGGTTACTTTAAAAAAAAAAGATATTAAAGTAGGAGAGATGGGTTATGAAGAAAGGCTCCTTAGGGAGTGTGAACAGGATAAGAGGGGAGAACTGGGGGGTAAATATAATTCAAATACACTAAATACATATAAAACATTGTCAAAGAATAAATAAAAATCCTTGTTAAGAATATGCTCTTTCAAGTCTAAGTGATTTTTCTGAAAGCCTCAGATTGTAGACACTCTAAGATTCTTTTTTTTTTTAAAGTTTCAGTCAACAAATGATTATAAACAAGCATAATAAAGTTACCTGTCAACTCTTTGTGTCAATATTTATGAACTCACAATTGCTTGCTTTTATTAGTACCTTGGCTAGAAGGAGTCCTGAATGCCACACTTAGCTGAGCCTCGGGGGAGACTTACCTCAGCATTTTATAAATGCTGCCCAGTAACGTTCTGATATTTAACCCCCACGCTTTTGCCATCCCTTAACCCTCTCGCTTCTCCACCTTACAATTTGAGCCTCAACTGGGCTTTCTCCGCGCACTGCCCTGAGGGCAGGGACCATACTGAGAGAACAAAGAGCCCCTTTCTTGCCTTTTGAGCCCTTAAGTAGCCTTTTGTAAATCTATTGTGGAGGCAATGGTATTGAGAGCTACAGATTTCAATTCTAAGGGCAAGGTGCTTGAGAGAAAAAAGGGTATTTTTGAATTTCAAAAGCATGGCTTTAAATATCAAAAGGCAAAGCCAGAGGGCTCAGAGCACAGATTTTATATTGTAAACCAGAATGTGCCCGAGAACTTTCTCTTTCTCCGTCCCCAAACAGATAAGATAACAGCCAAGAGTTGTAGGAGGGAGAATTGAATTTGATTCCAGTTTTAACTGGTAAGGCCTTGGGGAGAGGATGGAGGTGCTGAGCCATTAGGTTACAGCTGCAGTGTCTATGGAAACCCAGGCTTGCAGGTTTCGTGCAAGGGACCCTTAAATGAGAAGGGCTGTTGACTGATTGCAACCCAGAGTGTAGGTGTATCCCCCATGCTCACTCCTCACAAGTAGCTTGAAGGCAGTTTAACCTATATAGGTCTGAAGAGTCGTCTGCAATTTCTTAGCAACCTGAGTCCATGATAGATGGTGGGAAGAGGTCAGAATTCCCGCGTCTATCACTGCCAGGGAGGGCTTGGCTGCGAGTGTGGGCCACCTGTACATGACACTGAGAAGAATGCAGAGTCTGAGAAGAAAGAGGAATGTTGTCTCTCTCTCTCTTCTTTCCAGAGGCACTATTGACAGGATCAGCAGCTAGCTGAGGAACAGAAATCTTGAAAACAATTCCATTTCCAGTCCTTGCAAACAAGCTGAGCGTGTTCTTTGGTCCATCCTTTCTTAAGGCCAGAAGCGGCAGAGGTACTGGGGTGCTCTGGTTTCTGGCCTTGTTTCTTGTTATATTTCTTAGAATTTGTCCATTGCTGTCTGGAAACTGTTTGTGAGGGTATGACTGAAACTGAGGCATGTGGGCAGCCAGTTCACTCCATATACTTTAACCCAGCAAAGCCTTATTAACCTTTAGATGGAACCCTTGCTGACAAGCCATTTCTTAGGACCCACTCTTGCTATTCAAGAACTCTGCCTAGTTCTCATCTCTTAAGGTCTCCCGTGAGTCTATGATAAATTCCTTTCTTACAAGCTCATCCTCTCCATTGTCCATGAAATTCATTATTCAGATTCGTAAGACCTAGAAGTCTCTGCCCCTCCCTGCCTTTGGGTATTGCCTTTTATAGGCAAGAACGGTTCTATACCTCTCCATAGGCCTTGTCATCAGGATCTTGATGGAATTAAAGAAGAGTTTTGACACCAAGTCAAATGGAATTGTGCTTATTGCCTGTGGTGGTTTGAACAAGTATGACCCCCATTGGCTCATAGATTTGAATGCTTGGTCATGGGGAGTGGCCCTGTTTGAAAGGATTAGGGGGTGTGGTCTTTGTTAGAGTAGGTATGGCCTTGTTGGAGGAAGTTTCAAAGCCCTTCCCAGAGGCTCTTGTTCTTCCTGCTACCTTCTGATCTGGATGTAGAACTCTCAGCTACTATGTCTGCCTGCATGCTGCCATGCTTCCTGCCAAGAGTATAATGGACTAAACTTCTGAAACTGTAAGCCAGCCCCAATTAAATGATTTCTTTTATAAGAGTTGCCTTGGTCATGGTGTCTCTACACAGCCATAGAACCCTGCCTGACAAAGACATTGCCAAACACCCTACATTTTAAGGGAAGATTATGTTTGTGCCCTAACTTACTAGTAGGGTGTTCTCTTAGTTACTTTTCTACTGCTATGCTAAGACACCATGGCCAAGGCAGCTTATAGAAGAAAGAGTTTATTTATTGGGGCTTACAGTTACTGAGAGTGAGTACATAACCATCATGGTGGTAGGCATGGCAGCAGACAGGGATAGTACTGGAGCAGTAGCTGAGAGCTTATGTGTTGAGACAGTAACCATGAGGGAGGGGGATGGAGGAAGGGAGAGAGAGAGAGAGAGAGAGAGAGAGAGAGAGAGAGAGAGAGAGAG
>NW_021605583.1:4007815-4020368 GCF_004785775.1 Grammomys surdaster | reverse complement strand
AGAGAGAGAGAGAGAGAGAGAGAGAGAGAGAGAGAGAGAGAGAGAGAAACTACTAACTGGGAATGTCATGAGTTTTAGAAACCTCAATGCTTACCCCTCCTGACACACCTCTTTCATCAAGGCCACATCCCCCAATCCTTCCTGGAAAGTTCTACCAACAGTGGACAGTCATTCACTATATGAACCTATGGAGACCATTTTCATTCAAACCCACCAGAGCTGCTGTTCAGCTTCTTCAGAGTCGAGACTACAGATCATTTTCTCAACCCCTTGTGGTGACAGAGTGGGTCTGGGAGATGTCCTCATGGCTCTGTCCCTGATCCCATAGGTGAATCCTGTAGCTTTTACTGTTTCCCACTTGTGTTTTGAACTTTGTAGGTAAAATCGAGGAAATGGTTTTTATGTTTTCTAATTTCTGTGTAACAAGTTAAGAATTGGCTAGACTGGCTGGCCAGTGAACTCCAGAGATCCTGTCTGCACCTCCCCAGTGTTGAGCTTATAGTTCCCAGCTCCCACCCCCACGTTTCATAAGACAGACACTTTGCTTTTCTGCCAGTTAAACCTCCCAGCAATCTATGTAGTTTGTGACCGTTGGTGGCTGTGGTTGAAGGCTAAGACATTACAGAGGTCACCAGATGTTCTTGGCCCTGTAATCCAAAGAAAGATTATTTTAAAATTCGTATCTTTTAGGTGGGGCATCTCTTCAGAATTTCCAGTGCTGAACAAAAGAGAAATAATGGGGGGGCGGGTAGTGAGGGGATGCGATCTTTTAGAACAGGGACTGTGGGGAATGATTAACTCACGTGTGGGTGTGGGTTCTTGAATCTTGTTGGGTTGTTGTGATTCCCACGGCCCCAAAGAGATGGGAGTACAGGAATCTTGACTGAGTTCACTCTGTGCACAGCCCTGGGCTGGCGCTACGGGGCCCCGCCCAGTGCGGGAGGGGGAGAGTTCTCACTCAGTCTGAAGTTCCTCGGAGCCGCAGGGCTCTTGGATTGGGGAATCCCAGGCCAGCATTAAAGGCCTTCTCTGTGTTTTCCTCACAGCAGGCCCCAAAGACACGAGAAAGTCCATGGTTCCAAAAGGGTTTATTTTTCATGGCGGATGTAGATGGATCTTGCAGTACCCCGGTGAAACTCAGGGCAGACCTGAGTTAAATAGGGAAGGAGAAGGGGGAAGGTTCTGGGGAAGAATGCTTAGTTGGCTCTGCCCTCTGGCCTTCAGGTATCTCATTAGTATGTAAATCTCTCTTGGGCCTGAGGCCTGTAGTCACAGCCTCCACCTGTGCTCTTTGGGAGGGGCTGCATTGCCCTACATGACTGAACAGTGCAGGTCAATGGAGTTCCACGTCATGTGTTAGGGGCCTGGATTCTGGGAGCTCCACTGAATAAATGCCCTTCCCTCGCAGGGTCTCCAGGCTACTTCCAGCCAGAGCTTATATCAAAAATCAAAACCCCTTTCACAGCCCTACAAAGGACCTGTCAAGGACTATCCCCAAAGCCTTGTTACAATACCCATGGAGGAATGACTATACCCCCTCATATTTAGTTTGGACCACACTCCAGTTACAGGACTCCATAGGGCTATGTGCACCAGGAGGTAGAATCGTGGTGCTTAGAACTCTGTCACGGACACAAGCTATGCACTATTTCCAAGACTAAGAGTATAATCACAGACAGAGGGAGCCTGCGCTTGGTGAGTGAATCATTAATAGTGGGACAAACCATTATGATTGTATCCCTTGAATTACTCTTGCTTAGTGATGCAATTCCACAGCCGGGCAGTGGTGGCGCACGCCTTTAATCCCAGCACTTGGGAGGCAGAGGCAGGCGGATTTCTGAGTTCGAGGCCAGTCTGGTCTACAGAGTGAGTTCCAGGACAGCCAGGACTACACAGAGAAACCCTGTCTCGAAAAACCAAAAAAAAAAAAAAAAAAAAGTGATGTAATTCCACTTACTATAACTATGTGTACTTTGGCTTGGGTTTTATGAGTGCTGCATCTGGTAAACCACGTGGGTCCAATGATCTTGCACAAAAAGGAGGAGCTTTGTTTGGTATTCACTGTGGATTGTTATGATCACTGATCTTAACAGTTAACTTGATTGAATTAACGCAGCCACCAAGTTAGTGAGGAGAACCTTTGTGTGTGCCTGTGAGGCCAGTCATTCAGACAGTTCGATCATGGGGACTCTGATCTAAACAATGGCTTCTCCCTTGTTGGATTCATAATTTGATGGCATTATTGGGAGGAGGTGAAATGTGGGAGGCGGCGCCTAGTTAGGGGAAGTATATCAGTTAGAAGCCTGTCTTAGGAACTGTCTCTCTCCCTGGCCTCTTCCTGTATCTCCTTTTCCATGCTTTCTGGCTGCCATGTTGTGAATCACTCTCTCCCTGTCAAAATGGGTTGGACTTTCTAAAACTGGGAGCAAAAATCAATCTTCCTGTGTGTCACTTTCCTCAAATATTTGGCCCAGCAACACTAAAGCTTAATGAAAAGATTGTGACTTTGGGGAACTTGTTAGCATCAGGTGCATCCATGGATAGCTAGAAGCGATCTCACAGGACCAGGCATCTTTACAGCCAGCTCTCTGACCCAGATAAAAGACCGTCCTCCCTGCCCCACTCTGTCTTTCCTTCTATCCTCTCACAGAAGCTGCCTCTGACTCCTCCTTCCAATAAACTTCCCATGTGAGACCCGGAGCATGGTGTGATTTGTCTGGGACCATGCCCCATATTTCTAACAGAACTAATTTGGATAAAGATAATGGATAACTTTTCTTAAATTGCAGTCTGTTCACACCTAGAGTATGCCTCAGTCGCATGCCTTAAAGCCATATCTAAGTCATGCTTTGTATGTCTTCTTTCCCTCAGAAAGTGTTACCAGGTGAACTCTGGAGAAGAATCGCCAACCCTTCTAGATATACAGAGTGATTTCAGGGTCCTCTGGCACGTGGTGTTGCCAAGGTAATACACAGCTTAGCTAGTACATCAGAATCCTATGTCAAAAGTCCTGGCTTCTAGTTCTAGATCCATCTATGAATGGCTACTACTCCTTCTCCAAGTCTCTGGAAAGATGGGAGATGGGGCAAAGTGTTTTCCAAAGGCCCTTCAGATTCTTCTTGTCCCTGTTATCAAAGGCATGTTAGATTTCACAAAGATCTGAAATACTCCCAAACTGGCAGACCATCTTAGAAAGTACTTGGCCTTAGATGGATCAGTGTGTGGCCCCATCACAAGCAGATCATATTGGCCTTCCTGCTCAGATGGGAAAGTGTTCTGGGATCCAGAAGCCCAGGAACCACACAGGTCTGAGAAGGAAAGGTATCCCAATGGAAGGGCATCCTGAGACAATAAGGGGAGAGGGGCAGGAACCACACAGCTCAGAGAGGAAGCCTCCTCAGCAAAGGCATTGCAGCTCCTAGGGGAGGGTCTCCCCAACAGAGCTGAGGAGCTGAGGAGCCTCCGCCCTGCTCCTTCTCATCACATCTTTTCTTCATTGCTTCTTGGCTTCTTCCAATGAGAGAGTCACATCTGCAGCAAATCTTATAACAGAGATTTATTAGAAGGGTCCAGGGTATGGAGGGATAAATCCAGGAGTGGCTGCCTCTGCTCTTTGGAGGAACTGGACAGAAGAGAACTTGGCAGACAGTCTTTATATAGGGTTTCTTAGGGGGCAGAGCTTTGTAGGGTGGAGATTTCCAGGGTGAGGATTGGTGAGATTTCAAGTCCTGAGCTTGGAGAGCTCAGGGATTAGTGGGTTTTCCCGATCAGGGATTGGTGGGTTTCTGTGTGACGTTCAGGGATTGGTGGGTATTCCTACTACAGGATTGGTAGCTTTTGTTCAGACTTTTCACCGAAAATTAGCATAATCTAGGGAAGGTAAGGGAGAACCTTCCTTGAGAGAAGCAGCCCACATTTCTGTGACCTGTATCCTTAGCTCTGGCCTCAGTACTCTGGTGTGCCCTTACTGACACAGTCTGTACTAAGGGGTTTCAGATTTGCTTACACAGACCTCATTATTCTAGGCCAATTTCTTGTCACAAATCTCAGTATATGTCTTTTACTGCTTCAGCTTTTCTGACTGAATCTTTAAAAAAAAAGAAGATTCACATAGGTATAGACTTTATGTGTATAGACTTTATATGTTTTCTCTCATGTACATGCCTGCACCACGTGTGTGCCTCGTGCCCAGGAAGGCGAGAAAAGGGCGTGGATCACTTGGAACTGGAGGTATGGATGACTGTAGCTGCAATGTGAGTGCTGGGAACCGAACCCAGGTCATTTGCAAGAACAACAAACGATCTTAATCACTGATATCTCTCTCCAGCTCCCTGACCGAATTGTCACTAATATAGATTTTGGTAGCAGAAACGGGGTGAATGTATTTGCATTTTGCTTGTACATGTGGCATGTATTTTTTGAAGAGCAGAACATAATAAGCCGTAGGCTGCTCAGTGATCCTGGAACAAAGATGTTCATATTCTGCTTCCTGAGACCTGTGAATATATTCCTTCCCACAGCAATGGAGAACTAATGCTGTCCATGGAATTAAGTCTACTGGCCAGCCGATCTTAAAACAGGGATTCTGGTGGGCCCACTCCTCAGAAGGGCTCTTAAAGGCAGAAGGAAGAGGCAAAGAAGGCCAGTCAGAAAGATGGCCGTGTCAGGAAAACCACAGCCCAGTACTGCTGGCTTCAAGGACACAGGATCCAAGAGCAGTGGAGCCTCTAGCAGCTGGAAAACACCTGGGTATAGGTTCTACCTTTGAATATCAGAGGGAACACAGGCTGACATCTAGATTTTAATCTAATAAAACTCAGTTTGAACTTCCGATCGCTGGAACCGGAAGATAATAAAATTGTGTCATTGTGAGCCACTAAATTCACAATTGCTTACTGCAATAGTAACACAGAAAAGGACAAGCCCTAATCCCTCGGCTCCCAGTGTGTCATCGCGGCTGGGCACCACCTGGGGACAGAGAACCTGCTTCTTCTCTGCTTCCTTATAGGTCAGCCGGCTGGTCTTCCACCTCTGCCTCCTTTCTGCCCAGAAGCCTAGATAGATCTGGAAAGATCCAGAGCGTGCATCCTGTTTAAGAGATCACCCCATCTTACTCTGCACAGCAGATGCTCTGCCTATTTATAGGCCCCCGATGCCCAGCAGACATTTAAGAGAAATTATACAATACTGCCTTTTATACTCTTTTTACAAAAGTGCTTCACTCTCTCTCAAGTTTATGAGTCCACAGGGATGGCAGTGCTGCAGAAGCTCACATGATCATTCTGTCAATTGGTTATCCTGAAGAAGCTTTCCCTTTGCGCCGCTCACTTCCTCTTTCAGAAGGACGTCTAAGGCACATGTTTACAATACCTTCTGTAAGAAATCTTCTTTGCTCACACCCAGGGACCAAACCAAACCAAACCAAACACCCTAGTAACTGTCTCAAAAGAGAGGAGACAATGGGAAAAGACATCTTCTTTTCCTCCCTGCCTCCTGTCCTTCTGTCCTTCTGCAGATCAGTACAGCTGCAACAGCTGCAGGAGCTGGTACTTGTATTAGTTTCCCAGGGCTGCTATAATGAAGTAGCACAAGCCAGATGGCTTAGAATAACAGACACGGATTCAGAGCTCTGGAGATCAGAAGACCAACATCAAGGCATTGGCAGGGCCCCACTTCCTCTGGGACTCTGTAGAATAGTCCATCTTTGTCTCTTCCAAGTTTCTGGTGGTGGCGAGCAGCCACTCTAGCCTCTATCTCCATTGTCCCATGGCTGTCTCCCTGTCTGTGCTTTCTCTTCCTCTTTTCTTCTATGCATGTGTCTATGTAAATATCTTTCTTCTTCCAACTCCATCAGCCATATTGGATCGGGGCTTCTATTCTGCTGTGACCTGACCTTAAGCATCTCACATGTCACATGTAATATTCGTGAGAGACTAGACTAGTCTAAGAGACATCGACAGATTTTAGAGAAGGAAGGAGATAGCAGGTCCAGAATTGGTGACTAATGGACTCAGGAGGCAGGAGAGTAAAAAAAAAAGTCAAACGTGGTCAGGTCTCCAACCTAGGCAACTAGACAGAAGCCCAAGGGTTCTTCCCACTTCTCTCCCTTTATATCCACTCCTTGTCTATCTCTCCTTGTATCCTATGTTCAGTGCTGAGCCAGAGTCACATGTAACCACATTTAACATGTGTTTCTTCCTGAGTGAGGAATCTAAGCATGGTGGGTCTCACAAAGGAATCTTTGATTCAATAACACATACATTCAATAAGGAATCAATAATATATGCAGTCATCCTGGCTTGAACATGAGGAAGCCATAACTTCATCATGATTTGTTCCATTGTGTGTCTCACTACACAGGCCATCTCCTTTAAGCCTCTAGGGACACTGTAGGATGCTTATGTCCTCCCTTCTTCACAGATAAGCAACCATCTCAGGCAGAGATAGAATAATGACAATTATGACCTTGTTGAGTTTCCAGTCAGGCTCTGGACAATGTGTTGTATGATTAGATCACATTGTCACCAGAGGAGACACATGCCTGCCCAATTAGGGAGGGGAGGGAAGGGAAGGCTATCTTGGATCACTTGACCTTACAGTACTCAGAGGACAAACGCCAATCTCCTTTGCCCACTGGATGGGCCCATCCAGATCCCATACCCAGCTCCATTGTTGTTGTATAGCATATAGTCCTTGCTTGGTTGACCTCTGTCCCAGCATCACTGAACTATCTGTGTTCCCTCAGAAACACTGGGATAGAGCTAGGCCTGGAAAGAGGTGAGTGTGGCTCCCAAAGCATCATACTGAGGGAGGCGCCCACCCTCAGTATCCTGTAGTTTTAATTTAACCTCTGAGATTGTCACCTTCCTTCACTCTTTTCCCTGACTGTTGGGTGGCTTCTTCACATTGTCTCTTATTTTTAACTATCAGGAGTGTAGTTCATGTTAATCCTTCATGGTTAGCTAGGATTTGCCTCCTCAAAAAAGCCTTCCTTGACCACTTCCCAGGCTAGGCCAGTATAACACCAACCATGCTGGTTCTGTGGTTTTGTCATTACCCTCCCACAAAGGTTCACAGTTACCTGCTCCTTTGTCAGCTTCCCAGACTTGGTTGTGATCCTCTTAGGAGCTATATTATTTACCCATCTCTTCCTCACTTAGCACAGTAGTTGGCATACAGTAGGTGATTGTGAAGTACTTGTTACATAGCTAAATAATTGTCATGGGCTGAATGTATCCTTGCCAAGTTCATGCTGAAGTCTTAGAGCGGCACCCTCACAAAAAGGAAGGGATTAGAATACATATACTGAATAAGAATGAACATTTAAAGACGCAGATTAAGAGACAGCTATTTATAAGCCAAGTCAAGTGGTCTTTGAAGAAATTAACCTCAGTGGCATATTGATCTTGGGACTTGAAGCTTCTAGAACTGTAAGATGATAAATTTCTGTTGCTTCTACCATCCAGTCTATGACATTTTGTTATGGTAATTCTAGCAAACAAATATACCAGCCAAAGAACAGGTCTATAACGCTATGCACAGGCATCATGTTGACTTAATTTTTCTCCATTCTTACATCTTCTCAATCCATCAACTTGAGGGGATAGAAGATCTCATTTGTCTCTTTCCCATGCAGAACTCAGCCTCTGGCTGTTCACATAGTCACTGCTCTATAAATGTTTCTGCTGTTTGCATTGTTGGGAATGAGGGACAGTCCTTGTCTTGTATTTATCTTCATTGTAGAAAAGACAAGGCTCATTGTGGAAGGTGGTGCCTGCTAATCTCAAGGAGCCCTGACCTGGGCTTTCGCCTAGACCACAGCTAGAGGACCAGAAGAGACTTGGTCATCTATTCCCAATGTGTCTGTCATGGGTGAGACCTCATCCATCTAATAATGAATGCATTGAGACTCTATCCATGTGTAGAGCTTTTCTGGACACTGGGGATGCAGTGTTGATGAACCAGATGGCTCCAGGTTGCCTCCTGAAGCTCACACACTCATGTTGTCATGTGGGAACTTGACCATCATGACACCCTGGTAATAAACACAACTCATGCCTTCACTCAGTGTCAGCTCCTTGCTGGCAGGTCCAGGTGAGAGGAGAGAGATCCCAGTCCCACCAGGTCTCTCTGGGGCTGAGTGAGATGGTGAGTATTGAAGGCCCAAAAGAAACACACCCAGCTGAGAGTCTTGTCGAAGCAGGAACTCAGCTTTAATGTATCACTTATATAAACTCGGAGGATAGGGAAGAGGAGTTTTGGTGGGGTGAGATGACATAAGAGATGGGGAAGGGTGACAGAGGGTATGGGGTGACTGACAGTGCCAATGGCAAAGCTCTACATTAGCAATGTCAGGGCAGAGGCAGGTCCAAACAGGTCTTGTTGAGTCACCTCGGAGGCAGGGATAAGTCTCAAAACTTGAGCCAGGCTTGGGTTTGTCCACAAGGTCCAAACCAGGGTCGAAATGGGGCCCAACAACCCAGCTTCCTGGTTTGCCAAGCATGATGGTGCTCATTAGCTCACTGGGTCCTCTCCAAAGCCTTCTTTGTGCAATAAGAATTATTATTACTATCTGTTGTGAATTCTCACAATTGATTTTTTCCCCTCCTTTTAATGGCTTTGACACCACGATTCCAGTTATGGTGGATGACACAGCATAGATTAGTTGGTAGTTCCTGTTTTCTTGTTTGGTAAAAGAAAAAGGTAGGTGGTGAATCTTGAATTGTCAATGACATCTTTTAATACAGTATGGGATGATCCCTGCCTTTCAGATAATGAAGTTATAGCTCAGGGAGCTTCAATGGCCTTTCGAAGGTCACATGACTATACTGTCTCCTATACAGCCCGGGGTGGGGTGGGGGAGGGGGGGCCCTAGAACAATTAGGGCTATGTGAGGAGCCATTGCACACCCTTGACCAGAGCCTCTGCCCATTGCTCTTTGGAGGTTGGTTCCCTATGAAGGCACAGCTTGCAGGAAAAGGAAGCATTGTCTTCTCCCAGGATGGACTTCAAAGGGAGCCTAGACCCTCCCTATGCTCTCCCATAGCAGGGGAGCTGCAGGAGGGCTGTTCAGACCAGAACTAAGCACTTCTGGGATCAAAAGAGCCCCCAACTCTCTTGTACCCAAGGGGCTGCAGAAAGCTCCCTCTCTGGGCTGCTCTGGGTGATCAGGTGACAAAAGGCATCTAAAGAAGGAGGCAGCCACTGATCAGTTGTTGTCTTTGATAACCACCCAGGATGCCTTTTCTCTCCAGCATCCGTGAGGTATTGACTCTTCACCGTCACTGAGCTACAGTCTGACACACCCACTTCCTAGTGTTTGGGAGGTGGAAGTGTGGGTGGGGAGAGAAGCAAAGCAAACATCCTCTCTGAGGATGAGAAAAGAACATGAGGAGAAAGAGAAGAAGGAGCCGGGGCAAGCGTGGCATTGTTTTCTCTGTCCGAGGTAGAATCTGTGGAGCTGAACCCTTGACCTAAAGCCAGGCAGGAGATGAACCAGCAGAAGCGAGGCTTAAGTACTGCACAGTTACTTCAATACCCTGTGCCTGTCACCTGCTGAATTTCTTTCTGTTTTATCTCAACACCCCACCTGGTCAGTACTCATACATGGGTTAAGGTTAGGGTTACATGAGGTTACTTGGGGGTATTGCTATTGTCTCCTTGGAGTTTTCATAGAAGACTTGACACTCCTGAGAGGCCATCTTAGCTGTATCCATCCCCTACTTCCATTTTATCTCTGTCCTTCCATTGGCTTTATAATTCCCCCAGGATTCCAAAGTTCCCAAGTCTAATTGGCAAGTTCCCTTACAAGACTGCTGCCCATATCCTCAATATAAAAAAAAATAATAATAAGTTGCCCTTGTGGACCATCCTGCCTTTGGCTTACACTCCATGCTGCTGTCCAAGGTACCTTCTACTTTCTATGAACCCTTTGAGACTCAAGTCCCACCTACCTAACAAAGAGGCCCTCCTGGGCTCAGCTGCAGTGAGCCCTTCCCCTGCCAACCCCACACTCAGACTGCACTCAAGTCCTTAGACAACGCCTTCATGGAGCTTTGCCCTAGATCTTCTGGGAACTTGATCTTGACTATAGATACCTGTAGCTCCCTGGAATCTGCTGCTTCTTAGCCACACCCTCCACTCTGCTGTCTCAGCATCACCTAGCCTAGGCCAGGGGGCAGAAAGAATCAGCTCCAACCATACCCTCTGTTCATCATCTCACTCCCAGGAACAACTTTGGCTTTGCAGAATCCCTAGGTGTGTGGGGTGGTGGTGGTGGTGGGGACTCTGACTATCATAGGGCTCCCACACCACTCTCTTGAATCGTAAAGCATATGATAGAACATCCACTCATATACCTGTGAATTACTTACTTCCTGTGTACTTGGTCCAAGAAATGTCGTGGCATTGACATCCTGAGTGCTCACTAAAACTTCATCTTTTTATAGGGCTCGCTCTGCCTTCAGCTTCTACCCAACTTTTTCTTTGTTTGGCACTCTTCTTCCCTTCCAAACTCTAATAGTTCAAAGTGTAACTTAGGATTTAATGTTGCTAAGCCAGAGGGACCATGTCTCTGGGGCAGAAACTGTGGTTTGTTCATGCCTGGGCCTGTATTGTCTCACATGTTGTCCAGTTACAGTTGATAAAGCGAAAGTTGCCAACTAGGAAGGTAAAGTTGAACTCAGGAGGCTTTCCTTGAACCCCAGTGTGGGCAAGGCTTTGTACGAAGTACCTTGATCCCGGAAAGACAATATACTCAAACAGCATATCTGTTCTTTCACAAACAGGAGCAGGACAAGGTAATCATTTCTTCCCAGCTAATTACAAATGGGAGCCATATGAGGAGATGCTCTCTTGTAGATGAAGGAGAAGCATCTGGTGTCCTAGTGGCTCCTTATTGCCATGAGAAAGATGGTACCAGGTGAGCCAGGTACCATGCTTTAAGACAGGAACCAAAACTAGCTTTTGTTTTTATTATTATTATTTTTTTTTATCAGAGACTATAAGCTCTTTGCTTGTCAATATTAGGACCAGGAGGACTGGATATTGGAAATACAAAGGCCTCTGTGCCTTGGAGGATTCTATATCCTGCTGACCCAAGAGGGATCAGCCCAGCCCTTTCTCATCCCTTGAGTGGTTAGTGAGGTCTCCAGTGAGCAATGTCAGCCTGCCAGTGACTGCTTGAGTGGCAGCAGGCAGTCTTGTCAGCCATTATCTTGCTGGAGTAATCCTCGAACCTGTGCGGCCTCTCCATTTGATGTGCTTAAGACCGCAGGAGATAGTCAAATGCTTTTGGCTAATATCATATGCACGCATAATTAGATGGCAGCAATTACCATCTGGGTTCCTAGCACTTGTTCCAACATTCATGCCCTGGGCAAGGAGCTGGTAGGAGTAAGGCAGGGTAGCCTCCCCCTGCCTGCCTGTCCTCTGTCAGCCTCCCAGAAAGCAGATTGGAAGCCTGGAGCCCAAGAGCACAGCCCTGTAGAAGGGCAATGATATTCAATGAAGAGTGACAATAGGCAGGTGGCAGAGGGAGTTGAGCCTTGCTGGCGTCTCTGCCAGCTCATGGGTTGGCATGCAGTTGCAAGCTGGGTGATTTGCCATGGGCATGGCTTGGGCCTGGATGATGAAGGCTCATCGACAACCCTTGTTTCAGAGAGGAAGCCAAGAGTAGGTTTGAGGGTTCTCAGAGCAGTGACAGGCTTGATGGGATGCCATATGCCCCGCCCCTGGCCCTGGGTTCTCCCCCCCTCCTGACTGTTGATGTTCCCGGTGGGTGCCATTGATGCAAGCATATGTTTGACCAGGTCTGGCTGACATTTTCTTGAGGCTGGTATTCAGACTTCTTGGCTGGGAAGGGAAGGTGGGGGATACAAAGAACCGGGGTTGCCTAGGGGGAAGGTCTTCAGGTGCAAAGGGGAGTGAACAGCATGGATTCTCAGCCCTCAGAGTTTTTGCTATTTCCTGTCCTTTGACTTGGAGTGTCCTGGCAGCTCACAGCAGGGTTGGCACAATCTAGTACAGTACTTGCTACCTGCTGTGCTTGCAGCTCAATCAGCCAATCATAGAGGTGCACATCCAGCAGCTGCTGGCCTGGAAGGTGAGGCCAGAACTAGCAAATGTTCGAATGTTAGTGCACTCCAGGGTTTCCGAGTGGGTATTTGCAGCTAATGACCGCGATAAAGTTACTTAAGTCTCCCAGTTATTTCTTCAGCAAGGAAAGTAGAGATTTGTAGGGGGATCT
Source organism: Grammomys surdaster (assembly GCF_004785775.1). Classification (NCBI taxonomy): domain Eukaryota; kingdom Metazoa; phylum Chordata; class Mammalia; order Rodentia; family Muridae; genus Grammomys; species Grammomys surdaster. The sequence continues at coordinate 4,008,121 of NW_021605583.1, read as the reverse complement.
GGTGCGTAGGTGACACTTCCCTTTGGCATGAATGTGGTAGGGAGTCTGTACTCTCTACACTTTCTGTTTTTATGTAAATGGCAAAGTAGTAAATGGTGAAGGGGTGGGGCTAGTGCTATTTGTATTTCTAGGGGTTTCTAGGTCCACCAATTGCCACAGGGAAGACTATATGTAGTGGATTTTGGCCAAAGAGGCTATCTGTATTTTCCTTTCCTCTCCTCTCCTCTCCTCTCCTCTCCTCTCCTCTCCTCTCCTCTCCTCTCCTCTCCTCTCCTCTCCTCTCCTCTCCTCTCCTCTCCTCTCCTC